>NW_009953295.1:6540458-6634779 GCF_000747805.2 Chaetura pelagica | reverse complement strand
GGAAAGAGTAAATGGTCTTTCAAGTAAATTAAAATAATTCCTAATAAAGCTAAGGCTCCTGGCATTTTCCTAAAATTGTTAAAAAAGAAGGCTAGGAAGAGAAAATCAAGCTGACAAACTTATTCTCCAGATTTCCCTGCCTTTTTTTCCAGGCTTTGCTTTTCTCAGTCTTCACTTTTTGAAAATCAAGGCCTGATTTATTTTTTTTAAGATGTACTGAAATGGAAGGATCTGATTTGATTTGTAAAAAGGAGAAGAAAGCATATTCACCTCTGAGTGTTACAAACATTTTTTTACCTATTAAAAATGTTCAGACGTGAAACTATTTTGATGTAAGAAAGATAAGCTATTTGGCATGTTTTTATACTGTTTCAGATCTGAACTTTTAAATGTTATTTTGTCTTTAGCAGTAGTTGTGTTTAGGACACCATGGTTTTTGAGAAATAGCAATGTAGTTTCAACGAATGCATAGCTGGAAGAAAGATTTCACTGGTCACACTTTAAATACAGAGTCCTCTTGCTGACTGCGTAGCTGCTCAGTAGATCAAGTGATCTGTTAAAGGATGTACAAATTTCCTTGTGCCTGTAAGTAGAGTTAACATTGCACAAAAATGTCAAACTTTGATCTGAAAGTCTATTATTTTTCCCTTTTATTTCACACAAAAATTAAAGAACATCTAATTTTACTTTGTAGAAAAGCATATTGCTGTGATAGTTTTCTTTGTGAGCTACCTTAGCTCCATTAAGATGGTGCTGTGTTTGATTCTTGCTGATCAGAAGCTCAGCTTTTCTTAACAGCTCTTCCCATTGCTGGAGATGCTAACTATGATGAACTGTATTTACCCTTATTAAAGCAGGTGACTTGAAGTACCTGAAAAAGATTTAATTAATTTGTGCCATCTAAATAAGCGGTGTTGCCCAAGATCAAAGCTGAATGTATTAATTAATCAGATAGATGACCTTCAGTAACATTTTTCTCACTTTTGACAATCAATGAATGTTAAAAACACCTGCATGATAGTAATGAAAACCTTAGTGAAGATCACTGCACACACAAAAAAGTGATTAAAGATTACTAATAGCCTCTTTTCAAATTAATTGATGGTAGGGCTAGGTTTACTGAGAAATAACCTACAAGAACAATAAAAGATAGAAATCAGGTTCATCTATTCTGATTTAGCCTGCAGGAATGGCAGCCAGGTAATGACTGATTCTGATGAAAGTGTGTGTCTGAGCCAGTCCTGCCATGATAGGTTAAGACTGCATTGCTTCAATTTGTAATGCACTGCAAAGTTACTGGAGCCAGAAACACTAGAAACATATCCTGCTACCAGCTTAATGACTACCTAAGTGTGCCCTTCTACTTCCAGCCCAGTTCCTTTTTCCATAGTGTGCCAACAGAGGGCTAGATGGCTGATATAAAATATCTCATAATATAGGTTCCATAATGGCAGGAGTTCACTTCTACTTTTTGTGGGATGATTAAATGGGCCACTTGATTCAGTGAATCAGCCATACAATGCTTTTCTCTCAGGCCTACTAGCTCTTCAGTAGCTAGAATTCTAGGCATAGTTTTGATTGCCAGCACACGTCAGGCCATGCCTGCACTGTACAATAAATGAAAGGGTGGAAGATGCTCTTGGGTGGTGTACCACTGACCTTCCATACTACTTAACTGGTATATGTTTGGGATGCTTTGGCCCATGCAGAGTACCATTTTGTGACACTGTGCATAGTTATACTCAGTTCAAGGACAGCACTTAACTTCTGGGATCTTTCTCAAAACAGTATTTTCATGATTGTCCAATTTTGTTTCCCTCCTCTCTACATTGTCTTTCAATAATATTCTCTAGGCTGCTTTCTGTCATACACACAACTTCAAGTAACTTTAAGTTTGCTGTGTTTAACAGTATAGACAGAAACTTGGAGCTCTCCAAAAGACAGGAAAATACTTATGTGAAATTAAAAATATATTTACTAGACAAATACAGATGGTGGAGGAATAACCAAGCTGGCTCTGAATGAGCTACTGTGGATCATAGTAGTTGTAGTATGGTGGCAAGAGCAGTATGGTGGCAGGAGCATGACTTTCTGGCTTCTAGCCTAGCCATTGGGCTAATGCAGCTGCAGTACTTCTGATACACACTCTCACATGCCAAGATCTAAGCTGCATAATTTTGCTCAACATTGCACTGGGGAGCTTTGAGTCCAAAGCTGATTCTGAAAATACTGTTTCAACTATCCACATCTTTAGAAGTCTTCAAATTCCCATGCTGCCTTCAAACTTCAGGTCTCTCAGGCATCTGAATTTGTGCTTCTGAATATGCCTAGAAATGCAGCAGTTTTGACTGCACCGAATCACTCAGTTCTGTTTTATGCTTAAACCACTCTTGCTTCAAAAATTTTTTTAAAAAAATCTAAAGAAACGTGAGTGGTTTAAAAATTATGTATGTTTAGAGTGCATACTTACTGTGCTAGAAGATGCAGGTACCACTATTTTCTGTCACTGAATGCTCAAGAGCTACTTCCAGTTCATAAAGGAAGGAGTCTTAGATGAGTTGGTTGCCATCCAGACTGTGGGAAGCTACGGTTTAATAGCCTCCTCTGCTTGCAGGGTTTCAAATACACAGCTGCTCCATTGCTTAGAAGTGCACCTTCTTTTCTCAATTCAACAGTCTTTTCCAGGGTAAGGATGCTCACTAAGACCCTGTGAAAGCTCTGCATTATTGCAGAGACTGGAATGCATAAAGCTGCAACAGAATATACTGCATCCTAGTGGTGGGGGTGCAAAGTTGTGTGTGAAGGGACATGTTTCTGGTCTTTGCACCACAGCTAGAATTTAACCGATGAAGAGATGAAGTGCACAAACAGTGGGGTAAGTGGGAACTCGAATCAGGTTCTCTCTCCCTGCAAGAGTCCTGACCTTTAGCTACAGTTAGGTGTTCCGTTGTTCTCTTTAGCCTACCACATCTGGAATTGTGTGGTGGTGTACACTCATGGGGGAACTGATAAGCAGTCTACCCAAAAAAGTGTATCTCCCTCTGTCTCTTCACAAATACCTCTAAAATGCCTGTAACCTAATGAAGCAGACAAATTGATGTGACAGTCCGGTATTTCCTCTGTTCCTGTGCTTCTGCTTTCAGAACCTTAGTGGGTCTCAGGTTATGTCTGATCCTGTAATCAGCATTTCTGTAGGCAAATCGTAGTCAGGTTTGTCCTCCTTCACCTTCTTCCCAGATGTGCTAATTCACATGGCTTCTCATTTAGCCAGCTTATCATAACCTTCTGAGGGTTTCCCCAGGCACAGCTTAGTAAGGTTATTGGTGACCAGTTTGGCAGAGGATTTGTCTCTCTGTAACCATCTAGAAGTAACCAACTAGTAGTCAGGTGGCTAATCTGAACTATGAATCTAAGCATTCTTGATTGCCAACTGAGAAAGAGGAAATGGTTCCAAGGGCAGTTTTTCCATGATGTCTTTAATCTCTCTTTCATCTTTCTCTCTCTGTTAAGAAGGAGCCTAGAATAGTCGTAAATGCTTAGATGTGTGCACTTTAGTGAGATGACTAATAAATAGCATGTGTCTTAGAAGGTATCCCCTAATATGAAAACTTGTTCCTCAAATAAGTAAAACAGAGTACAAATTACCATAATTATCTTTAAAATTAAGTAATTCTGAAGATAAGACAGTAAGTAAGACATTTGTTCCACTATTTTTTACAGAATTAGGGGTTTATGTGTGATATATATATATAAATCCTTGGTAGAATGAATGGTAATGTTTTTTGTACCATGCTCACCTCAGACTGTTTTGTATGAAACATTATGTATTATTCAGTGTTGCAATGGTGAATGGTTTAAAATATCTGTTTGAGCAATCAGTATAATGATGAATTTGTTTGTTTCTCAATCAGCTAGGATTTATACATACATGTTGGAGAAGTCTCGTGTCATTATGCAACCTCTCAACCAGAGTAATTTTCATGTTTTTTACTTGATGATGGATGGGCTGTCTGCTGAAGAAAAATACACCCTGCATCTCAGTAATTTGTCTGCACACAGGTAAGAAAACAACTTGATATTTAATATTAATTTTTTTCCTATTGTATTGTGAGATCTGGTGTCCAGTAGTTAACATTGTTGTCATGACTTTTCAATGAGCTCTGAGGTTTTTTATTATTGAATACCTGTTCATGAGGATTTGGTTCCAGAGTACATGTACACCCTTTTAGCAAGATCAGTCTTACATCCATTAGGATTACTGTTTTACAGGAGAAAAAGGAAGGAAACCTCTTAGCTAATTTTTCATCTTCTGTGGACTAGAGTAGATTTGTTCATTTGATTTTTTTGCACTTGGTGAAACTTTTTGTCTTCAGGAAAGACTGTTTTATTAAAATCAGAGTTTTCTTACGGAAGGAGTTGATTCTGGTGAATTTTCACTATACATAACTTATATTTCTGTTTTCATGTTGAGATTTACTTTGCCTTAGATTTATTAAGAAAAACAGAAGCAAAGTTTTGACTGCTTTGAAACTAAGGACAGGATTCAACACCCAACACCTAAAGTTAGGTTTCTGTGTGTCTCCATGTAAGCAGGTTGCTCAGCTCCCATTTGCCATCAAAGGAGATTGTGTATCTGTTCAGGTCTATGTAGAGCTACATGTAGATGTGTGCTTTGGGCTAAACTGAACATTTGTGGCTTTACAAACTGTGATGACTATATCCCCTTTAATAGCAAGGGCTTAGATATAAAGAGCTGTATATAGACACCTGAATGTAGTTTATCTGAGTCTGAATACACTCCAAATGTTACACGTGAATGGAATTTTTTATTTTTTTTTCAGCAGTATCTCAAAGTTATTCATTCACATTCTTTTGGAATTAAATAATATTCCAGATGTAGATTATTTGCCTTTCTTTCTTCAGTCTTTCCTAGGTGATTCTGTAGAAATACCATATAATGAGAAAAGCCTGCTTGGTATTAATGATCTCTTAAATTGGCTAAGTTTATAACAGGCATAGTGAATAGCTGCAAAAAGGCCAATAGTAGTTAAAATAATGTAAAATGAGTGGTTTGAGTTTTTTATATCTAAGCCTTTTTCACATTTATTTCTCTCAGCTTTTCTATCTTCCATTCTGGCTGGTGCTTGGATAAAATAGAATTCCCAGATTCAGGGCCTGTAAATAGAAAGATGCCACATTTATTTTTGTAGAAATAAAGGTTTCTTGATTGTGATTTTTGCATAAAGGCAAGTAGTCACACTACTGTTGTTTGGTAATATTTTAAGCTGTTAGCACTTCTGGTATTATAGAGGATAGAGTAATGGACTAGCTCTGAAGAAACTTAAGGCCAAGTTGCTTTACGAAACATTACCCACTTCAAAGAGGGGGAGAGGAAGAGTTAAATTCTACATTGTAATTCTTCTGAAGGCTTTGAAGGCCAAAAGGATTCTGAGGTCCTGATCATTAATTTATTCCTCCTCTAGCAAAAGTTGTTTGGAATCACTCAGTTTATTCAGAAAGTGAAATAGTTTGAAGTCACTTTGCAAGAAGCTCCAACTGGAAAGAACTTAGCAAAACCATGAATAATTAGATTGACATGAACAAAGCTTTATCTGCTAAGATATCTGATAAGCATCCAAAAAGAACAAAATAGTATCTTTAAATAGATGTCTGAACATTGCAGTACCAAGTCTTTAGAAGTAATTTATAGCCAAATTTTACATAATGCTGCTTTAATCAATTATGCTTTACTTTGGCTACATAGAGTAGATTGTATCTTGCATTATTGAGGAAGAGTTTAAACCAAGTATTTCTTGCCTTAAACTCCTGAGTGTAGTAGTTCAGTGGGCCAGATCTTTCTTGGTTGATAGAGTTAACCTAGGGGTGAATTTCTGCAGCATCAAACTCACACATGAATCAGAAGGCAGGATTTGGCCCCTGATACAAATTCTTTATTTCTGGCTTAGTCAAATTCTGATGAGATCATATCATTCTGGTAACATCAATAAGTGAATCTGTCATGTTTGCTTTAAGCAAGTGTAATCTTGACTCTAACAGCAAATATAATTAGGTAACAACTCTTTTGAAACTATAGGTGGTTCATGCCCAACTGCTTTTCAATAATTTCTCTGTTTCTCTCTGCATTGTTTAATATTGCACCTTTATGTACAAGATTGAACAATCTTAGTAAATAAAAGGCTGCTAAGATCACAAGATACATCTATTTTTTTCCATTCTTTGCTTAAGCTATTGTAATATGAGATAGGAGACATAGCATTGGTTTTCTATTCTCATTTTAAGGAAAAATACTTTAAAGAGTCAAAGAAATATTATCAATAGTGATTTTTGTTAGACTTTATGCCATAAAAGGTGAGAAGTAGTTCATATATTAAACAGTGTATAACTGAATCAAGAGTTAATGTAAATAACTAAAAGAGGAAATCCCTCCCCTTTGGAGTGACTGAGAGTTTCAGTAAGGCTGGGGTTTCACCCCAGTGTGTAGAGGGAGTTGTTAGGTTGTACTTGTGTTGTGTTTGATGCCATCCTGAGAGGGATCTTCAGCTCTGCACCTCAAATGTATGTTCTTGCAAGCATTATGACTGCTAGGGCAGCGAATGAAGAGAAATAGCTGGCCCCTTTCATTGAACCAATATACAACTAAGTTCTTAAAGCAGCAAGCCATCTAAATCTATATAGGGAGGGAACTGAACGAATACATCTCCCACCGTGCACATGCATCATGAAAGAGAAAAGCAGAAGCAGTTTCTGAAAGGTAAGATCATTTTTCAAGATTTATCAGGGGCAGCATATCGGAAATTGAAAGAGAGTCTTGAAAGGGCAAGTTAAGGCTTTTTGATTAACAACAGTACTCCCATGTGTTCATTACTTTTGGAAGCTGATTTTTATCAGCAGATCCTTGATTGAAATTTCCAAAATTTATATTGATTTGGTGTGTTTCAAAAGAACTTTGTTTATCTTCATGATGATGTAATATAGAGAGATTAGAGATTTGAAGTTATATTCTCAATTTACTCTTGATTTACTCTTTGTATTTTGTGAGGTGCAGATACAGTCGATTACTACGAGCATTGCTTTCTGGCTGTGAAGTTTAGCCTCATAATAAAAGTATGTACTAGCTTTTCTAGCACATTATTTTTAGCCTCATAGTTACAGTAGGTACCTTAGTAATAATCTTGCAACCAAAGTGAAACAGAGAGCAAAGAAGAGAGTGCCAGTGGTGACAGATCGGCTTGTAAACGGTCTTCAACCCTGCTGAAGAAAGGGTACTAAAAGAGTAAGAGAAAGAGAGGAAAGAAAATATGCAGGGGAAAAAACTTACAGAAAAGGAAGTGGGAAGACTTGCTTTAATTATTATGAATAATTGCTTCATATTAGCAATATGATATTCCAACAATAGAAGAATGTCTTTGTGCGATAGGTCTATGTAAGATACTCAAACATCCTGTCATTAAAAATCATGTCATCACATTTGTATATGTATATTAGGAATACAGGGGAGAACTTTGTAGAGTAGGGATGATGATTGGACTCTGTGATCCCAAGGGTCTTTCCCAACCTGAATAGTTCTATGATTCTGTGATAGCTTAAGGCTACTGCACGATAGAAAATTGTTTCAGAAATGGCAGTGGATTTGGCAGCTGGTCAACTCGATCTCACCATTTTCAGTTTAAACAAGATTGCTAGTTCTCCTAATTAATTGTACTGTTACGGCCTTAACTATCATAGGCAAACTCATACAATGCTCTCAGTATTGCAGGGTGATTCTGACAGATCTTTTGTAGTCCTCCATTGTAACGTCAGATCTTTGTCAACCAACGTTTAGAGGTTGAAATATACTGCTTGTAAATAAGGTGTATGTGTAAAACTAAACAACTTTGAGCAGAGGAAAATGCTAATATACACATTCATGCAGAAGCTGGACTAAGGCTGGGGAGTGCATTTTGTGTTTGTATTTTCAGATTGCTGTTCCCAGATATGCAAAACTTTCCTTCTTCCCACAGAGCAATGATGTGCACTGTAGTGTGTGTTCTCTCTGCCTATGCTGTTTCCTACCCCACCACCCCCACCATGCTTAAAAAGCAGTGACATTCTTCTGCAACAGTAGCTGTGTATAAGTTCATAGGACTGGTGTATCTTCTTTTACAGTTTCTCAGTGTAGGTGTCCTTCTCATTGCAAATAAGAAAACTGTCTTAATTTCAGTGATAAAGCAGTAATTTTAGTGATTGAATTTCTCATTAAAATCTAAACTGATCAGAACTTCTTTGCTTGGTGATTGAGGAAATTCCAACTCTTGTACAATAAGGCTGATCTTCAGAGTGACCTTGGAGATTACAGTGAGAAAAAGTGAATAATGTATAAAAGATCCCAGAAGACATTTAGAGGCATTAAGTACAAAGGCATATGCCTGATTTTTGTGTGTGTGTTTCCAGTCATCATCTTTTCTAACAAGAACTAATACAATGTGTGCAAAATGGTGATTATTCTAATGTTGTCCATACTGAATATCACTCTTCCTTTCCTTCACATGCAAGAGCTCAGAAGGAGAATTTTCAAGATTATGAGTGGCCACTAGCTCCAGCTGTCCCCAGTTTGACCAACTTAGGAGGCAACCTCTTGCTTTTTTAACTGCTACAGATATAAAACCAGGAAGACGTTGTATATTTCGATGCCTTCTCTCTTTCTTTTCTCTCCGTGTATCTTTGCATGCCATTTTTCTTTCCAATCATGTGACTATTTTCTCATTTAAGATGCAGCAGAAAGAATTATCAGTCTTGAAAATAGCACTTTCCTCTAGCTATGCCATTCATCTACAAATATAGCTGTGGCAGTCTAATAATAAAAGTTAAATTCATAGAGAAAATTTGTTGGGTTTTTTTCATTAATCCCACATAATTGGAAAACTCCACATTTTAGGGACTTTCCAGTCTTGTGATACTTTATGCTATTTCCTTGTATTCAAGCCTGACAGGTAATTTTTTCCTCATAGATAATCACTTTGATATAAACTTGCACTACCCTCATAAAGCCCAGCTGTGTCCATAAAAATTCACAGAAGCAGTTACACAATAACATTTTGATCCCTTTGTTTCAGAAATTACCTGTTGCTGATACCTGTTTCTGATGACTAGAGGGAAATCCAAACAACTGTTAGACCTGTCTTACAAAATTTGTTGGATCTAAGTACTGTGAATGAAATAGCTAGATCTTGAAGGGTTACATCAGATATTCCCACAGGTGATAGTACTGCTGGAATAATAATTTTTCTATGAAGTGCCACGTTACATCACTTCACCAAACTGCCATTAGACTTAGTGTGCCTAAAGTCAGCGCAAGTTAGTTGTACCAAATTATCAGTCTCTCCCCAATAATGTCTGGTTTTGAGACCCCACAAACTTCACTGTTGAGAATCAAATTTAGTTTTAAATCTTGCTGACAAGATAAAGCTCCAGGCAACCAGGAAAGTGGCATTAATTTTATTTAAATTTTGCAGGAAGATAAAGCTCAAACTCAGAGGTTTCTCGACTTTTCCATTGTGGGTGATATGAGCACAGGATGGGAAAAAAGCTGTGCTGGCAGGTGTTAGGCTTACCATCCCTGCAGCTAAATAACCATGACGGTCAAGTCCTTCTAATTCCACTTGGCCTACACCCCTTCCTAATTCTTCAGTGGAAATACTAGCAGCCTATCTTGTATGCTTTTCTTTAAATATTATCTTGTCAGACACATCCAGGTAAATCATACCGAGTGAGACTTTCAAATCTTGACTTAATTCTCAAATACTAGCAACAGTTTATCTAGGCCTCTTTTGAATTGTGAGTTTTCAATACCTTTTCCAGGATGTAGGTGGTTCTGTGTGCTACCCCTGCCCTCCTGGCACATCCCCAGGGCACTAAGCAGATTCAGGGATGGTCAGTGCAGTCAGATGCTACCCAGAGAGCAGGGCAGGGCCATGGGAATGTGATCAGGAGGTGACCAGACTGGGACATGACCCCACAGGTCAGGACTATCTGTAGCTGGGCACAGACATGGCTGAACCCAAATCAGGCCAGCAGCAAGCAACCTAAGCTCAAAAGCCACTTTTGAGTCATGGTGGGTCTCAAAAAGGTGTGCTGCACAGCCCAGGCAGCTAAACCCTTGAAGGGGCAAAGGGCATTCAAGAAATTTGCAGAATCATTGAAGATCCTTCATCAGTTTTTAATAAGAGTTAATGAATATCTAATATTTTCCCACATTATCAAAAAACAGCTAAATCTTCAAAGTTCTCTATTAATTGCCCTCCCTGCATACATTTTTTTTTTCTTCAATATGTGTGTTTTCTTTAGCATATTGCCTGTAATCTTGTGCTTAATTAACACTTTAAATACATGGCAGTTGTTGAGGCAACTATCAGGCTAATGATTCGTAGTTCTTGTGTCACCCTTAAGATTTTTTTGCCGTGGATCTTTTGGCATTTAAGTTCTTAGTAAATAGATGAGTGAAGAAGAGGTAAAACCTGAATCAGTCTCACAATTCCTATTCATTTCACAACCTAATTTTTAATCTTACAATAAATCATACAGATAACTTATCACTCGTTTCTACTTTCTTCATGTTCATTTTTCTGTACTTAGCATTGGCCACCCTACTAACACATGAACCAAGACCTTCCAAAATTAGAAGTGCAATTGATATTTTACAGAGGATAAGGAATTTTAAAGATTGGATGACTATATATAGGTGATTCTCAAAGGCAGTGTGTGAAATTTATCATCTTTCTATTATCTGACTTCCACATACTTCTATTGTAATGAATGTTGAGTAGAGACTTAATCTTCAAATCATTATACTGGAATTATTCTTGAAAAAGTTTTACTCTGCCAAAAGTAACTGGAGCACTCTGAGAAAAAGTTGTCTGGCCTCGGCTATCCAACCTAACTTCAATTTTGCATCTAATACAATTTGATTTATTTTTTTTCCTGCTTGCAGACACTTTTCATAACAGCTGAGGGGTTTAAAGGTGAAGCTTAGGTTATTGTAAAATAAGATTTTCAAAGACATTTTTGGAGTCATTAGGATTTAAAAAAATATTTCTTAAAGTTTCAAAGGGAACTTTTTTTTTTTTTTAACTTTCTTTTTTCTCAGGTGTCTCAAAGTACTCTACCTTGAGCTGATGTGTGCATGCACATATATAGATATATCAAATGTATTTATACTCAACATTTTTTTTCCCATTTTACTGCTTCTTCCATGTTCCCTCTTCTCATCTGAAGGTCTTTTAAATTGGAAACAAACATTCAAGTTCTGGTTGAACAAGTACATCTCTATTTTTTTGATACTGTTCACGTTTTTCTGTCCTAACTTGATTACATGCAGCACAATCCTTTCTCTAAAAAGACTGCATTTTAAATGAATTAATACTTATAAGACCATACAGTGATACACATAGCACATACTATATATGTTAGCGTGCCTAAACAGCAAAGGACCATAAGGATATAAAAACTTTTCAAGCATGCTTGACCGACTTTCTAAGTAATGAGGTAATGTGAAGATTCAGTTTCAAATATGGATTTCAAAAGCGGTGGTAGTTAACTCTCATTTAGTTTTGCTGGAATCATTTCAGTACAATAAGTTAATATGTGAAATCTTAAACAAAAGTTAAAATTGCATTTGGTTTGCTTTGCTTTAAATTATGTGGTTCCAAAATAATAAAACAATAAATAATCAGTTTGCATCTTCCTGATACTATTTACTTATATTTCAGCTGCCTGCTGAAAACTTTAAGTGTGCTTGTTTGTTCCTTAGCTATCTTCGTACAATACTGCTGCAAAAATCTGAGTCACAACATTAGGACTATTTTAAGGATAAAATCTTTAGATTCCAAATGAAATTAGGCAAATTCCATTTACTTAAATTCCAGAGAGATCTGACAACTAAACTACACCAGCTAGTTATTAGAAAAGTAATGGAGGAAGTAGAAGCAGATATATTTGTCTGATATTCTGGAGCAGGTTTAAACTTGCTTCAGTGAGTTTTGTATGAATGTAACCTGAAATAACTTAAATATCAAAAAATAGTATAAATTTTCTGTTGTCTTTTGCTTCTTCTTTTATTATTTTCCTTGCTTACTTTTGCTGCATACCATTTATTCTTTTCCTGTTTACCCTGGGTTTATTGATGTCTGAATTTTTTAACCGATTTTTATTTTTAAGATTGAACTGTCTTTACTCTGTGTATATCATAAGCATATTCCAGCAAAAGGCACTTTCACATTGTTGTCTTTAATGTGTTTTTCCCTGCCCTCTTATAATTTTAGCTTCCACTTTCCTTGTCACCAACTGGTGACAGTCTTTACCCCAGTACTCTTACCTTCTTCAATTTTCCTTTGTCTTTCTCATTCAGCAGGTTTTATGAGTAAATATGGTTTATGAGGTTATTTAACTTGTTTTACTCTTTTTTCCTCCCTGGAAATGAACAGGAATTGGAGCAAAAGAAATTATTATTATTTTCCCCTTAGTTCGCTTTTTCTCTCCTATTCTTTCTTTGAAATTCAGGCTCCATTAATCACTTAGAGAATGATCTTCAGGCATCGCTGTTGCTCTTCATACTTCAAAGGAGGAAAAGTTGAGTGGCAACATCATTAAATGACTGATGTGTGATTTATTATGTTGGATAATAATAATCATGACTAACTCACTTATTTTTGTTAAGGATGGACACCTGAAAATATATGTTGTGTTAACATGTTTTAAATGTATAATTGTATTTAATTCTAATGTAGCATTTTACAGTACATGTTTTCAGATGTATCATAAGATCAAAAAATACAACAAAGCCTAACTAAGTTTGGGGGTTTTTGCATCCAATATCAATTTTTTAAAGTGTTGCTCAGTGGTCTAATTGATCTCATTTTTCTTGTTCATGTGCTTCACTTCTATTCAGCAAAGCTTTTAAGCTTAGTCTAATATTTAAGGTTAGACTCATATTTTAATGAAAATTAGATGGAACTCTGAGCAGCCTGTTAGTTTACAGAAGCTAAGAAATTTTTGAGGGTTTTTTAATAGGACAAGTATGATGACTGGACCATGTAGACTAAAATTTCCTCCCTAGGATCATCATTGTGCACCTTAATGTTCAGGAAACAGCTAACAATATAGTGTCAGTGATAAATGTAATGCTCTACAGCATCGTTCTGAAAATTGACTACATTTCCTCTTTATTAATCCCCCTCTTTCTGTGATTCGTAGATATTTGTGTCCTACAAGATTACTAGTGATTAGCATTGCAAGTACAGGAGATATAATCAGGAACACAGCTTCTATTTTCAAAACAGAACTGAAATCTGTATTTGTGTCATCTACTTTATTTTGCAAATTAAGTGGTTGTTTTTCTATTTGCAGATACATACACGTCATATACAAAGTGTACTTCTATGTTATTAACTTCATCTCACAATATTTGTTTTGAGTATCTGTCTGTGCAGTTGTTTTGAGTTGTTCACTCTGAATTCAGGGTTAGTTATATACACACCTGCTCACCTGCAATTTAATTACATGTCAGGATGTCCAAAACAGTATTTTTCTACTTGAAAGCAGACGTACCTTAGCTTTGGATTTTAATATTTTAATTATTTATTCCGTTTCAACATTAGCTGCTTTTAACATTACTGCTCTATTCCCAAAGGATCCTTTAAGAAAATACAGCTCCATTGATGTTTAATAATTGGTTTACATGAAATCCAAGAATATATATATATATATTTTTATTTAACAAAGTAAAAGTAGTAAAATATGTCTGAGATTTAGCTCAGTGTCTTTGTCTTAGGTCCCAAGTGCACTTGTTATTTGTCTGGCTTTCAGAATACATGCTGTAGAATTTCTGCTTTGTTTGAGAGTGTAGATCTGAAACTCATACTCCTCTGGGTATTTTCTTTCATTTGATGTTAACAATCCCCTCTTCATTATATTATTCTTCATACATATTGATTGAATAGTGGCAGAGAATGTACAGCACTCTATTGGCAGCCTCTCAGAGGTAAAGAAATAATTCTTCATTATTACCTCTCTTTTCAACAGCTGTTTTTCTCTCCATCATAGTTCTAACAAGCCAAAGGTGTAGAGCTAACTGTGTGTAAATGAACAAATCAGATGTTTTTTTCAGGAGTAAATCATGTGTTTAGAGTGGTATGGTAGAGCCAAGGCACTCCTCCTCATATTTCTGTGTTGTCCTAAAGGAACTCAGGTATCTGTTGTGGATGTTGTCTACCTAGACATTAGTAAGGCCTTTGACACCATCTCCCACAGCATTCTCCTTGAGAAACTAGCAGCCCATGGCATAGACAGGTGGACTCTTCAGTGGATTAAAAACTAGCTGGATGGCTGGGCCAAAAGAGTTATGATAAATGGAGTTAAATCCAGCTGGTAGCCAATCAAAAGTGGTGTTTCCCAGAACTCCATATTGAGGCTAGTTCTGTTTAATATTTTTATCAGTGATTTAGATGAGGGGATTCAGTGTACCCTCAGCAAGTTTGCAGATGACACTAAACTGAGCGTGAGTGTTGATCTGCTCAAGGGTAGGAAGGCTCTGCAGAGAGATCTGGACAGGTTAGATGGATGGGCTGAGGTCAAGAGGATGAGGTTTAACAAGACCAAGGGCCAGGTCCTGCACTTTGGTCACAATAACCCAAATTAACACTACAGGCTTGGGGAAGAGTAGCTGGAAAGCAGCCTGGTAGAAAAAGGATCTGGGAGTTCTTGTGGACGTCCAGCTGAACAGGAGCCAGCAGTGTGCTCAGGTGGCCAAGTAGGCCAACAGCATCCTGGCCTGTATCAAAAACAGTGTCCAGCAGGAGTAGGGAAATGATTGTCCCCCTATACTCGGAACAGGTGAGGCCACAGCCTCAATACTGCATTCAATTCTGGGCACCACTGTATAAAAAAGACAATGAGGTCCTGAAGCGTGTCCAGAGAAGAGCAACAAAGCTGGTGAATGGTTTGGAGGGTATGTTGTATGAGGAGAGACTGAGGGAACTTAGTTTAGTCCAAAGAAGAGAAGGCTCAGGGAAGATTTTATTGCTTACTACAACTACCTGAAGGGAGGTTGTAGAGAGACCAGTGTTGGTCCCTTGTCCCAAGTAACTAGTGATAGCATGAGAGGAAATGGGCTTAAGTTGTGCCAGTGGAGGTTTATATTGGATATTAGGAAAAATTTCTTTACTGAAAGAGTAGTGAGGCCTTGGAATGGGCTGCCCAGTGAGGTGGTGGATTTGCCATCCCTGGAGGTGTTCAAGAAGCTTTTAGATGTGGTGCTTCAGGATATAGTTTAGTTGTTGTGTTAGTTGGATTATCATTGGACTCAATGATCTTCAAGGTCTCTTCCAACCATAATGATTCTGTGATTCTGTGATCCAGTAATCTTTGGTATTCTACATTTGGTGCCAGTGAGCAGTTTGGAACAGAAAAAAATAGTATCAGACATATAAACCACTTTGACCTTTGCCTTTTTATAGCTCTGGTCAGTCTGTTTCTGTATATTTAGTTTTAATCCACAAACTTGCATTTACTTTGTTTCCCTTGGCATGACACCATTTGCTGTGTTTGATTTTCTTTGATTGAGAGGCTTTGTCTTTCTTGTCTTATTTGGGGGAAGTATGCTATGGGAACACATGCAGAAAATAAGAGGAGAATAATCTGTCTGTGACATGAAAGATAAAGGGTAGGAGGCAGAAAAAAAATGAAAATATTTTATCCAAGAGAAAGAAACAAGCTTGGTAGTTAAGGGCAGTGGGATCTATAACATCTGCTGAAGACAGAACATACATTTGTCTTAGTTTTAAGAGAAAACTAAACACACAATAAAGCATCATTTGGAATTAATTGCTTAAAATGGAGAAAGAAAATACAAAAATAAACACAATAGGAACCAGATGACTTTCCAATTTGTTGTGAATTCTGTTGATGGTATCTTACACCTAAAGTTTCTGGGCCAAGTTCAACCTTTTGTTAGAAAAAAGAAATCTCCAGAGATCTGTGGAAGTTATATATAGTGAGAGGTTAAATTTAGTTCTCAGTTGAAGGAATTAAGTGCTGACTGTTAAGGCAGCCCACCAGTATTTCACGTCAGACTGAAAATGGATGTAGCTCCAAGGGATGAAATTGCCGTAGAAACCTTAGCTTAAAAGTAGATGTGATTACTCACTTATAAAAATGGTAGAAGAGCTCATTTGGCTTTTAGTTTAAGTACAAAATATATCTCTGCACTTTACTAGGATGCTAATCATCTCCTGTGTGGGGGGAGATTGGAGATTTGGTGGATTCAGCTCCTGAAACCACTTAGCTATTACATTGCATAAATCTAGAGTGATAATATAGTTCTGCAATTTATATTTCAAAAGTCTCTCTTAGAGTCATCCTGATACAATTACTGTAGGTGAATTTACATTCAGGAATGGGTCATTTAAGAAATTACTATTGGCACATGGAAGGCTCAGTCATTGAACCCAGCTCATCTCAGCTTAGTGTTAGATCTAAGAGACGATTCCTCTCACCACTGTTTGAACTTACCATTTTCACTGAGACACTGAGCTATCTTGAATTTCTTGCTTCACTGGAGTAACTTTACAGTTACTGTAGTCAACCCTCTCTGGGAAAGTCAGGAAAAGTCAACCAAATGTGTAGCATAGTTTTCTTCCTTTAGTTCTTTCATTAATCATAACTCAAAATAACCTCTACACTGAGGTAAACCTGATTGTGTCGGGTTAGTGCCATTCACAGTTTCCTTTGATTCCTACTGGATTTGCACACAGATATTTTTTTTTTTGTAGTTAAAATATAACTACTCAAATTGAGTTTTCTCTAAAGTCTACAAGTAATGAATGATAAGTCTTCTGAATGTGTTGAGTGCTAATGACTAGTAGATATTACAATCTCAGTTTTATACAGCTCCTTAAAATGGCAGCTTCGTCAGTCATGGTTTCTGAAATTATTTTAGGCGATGTAATGCTGGAGAGAATGATGCAGGAATATATTGCACTGAATCACCCATTACCCAGATGATCTTTGGAACTTCTTTATTCTACATACAGGTCTTGTTTATCTCCAGTTAGTTTATGACACATCTCTAGGAATCATAGCACAAAGTGCTATTGGTGCAGCTTAGCACAGTACAACATAAATCATATTGAATTTGATGTACTTCGTGGTTGATATTGAAAGTAAACAAAAATAGTTCCAAGTATAGTTTGAATAGTTTTGAGTCACCTTTGATTGGCAGCCAGCAGATGTTAAATAGTACAGGGATTTTTTAAAGGCTTAATACTTTTCACAGTTGCTTATAGCTTTTAGCCTATCTAACCAGGGAAATCTGTATTTTTATCAGATCTGTGCAAACAGCATGCTGGATCAGACAAGGAGACACACTAGGGAGAGCTGAATGGGAGTACTTCAGAGTGTTTCAAGGAAAAAAACATATATGAAATTATGTGCATCCTAACAGGCATTTTGGTCTGTGACCTGTCTCTGTGCTAAGCCCTCTGCTTATCTGATTTGAAGTTTCAGCATTTATTGAATCGTAGTCATACAGGTGAGAAAAATAGATCAAATTCAGTTTGCATGAGGAAATAGGCAAATCAAGGAAGTCCTCTGAAACAAACAAAAAAAACTTTGTAGAAATTTTTTGCTGACTAAAATGATGTAAAAGGGCACTGAAACAATGTAGAAATGCCACTTGATAAACAAACTACATTTGTAACCACAAGTACAGAGACATTTTATTTATCACCTATGACAAATACCAGCACCTTCTAATTTTTGAATTGACCTTTATGAAATTTTAACATAACTAGATCATTAAATGGGTAGAAATCAGTTTACCAAGCTGGTCTTGTACCTTAGGAATAAACTTACACAGCAATTGCAGTGTTTATTTTGTTGCTAGTTTCGTGGCCTGCCTTCTTCACCCAAGATGAGGATTACAAAAGCGAAGAACAGTTTTAAGAATTTGTAAAAAAAAGTCTGTGGCCTTTCACAGTAAAAATGAATACTGAAAATAGTACTATTAAGTAGGAAAATCCTTTATTCAGTGGGGTAATTTGTTGGAAAAGGAGACTGTCGTATGTCATTCTTTGGTTTCAGATTCACTATTAGAGATACATCTGTACTTTTTTGTGCCTGCAGTCCTTTCCCCATTTCCAGTGATTACTTTCCCAGTAGATTTTCATCCCCATAATATATATTTCCCATATTTCCAGACCTAATCCCCTATTTAAACAGGACTTCTCAACTAGGTAGCAAATACGAGGAATGGAGCAGCATCTAACAAAATATGTGCTATGATGAACTTAACTTCAGTGAGTATATTATGGAGTTAAGTTAGACCTTAAGTTCATACTGGAACGTGCTATGAAATTCTTTGGTTCTATAGTTTATTTTGGAGCCTGTTTTTTAAACATGAATTATAGTACTCTGCAATCTCTTCCTATATATCATAGGAGGGGGAAAAGGGCTACTCCGAGGTGTAATTTGTTCTGCTGTTATCTTTCTTGTGTTTATTTTATTTATTCTATTATTTCATTTTATTTAGTAAAGAATGTATTTTGATACAAACCTAGCTTGACTACTGAACCAAATTGCACAAGCTGCAAATCCCAGTTTGTAAATGCAGTGTGGATTTTAGCAATAAGACTCTTTATTCTGTTTCAATGCACAAACCATGGAAGTACTGTAGTATATCTGCAAATTCTCTTAATTTAAGAAGGCCAGTTCCTTTTATATAGTGTAAAGTCAGTGTAACTTCAGGACATAAGTAACCTGCTTAGATACAGCCCTTCAATTGAGTTCTCAATGTGCAAAGTCTGTAAACTTTGCTTCAGGTTTGCTGAGTATGCAGCTTATGGGTCTTTAGTACATTCTGTCTTGTGAGAGACAGTGGAAGACACCATGGGAAATGTAAGGTCAGAAGTAGTTCATTTGTGAGCTTTCATCCATGAGAAAGCTGAGAAGCTATGAGAAATACACACACACACACACATCTATCCTATTCTCCTTTTTGGTGGTCCTGGGTATAGACTTGAGACAGAAATGGGTTCCAGGGCAGAGCGAGGCAAGGCAGGTGTTGCTGAGAGTGGGCGAGCAGCCATGAAGTCTCTGTAACTGAACCATGTACTCAGTGTCATTTAGCTTGCTGGCTGTGCAAAAAAGCAGGACCCTCTGTTTACGTTAAGGGATGACCAGGAATTATGTGGCTGGTTGATTGCTAAATAGATAACATGCATAAATACGTACGTATTTACTCCATTTAAAGTAGAAAGCAGAATGTTCTTGCTGTGTAGAACAAGTGGGTAAGGTTAGGTACTGTCCCAACTCATATTCCTGTATTGTGTGAGACTTTTTAAACCCATAATAGGTAAATAATTGTTATTGATTAATTAATGATACAAATAATCCTTTAAAAGTCTCATTCTTGCCTAAATGATGTATATTTTCCAATATTTCAAGTCACTAAAGCGACTAGTGTCTCAGGGGGCCTCAGTTTTTGGGGGGCTGAGTTAAAGGGCTTTACAGGGATCTTACTGTTCAGAATTTTTTGTTTAGTATACATACCTGAATACACATGGCCATGCCTTTATGTAAGAGAAGAAGAGGGTTTCTTGTGAATCAGCTGATCTGAAACTGGTCTGTGAAGTACAATCAGGGTTTAAATGAAATATATGAATGTTTTAAGTGGATATTGGTGAAAGCTACAAGGAGGTACCCAGAGCACTTTTTAAATCTTAGATCTCATACTGTGTGTGGCTCTTAACCCAGTAAGTTTTCTTTAATGAATCAGCATTTTTAAAGTAACAATTGCTGGTGGAGAAATGCCTTGAGGCTCATAAATTTAATGACATCTACCTGTCAACTAGTGCCAAAGTAAGTCTGAACACAGGAACACAAAATTACTCTTGGTTGTAGGAGCAAAGTTCAAACACAATTTCTGAAACATTTCAGGACATGGATAGGGCCAGTTTGCACTTGCACACAGACTGACTTATATTCTTTACATGTTCAGCAGTGCACCATATTTTCTACTTTGTAATCATCATATCATTTTGCTCCTTATTTAATGTATATACAGCTTCAAAATTATACCTGTAAAGTGATAATTCACAGAATTATGATCTCCCAAGTAATACTGTCCTGTAAAATACTGAATACTGTAAGTCAGAGAAACAGTCCGACAAGTTATACTGCCTTTATTATTTATTTTCATGTCACCAGAGGTGTGAAAAATTCCATTTTGAAACATACCTGTTGTTAATTCAATGGAATTAACCTAGATTTCTATGTTCATGTAATTGTAGGAACAGAAGGCTTGAATCTCTAATTTAATCCTATTCCACAGGAATATAAATACATTTTTTTTTAAAACAAACATTTCTCTGATTTTAGCCTAAAGACATTTGACATTTTGAGAATAAAGATCAAACTGTATTTCTTTGCTTTCCATTTGAGTATATCTATCATCTGTAAAAACTTACGTACTTCATAGTATGGAAAAACTTACAGAATTATTTTAAATATTATCTTCTGAAAATCTGGAGGTAAAACTATTTACTGATAACAGACAGGCTAATATAAGCTTTCTGTACTGAAACACATTTACAAAAGACATAAAGTGGTTTTTTTTCTTAGTTTAGAAAAATAAAAATAAGAGCTGGGTTCTGGCTATCGGTAAATCTCTCTACAATGTTTTATTTATTAATATTGTGCTGATACTTTACCTCTCAGCATTAAGAAAGTTATTCTTATTTTTTAAATACTGGCTTTGGTGCCTTATTGCACTAGTCTTGAGCAGAAATCTATGCACTTAAATGGTTACCGGTAATTAAGTGCTACAGCCTAACACGGTTCAAAGAATGTAAAATTTCCTCAGATTAGAATAGCTTTAAAAGCTGGAGACAAAGGAAAAAAAAGCACTAGAATATGCCCCGTTTCCCTCAGAGAAAAAAAGCCAGAAGCTATTCATTATCATGTTCTGTAAATGTCATTTACTTCATTGATGTCAACTGTTTTGCTTTGTCTTTATCTTATTCCTGTTTACATATCAAACAGTGAAAAGTGCAAGGCAGCTTTTCCTCACTAAGCAGAATATGTTTTTCTCTCATATTCACATGAAAGATCTAAAGAAATAAAAATATTGCCATTTCTTATTCTGTAACTTTATGATTATAGTAGAGATTAGTAGTATTTATTTTTGAAAAGTCATGTCCTGGTTTTATACACTTAATACCCCTCATCCGACAATTTAAAAAACATTTTTAAAAACATATGTAAAGCTTTTAAGTCATTCATTCTCAGCACAGCAAAGCAGTCCTTAAGTTCTATGTTCGGCTACACCTAAATTGAGTCTTGGAATTTACCAAGTAGTCAAAGGAATAGGTAACATTTTAGAAAAAATTGGTGTGCTTCAGAGAAAGACTTCACAAATATCTCATTGGAGGACAATAAACTCACCTAGATGTAAAAAAAAAAAAAAAAAAAAAAAAAAAAGCGCTTTATAAAGTTATATTTTGTCTGGAACTACTATGTATCTGAGATACTATAATTTCCACCTTAGCTAATAAGAATTGACTGATCTGATAATGCTGAATTTTCAGTGATGACCATTGTGCTTTATCAGGGTTACTACCCTGGGCTGGATGGGAAGGAGAAATGGAGACTGCAAAGGCAAAAGCCACATGCTTTTCACATGATTGTGCAGGTACATGGTTCATTGGGCAGGACTAATAAGGGGAAGGAAGGGATTTAGCTTGTTAATCCATGCTTCTTAATGCAATGTCACATTAAATGACACCCACAACATGCATATTGATTGTGTTAAAGCTGGAACCTGATTATCAAATATTGCTTCATCCTCCTGTGACGCTGGCTCGCTTGAGAATTTTCTAGCAATAAAGCATCAATTAATTAAGATTTTGTAACAAAAGTCCAATTAAAACTGACTTTGTTTTTGACTTTATAGAGAGGCAAAAGGAGAAGTCTGCAGGGCTCATTGTTGAGTGTAGGAGAGACACCTCAGATAGTGCCATGCAAAAAGTACCAAACCTGATTGGGGCAGTGGTTCGTTTGAGGTAATTAGCCTCACTTACTGTGCTTTCTGTGCTACACCTAGGCCATACAGCAATAATTCAGGAATCTTTGCGTAACACTGCATTGCATTGTGTAGAAGTAAATGGTATTATAAGGTGATATGCCTAGAAATTAGGTAGGCAATGCTTAGGACAGGTTGAAGTCTAGGTCTCCAGTACTACTTGCCTCATCCTGTCTCACTTAAACATCTCATCTTTCACAGGGAATCAAAACTCAACATACAGTATGAATCTATAACTTCAAATTTTGCTTCACATTAACGTTTATTACAATACTAAGATTCAGCTGAAACCAGTGAGATGAAGCACGAGTTTGAAGTTAGTTACTCATAAATGTGTGTAACATAAAATGTGCTGAATTGGGATGATATACAGTGATGGAATAAATCATGATTCTACTTCATAGTACATGTAAAACTGGCAAGAAAAAAAAAAATAAAAAAAAATCTTCTTTCTTGTTGTTCCAGTGGCCTGAAACCCCTAAATATGATAATATGACGTTTGGTCTATGTTTTTAGAACAATTGATGCGGCATTTTGTAGCTGCTAGCACTGAGAGGGTACTTGTGTACATTTTTAATTACACTTTTTAATTAAGGTCAAGCCGTAATAAAAGTCTTTACAGCACCAGAAGTGTATGAATGCTTCCAATAGGCATATCTGAATCTATTCAGCTTAAGTAAAGTGCTCGCTTATAGGATATTAATGGAGTATTTCTTACCAGTTGCCTCATCAACCAGCTCATGCAAATCAAGTGACAAATAGTTTCCTTTCCTGCCTCTCACCACAATTACACAGATTTTGGATACCTCTGTTTGAGAGGAGACATACGGAATATTGTAACTAGGATGAAGATGATGTTTTGAAACAGCCCAATTTAATTTCTCTGTTCTGAATTTCTTTAACTGGACAGCACATAATGATTTTGGACAATTACTGCATGACGGGTTTCCAAATGCCTACAATATATTTTTTTAAATGTAAGAATTTTTTGTTCTTTAAGTGAAAAAAAATATTCTGGCTTTTATGAATAAATTAAATATCAGGATCTCAGGTTTAATAGCTGTTTAGAATTAATGAAAGAATATTAGAAGTTTCATTTGTATGCCATTTTTTATAAAAGGAATAAGGGATTTATAGATAAAATTCAGAATTTCTGATTCATAACATGATCTGCAGTGGCTTGTATTGCATAATTAAGTATTGATCCAGAGTTCTGTATTTAGCTTTTTGTTTATGTTAACCATTTCTTCCTAGCTACTTCCATGTGAATTCTTTCCCCACTAATTTTTAACTCCTTTTAGCAAAATGAATCTAGTAGATAATGTGGTCAATTGGGCTAGACTACAAATTGATGCTATTTTGTTTCACTAGCGTTTAGCTAAGTGAAATCTTAGCTAGTAGCAGAGAAATGGCATGTAGGCAAGTGGATCAGAAAAAGAAAGCACATCATAAAAGCTGTAATTCCTCACAGGAAATGGCTACCCTAGTATCTTAGAAAAGTACAGATTATGATATTCAGCTCTCTTCATGCCTATTTTATTATATTTTTTTCTTCATTCACCAACTGAAGGAATGTAAACAGAGAAAAAGTAATCTTTTCCTTTGCTTTTCATCTGAAAGGGGCCTCCAGAGATCTGGTCCAACAAGATGTACTTGCCAACAGACAGGTTCTTTGAAAATCTATTGCAACAGCTGCACAAAAGAAAGAGAAAACTTAAGAGAAAACTTTGTGAGCTAATGCCAGGACTGTTTCAGCTGCGTTCAGATTAATGTTCACAGCTCTTACCAGGAAGATGATTCAATTATTTCTGAATTTCTAAACTTGTGATTTTTTTGCCTCAGGGTGATGTTTGGAATAAGTAAAGCTTCCATAGTGACTTTCAGCCCTTTCTTTTTCCTCACTCCATACAATATAAGAACTAAGGTCTAAATAAAGTAAGATTGAACTAATTTAGTGTACGCCTTCACCTGGAAGCTCAGTAGAATAAAAACCTTATCCTCCTGGAGTGATTTTGTGGAAGAAAATGTTATTTTTCAGTCATCCTGCTAGGTTTATGAATGAGTAATTTCATATGAAAAGTATAAATCATTTGTTGTCTAGTTGCAAAATCAAGCAAAGTTGAATCAGCTTGGAGATGTCGGTGATGGTCACAGTGCATATCCTGACAATTATTCTGATACAACTCACATGGAGTGTCTGCATAAATGTCAGGACTTTTGCCCTGTGCCCAGCTCTTTCTTAAATAACTGATGGAAATCTTCTGACTTGACAATAAAAAATATCTCTCCAGATACTTTTAAGACACAACAAAAATCCTAAAAGAGGTTTTCTTTAGTTTCTAGGTCATAGAAAGGGATCAAAGTGTCTGGAAATTTCCTGATGGTAAATTGTTCATATCAGGTTTTCTTAAAATTTAATTTCTTTAAAATATAAGTTTTCTAAAATTTTAAAAAAGAAAAGCTATTTAGAAGTTGGTGTCCAAATATTTATTTCCAAGATAAGAAGACTTTCTCTCCTCATAAAATAATAATGCTCTGCTATTTTAGCTTCTAGATAAAGTAGTAAAAAGGTTTGCTGACCTTGCAGTGATCAAATATTCTCTTCTTATTTTGACTCATCCTTTGCTAGGGCTCTGATATTTAAGATTATTCTCATTTTAGCACACAGCCATCCTCTCAGATTAAAAAAAAATGTAAATTTCTAAATTAAATTTGTGCACCTCCTGCTCCAAGCAGGGCCATTTTTGAGGTCAGACTGGGTTGTTCAGAGCTTTGTCTAATCAAATATTGAAAAACTCCAAGGATGTGTCTGTGGAGTCTTCCCTTTCTCAGTCAACAAGCCTCCCACATCACATCTCTAGCCCTGACCACTGAGGTGGCCCTCCACTGATCTCACCCCACTTTAGCAATGTCTTCTGTGTATTCTGTGTGTGAGTGCACAAAGTTGGCTGCAATATGTAGATGTGGTCTAAAAGTGAGTGCTGAGCAGGAGGAAACCTCCCCAAGTCTCCTGGCAGTGCTCCTAGCAATGCAGCCCTGGATTCTTCTGGCCATTTCTGCTGCCCAGCCCATTGCCCTCAGGCCCCTATGGCCTTTTTCCCCAGAGCTGCTCCCCAGCTCATCAGCCTCTATCATTGTAAGGGTTTACCCCTTCCTAGCTGCAGGACTTTGTACGTTGCTGAATTTCATTAAGTTCTTGTTGGCCCATGCCTTCAGCCTGTAAAGGGCAACCCTGTCCTCCAGCATACTGGCTGTTCCCCACAATTTGATGTCCTCTGCAAACTTGTTAGGAATGCAGTATCAACATCTAGAAGAAATGTGTATTGAAAATTATCTTTTAATCTTAGTTCTAGTACAGTACCTTCACATTTTGCATCTCCTTGAAATTAGATTATTTCTCTAAGTCCTGTTCCATGCTCTACCATTCTGCATCCCTTAGATGTCTGTGATGTCACTTGAATGACGGTTGAAAAATTGTATGCTACAATAAGTTGTATACATAAAAATTACCACTGTTGGTATTTTTCTTCTAAACAGTTTGTTGTTGTTGTTGTTGTTTTTTTCCTTTCAGAGACTAGAATAGATGAGTATGCTACAATGCTGAAAATCAGAATTGCTAGTAGAAAATTCAGGAAAATGTAGATAGTCTTTTGCCTTTCTCCAGGAATTGTTTAATGCAGCATTGTGTTTTAATCATAGTGACTATACTCTGCTAGAGTTATCCATTAGTTTAACTTCTTAAATGAACCCTATTTTGTGTCAGTTTCTTTTTTTCTTTTTTTGTTTGGTTTTTTGTTTGTTTAGCAATGCAATTCTTTCCAGGTTACTTGAATGACAAAGGACAAAAATGTACTACAAATATGAGGAATGCTATACATACTGAAAAAGCTTTTGCATTCTATGAAAATAGGGAATAGATATGAAGATATGAAATGGAGTTAAATCCAGCTGGAGGCCAGTCATAAGTGGTGTTCCCAGGGCTCAGTGCTGGGGCTGCTCCTGTTTAACATCTTAATTGATGATTTGGATGAAGGGATAGAGTGCAGCCTCAGTAAGTCTGCACATGACACTAAGTTGGGTGTGAGTGTCGATCTGCTTGTGGGCAGGGAGGCCCTGCAGAGAGACTTAGACAGACTGGATCAATGGGCCAAGGCCAACTGTATGAGCTTCATATAAGGCCAAATGTTGGGTCCTGCATTCTGTCCACAACAACCCCTGGCATTGCTACAGGCTTGGGGAGGAGTGGCTGGAGAGCTGCCCAGCAGAGAGGGACCTGGGGGTATTGATTGACAGCTGGCTGAACATGAGCCAGCAGTGTGCCCAGGTGGCCAAGAAAGCCAACACCATCCTGGCCTGCATCAGGAACAGTGTGACCAGCAGGACCAGGGAGATGATCCTGCCCCCCTACTCAGCCTTGGTGAGGCTTCACCTCAAGCACTGTGTGCAGTTTTGGGCACTGCAGTATAGGAAGGACATTGAGGTGCTGGAGAGGGTGCAGAGAAGGGCAACTTGGCTGATTAGGGGTCTGGAGAACAGGTCTTATGAGAAGGGGCTGAGGGAGCTGGGGCTGTTCAGCCTGGAGGAGGCTGAGGGGAAACCTCATTGCCCTCTATAACTACCTGAGAGGAGGCAGGTGTCCCTAGTCACTAGGGATAAGACAAGAGGAAATGGGGTCGAGTTGCATCAGGGGAGGTTCAGAATGGATATTGGAAAAATTTCTTCACAGGAAGAGCATTGAGGCATTGGAACAGGCTGCCCAGGGAGGTGGTGGAGTCACTGACCCTAGAGATGTTAAAAAATGGGTAGATGTGGTGTTTCAGGAGATGGTTTCATGCTTATGAGTTGTAGGGCAGACAGTTGGACTTTATGATCTTGTAGATCTTTTCCAACTTTGATGACAATTCTATGATTCTATGGTTCTATGAAGTAATATTTCATTATTGTTAGGAGTTTTGTGCTGTGATATATCTCTTTACCCATCTCTTTCCCCTTTCCTTATTTTTTTTGTAGTACAGACAAGAATTTAAAATTGGTTCTGGACTCTGGATTTTAAGCATAAATAGGTAATGTCAATAATATTAATATAAAGGGTGTCTCAAGCTCTTTTCATCCTTTAGGCCTCTACAGTGGAAAGAAGCAGATGCCAGGGAACTGTTCCACAAGAAAAAACAAACAAACAAACAAAAAACCACATTTTAGTCTAAATGTCAATATGTTTCTGAGGTAGAATGAATTCAACAATTATGAGAAAAATGTTATTCCTTTTACAGCTAGTATATAGTATACTCCTACTCTGCTACACAGTATATTTTCTGCATTTTGGGGGAGTTGTATGATATCTATCAACAGCTTCAAGTAGTCCATACAACTGATCCATCCTTAATATGCATATACTTTATAATATAAACATGTAACAGCTGAATGTGCATGTCTTCAAAACATTTTTCTTGTTTCATTAGTTCTTAAATAATCTGGAAAATGAGTGGGCCTCATAACATGTTATAAAATAATTTAATTTCTTTTAGACTGAGAAAACTGATTCTAAATCCCAGTACATCTTAGAAAATGTCCAACTGCAGCCCTTTCAAGGGCATCACCACATCTGCTGATTAAATCTTCAGGAGATTTATACTGGGAAAGTTAGATTCTCTTCCAACAGACATGTCCTGACAGATGCTACAGTTTATGGACAGGTTCTTGGAGCCACAGGCATCTGGTTTGGCTGGTACCCGATTTGCCCCCTGCTGTATCAGCAAAAAGTGCTTGGCTGAAGACAAGAACTGTCTTGCATTGGTTCATATCACAGCTCAGCTCAGCTCTTTCTCCAAGGGAATGAGCGTTCTGGGTCACTTTGTTATGATGCCACGACCTGTGTTGGTAGCGTTCATGCATCTTTTTGCTACAACCATACCCACTAGCACTTTAACTTACCTAAAAAGAGCTAATTAAATGGGGTTGGCTAAAATAAGAGAAGTATACAACATTTTCTTCACAGAATGCTCCCTGCTCAGTACACAGAGAGAGAGACAAAGTTATCCAGGGATAACACCACTAAGGAGGTTTATTTGCAGAAATGGCTATCAGCTTCCAACTCCTCTAGCCATTCAACAACAGGATATTTTTACAGTAGAGCAGATGCCACTGTAACTCTCCTAATTATGAGTCAAAAATGCCACCAACACATGTTGCCCAACACTGAACTGGTATAAGCTCATGCAGCAGTATGGAACAGTGGAAATTTTTCTGCTGGATGAACCTTTATACCAGTAGGTTCTATGCCAGATTCACTATCAGACTCCTTTTGAAACATACAGGCAATGTAAAAAAAAATCAAGAAAAAAATCCACCCATAAATTTGTCATATATTTTATATCATCTGCTCTAGATAATTTGATATCTGGTTTTAGTAACCTCAAGGAAACAGTGCAGAGCTCTGGCAGTGATGCTCAAAGATCCACGTTCTCAAAGGTTGTGTTAATTCACCAGTTTTAGCCACTAATGTGAGGCTTATTTGTACTTGAGAAATCTGCTGACTGAGTTCTCCTGTGGGTGCAAAAAGTGCTTATGCCCCTAGGCACACATTTTTTTCCCCATCATTGTTCTTCCCACCTGCTGGGGTAGCTTACACCATTATCACTCCAAGAGAAATCCACAATGGTAAATTTGGTATAAATCCACAAAAAATGCACTCTGCATTTCATCATGGACACCTCATAAACCTCATTATAGGTTAGAAAAATACAAATACTTTCTCATTCTTCTGTGATTTTCTAAAAGCTACACACATCCACATAAAAGGCCACCTTTACAATAGCTACTTTGCTAGACTTTCTGTGTTAATAGGAGTTTTATTTTGAAACCGTGTGTCCTCTACAGTGCAATTAGAATAGGATTGTAAACAAGAATTGTCAGAAATTAAACAAGTATTATTTTCCATCTTTATGGGCCAGATCATAGACTGAATATTATTAGAGAGCAGAATAATTGTGGGGAATTGTTTTGTAATTATGGTGAAGGGATGAGGGGTGGAGTGTGTGTGAATTGTCCACCTTTGTTTGTGTTGTAACGATGTTAATTTGATTTAGGTGGGGGAATTCCGTTGTTGATATAAGTGACATTCGTGAAGATCATATATTGTGTGATGATTGTGCATTTTAGTGATAATTTAAGGATAATGATAAAAGAAAACATTTTTACATTCTCAGCAGGATGTAATTAAAAATCAGATCCCATAAGGTATTCAGACACCTCACTCTTTGTGATTTCAGTTTAAGAAGATACATGAATCCTCTTAAAAATCTGGCCCGTAGACATATTTCAAGAGGGTCAAAAGACACTGTTGCAAAGGTTAGACTCTGCTTAGCAGGTTTTGGTTATTCTTTTTTGTCTTACTACTCTTTCTGTTAATTTTTTCTTTCCCTCTTCTAATGATTATTTTTGGCTAGGTTTGTAAAAATTCCTTTTGCTTCAGTGTGCAAGCAGTACAACTTAAGGGCTGCACACTTGCTGCTCTATGTACTTATTTAACTACTTTGTTCTAAAAGATGCTGAGTTATACTTGTCACCTATTCAGCTGCTAAGGGAGTAGATTACCATCATGGGATCAGGCAGATAAGAGCTCATCTATACCCTAGCCAGCAGGAGGGGAATATAAGCAGTCAGAGTTATGGGAGGATCTCCTTAAATCTTCCTTCTGAAGGGGAATCTCTGGTAGTGCAAGAATGGCAAAACCGTCAGTGGTATAAGTTAAATCTTATGTTTTAGTTTACATGTAGGGATAAAGCTGGTGGGGGAGCCGTAAGAGGAAGCTTAAGGAAAGCAATAAGCATTATATCACTGGTACTGTTCCGTCCTAAGGCTGAGAAAAATCTGCAATGAACCTCTGGTTAGAAAAGCAAAACTGGCTTTTAACCTCTGAAGTTTGATTCTGCAGCGGCCTTTTAAATAGTATATATGCTGTTTTTCCTCTGTGCAGGTATCTAAGCCAGACTGTACTGGAAGATACGATGTTAACAGCCAACCCTCAAAACAGGGAGAAATTAGCCATACTAAAACAAGCTCTAGGTGCCATGGGATTCAATAACCTGGTAAGTTACACACGCTTCTGTTATTTGTGGCTAAAGTCAACATATTGCTTAGTAAAAAGCAGGCCATAAGGAACTCTTACTGATAGCCTTTTGTGGGAAAAGACGTGCCTTTCCATCTTTCTTTTTTTTTTCATTGGTTAAAACCTTGAAACAATATACAGTATTAGTTCACTCCAGGGAAATTACTGTAATCACTTTTAATTAGACACTGCACCAACAATGTAAATCTTTTTTCATTCTGAAAGATTCACAAAACAGCTTCAAGGTATAATACTCTTGAACAATTAAATTACATAGATAAAAAGAAACAATCAAATCCCCTATGACAGAAACCTCATAAAACCCACAGGAATTTTTTCCACTTCCTGATTATCTCCTTGTCCCTTTTAATTTTGTGAAACACATGTTCCATATGCCTTTGCTAGCAGCACCTGAAAAGAAATAAATACCTACTTAGTTGAACAAAATTAGAGAGGGGTAACTTGAAAGAGCTGAATTAACCCCCAAAAAAGGAACAAGAAATTAGGGCTGATATTTGTATTTATATCTGTTAAGCTAATGAAGAAGAAAATTTGGAAAATTAATCAAGAAGAGGTTCTGGAGGACAGAGGTATGAAGAGGAATCAGGAAAGATGGAGGGCTGCATATAGGAGCTCATGTAAACTGTGTAATTCCCTTCAGGATACTAGAATGTTTCATGAACTCCCAGTATTCCTTACATATATATATATGCTACCTACCACACTGTAGCTGGGACATTTCTGTAAAACAAATGTGTAAGCAACAGTATTTATAGAAGTAAAAACTTATTTACCACTAAAATGATATTTAGCTTCATAAGAAAAAAGCGGAGGAAAAGTTAATGGGACAGCATGCTGGATTATCCTAAGAGATGACAGCTGGACAACATCTGTAATAACATGTAATAAAAAGGGATCAAGGGCTATTAGCAAAAATATAATTGTGAGGCTATTGAAGTAGTTATTTAGGTGTGAGTTAGACTTCTGTCGTGAAGGTACATCATGTAGTTTGGCATTCCCTAGTTGAGGTAGTAGTAAATATTATTTGGTAACTTGAGACACCTTTTAATATAAAGAGGTTTGATTTTTCATAAATATTCATATGGTCTTGTACAAAACTGAACACATATGGCTATATTTGACAGAATTATTCCTTATTCGTAATGGCTCAAGCTCTTGAACTGTAGGCTTCAGTAGCAAAAGTTCCAGGCAGCTGTGCATTTGTCCAGTGTTCATGGATGAGTGGATCTCTCTTCCTCTTTCATTAACCTTTCTGTTCTATTGAGGAAGAGGTTCAGCCTGTAAATATATAATTGAATTCATAATGAATGACATTTTAGAAGCCTGCAGAACTGACAACACTTCACATACAGTTTTCTTTTGGATACAGCACTTCACTTTGCTCAGAGTTCTTGAAAGGAAATATATTGCCTCTCAGAAAAGCATAAATCATCCTCAAGAGTCATCTATATCCAGGCAGCATTAAAATAATCATTGAGGTGGCTAGAAATCTGTGAATCTCCAGAGTCCTGCAAGCTGATCTCCTGTGCTGGAGATTAGAGAGGAATATGTAGGTAAAACATGTATGTATTATTCCTTAACCATCCAGCTGCATTTAATGGTAGATTATCTTTATGAAGAATCGCATAAACATTCTTTAGCAGTCTTTAATGGTATCTTTCAAAGTATGTTAATGTTTATTAAAAAATTGTTTTAAAGTTGAGGAAACATTCATCTTAGAGCACAATGAGAAAGTGTTTCAGAACCTGGAATGTGAACTAAACCCTAGGCCTGACCAAAATCACCAGAATAAACAGCTATCCCGGCCTGCTGCAGCTCAGTGCTGCACAGTCATCCCCAAACAAGTTCTGAACAAGCTAACAAACAAGCAAGAAGTATGTTTTACTACACTGCCATTCCATCTTGCCTAAGAGGCCTTCCCAAGAAACAGGTATAGCATCCAAGCTTGAATGCCATATTAGCATGAGAGTTCTCCTATTGGAGGAGCTCTCTTATTCAGAATTCACCTGTGTATGTTGCTTCTTTGATTTTCAACTTTTGTAGTGTGTAATGGAAAACTAGACTGTTGCCCTGTTTACATCTGTCTCATACAGAAAGAGGTTGAAGTCCTGTCTTAAAACAGTTCAGAGAATCAAACCTTTTTAAACAGCATTGGAGGTGCTGTAGTCTGTATCTCAGAAAGGCTGAAAGCTTTTTTTTGATGTACTCTGATAAGGGACATACTTATTAGAGAAAAGAACAAGAGGAAGAAAAGCTGATGAGAAGTCATCCAAGCATGGTTTCAGGGTGTTCTGAATTCATTGTAGTCACCTGAGAACAAAGGGGATGTATTGGCTAAGTATATTATTTGTAGTACATTTTAAGTTCTTACTCTGCAAATTCCGGTAAGTGTGACTTCTCAATGTCACTTCTATTGTCTCGCTAGAATCAGGTTACAAATGCAATTTTTCAAAAAATGTCAAGGATCATCAATTAACTTTGCTGTGCATTATGCCATGTAATGCATTAGTGGATGTCAGGTTTCTTATTTTGCAGTTTTGAAGGAGCACAATTGTTATATAACTGACCTTAAAAAAAAAATCCAAAAATACAGAAGTTTTTTGATGTCTCAGCATATTTGGTTCATATTTAATGGATCTCTTGTGTTTTCTTGAATTTAAAATCCTACAGAAAAGCAAACAAGAAAAGTAGTTCTCTTCTTGTGTGGTGAAAATGATGCCAGGAAAAACCTAGCCCTAAAGATGTAACTGCTTCACAGCCCTAGAGGTGTTAGAACATAGCATGCAATCATGGTGGAAAGTGTATGGGTTAAAGGAGGTTGCTTTTGTTTCTTTTAGACCCTAACTACAGCTTTTACTACTAGGAACCTGCTATAATTTAGAGCTAGACACTTGGATTCTTAATGCAGTAGGTTGAGTTAAAAACAAACCTTGCTATTCCTGGATACAGAATTAGTTTTGGTGAAAATTCTCTATGGTGAGGATACATTTATTTCATGCAGAAATAATGCATCCATTAAAGTTATTTCACCATTTTTTATCGTATTCTGAAAAACTTTCTTAACTCAGTAGTTAATGTGATTTGCATTAAAACAAAAGGGAAAAAAATAGGTAAACTTGCTTTAGGTTCCAGTTTGGTTGCTAAATCCAGACTTCCTGTTAATGGTTCACATATAAGTGCTTTTTCACTTAGCACATGCCGATGATACAAATGAACAGAATTTGTATTTTTATGAAGTATTGCCTCTCACTGGTGTGCCAAACAGATCTCTTATTTATCTTTAATTCTGCATAAAATATGTGCAGGAGGTGGAGAACCTGTTTGTAATTCTCTCAGCAATTCTGCATCTTGGAGACATACGCTTCACAGCTCTGACAGACGCTGAGACAGCATTCGTGTCAGACCTGCAGCTACTGGAACAAGGTCAGTAAGATGTGACCTTGGAGCGTCACAATCAGGGCACTTGCGCTGATCCACCAACAGATGGAAACACAGTTCCAGGGAGAAAGAAAAATTGACTTCTGTAAATCCCTAAGTTACAGTGGGAAGACAGTATCCAATAGACTTGGATGTTTTATAAACTATGGATTTTTATGGGACAAAATAAAACACTTGTATTGAAAAATATCTAATTCAGTGCCGTATTTAGTGATGACATTTGCCAAAAGAGATTGTACTTAGGGTAGACTTCTTTTAAAATGTTCTTCTGCTGCCTGTCAACAGCTGAACAATTTGCATTGAATTGAATTCCTTACATTCAGAATCTATGTCTTAAAAGGGTCTCTTGTTTTCAAGCTTTGAATTTTGCCCTTTTGGTTACTAACAAATCTCAAAGTGGCTTATGGATGCAGAATGTCAATAAGCAGCATACCTTAACTCTAATACAAGCAAAAGTCTGCCAAGCCCGCGGGAAAGTCCTGAGTAACCTTTAAAGAGGAAAGAAAGCTGTAATATAAAATATGGGCACATTCAAACTTCACAGAGTGCTGATTATCATGATCCGATTCTGTATGTTCATTAATTTTGATTATTCATGTCACAGCACTCTTTTCTTTAGTGTGTGGGTTCTTTCACTAATAAAAAATAGCATCTACATAAGAAAATATGTTATAAAAAATAAGATATGCAATGGAGTACAAATCACTTGTTATTTAAACTCTCTTTTCATTTCAGTGGCAGGGATGCTACAGGTTTTACCAGATGAGCTTGCTTCAGCCTTAACAACTGATGTTCAGTATTTTAAAGGTAATCTTTTCCGATTTTGCATTCTCATAGATCAGACCTGATAGTGTTTTGATCCTTCTCTTTTGAGAATTTTAAAAACTGATAATTTTTGTTTCTTATTTCTTGTATGGTCCTGTAAATTTTCTCTCTGAGGAATACATGAGATGATCTGTCATGCAGTAAGTCAGACTGAGCCACTAAATTGGAAATTACTTTGGAGTAAAGTGAAGCACAGCAGTTTCACAGTCTAATGCTGATGGACTCCTAACTTGATTAATCTTACAAAAGTGTGTCAAGATAACATATTAGATATTAATGCTAAGAACTAAATTCAACATGAATGTCAGGGGGAGGGGAAAGTTTGGGAAGAATTTTTTTTTTTCCAGTAAAATGCAGGTTCTGTGTGGTACACATGCCCTTTTTTATTGAAAAAAGTGCAGAGGTACATCTCTCCAAACTGAAGAACTCGAGAGTGTTGATGGCCTTCTTGTCTTTCATTGAAGGCTTCAGGAAAAAACTGTCACCGTGTATGTGTTTGGCAAAAAAAGTAAAAAGGGCACAAGGACTTAACTGTAACTAAAATTACTTAAGGCAAGCTTTACAGGATGCTTTCATCTCCATTTTCTGCTTTATCTCTTAGGAGACATGATTGTACGGAGACACACTATTGAGATTGCAGAATTTTACCGAGATCTCTTGGCAAAATCTCTATATGGTCGTTTATTTAGCTTTTTAGTCAACACAATCAACTGCTACCTTCAAAATCAAGATGAGACTGGCAGGTAGGAGTGCCATTACAAACTCCTAGGTGTGCCATTATCTGTTCAAATCCAGATGCATAAAATAAATATAATTCCATCATTTAAGGCATTTTACAATAGCATGAGAGTGATGCTTGGATCTTTAAATCACTGACCATTCCTTCAAATTGTTTCCTCAGTAACGTATTTATATATTTGCTTGTGTAGGTGAACGTTAGTTTATGCAGTAATCTAAATTGATGCTTGGAATTAGTAGCCTTTTAAGAGCTGACAATACAGAATGAGCTAAGTCTTTCAACTAACAAAAAACTACTTGGTGTTTTTTGAGTGCAGACTATACTTGTTCTTTCTCCCCAAAGCTATGACCTTAGAACAGGGTATTTGAAGCTGAGTTTTGTTCAAAGGCCTTCAAATGAATGTTTAAACTTCACTAACTTATATGTTCTAAGAGTATTCTAGATGTCTCTAGGTTATCATCTGCTAAATTTAATTCTGTTGCTATCCAGTGTGGCTCCTTAGAAAAAACGAATGCTAATTAATGTGCATTTGTGGAGCAGTCAAGAAACAAACCAAAAACTTAGGCAGTAGACCTAATTAGACGATAATACACATATGACTTAACCAAGGTTCAACGTCCTACATGCTTAGATGAGCTTTCTCATGAACACTAAGTACAAGATTTCTTGGCATTGTTGGTAAATGGAATTCTGCAAATGATAGACGTGAAATCTCTAGGTAAGAATAAGTATTTTTTTTCTATCATATCTGTGTTGACTTCATAGGACAAATATTTATCCAGATCCCTCTTTTAGAGTTTGAAGACTTAAAAATATTATTTTTATTCCTATCCTATCTGTAGAACAATTAGGAATAAATCACATTTCTCTTCTATAGGCTTAGCTGACACCAAACGTTACCATGAATAACTGAGAGCTTTTTGCACATAAAAGCTTTCTGTCATGATGCATAGCATCAGAGTGCCTCATTCCCTGCTGAAGGCAAAGGGAAGGTTTGTGAGCAAAATGGAAGGATTTTACTCTTCTCTTTCTGATTGTACAGCCCCTTAGAATTGCAGACACCTGGACAACCAAGCTTGCACAACTTCCCAGGTCATGTCCTAATTTGAAATACTGTTTATAACGAGGAAGGACAGTGGGATGTAGTCACATTCAGTTCTTCCCCATTCATTCCTGGGACTTGTGGAACAAAGGCTTAGCTCAGTGCATATCTATGACAGACAACAATCCAGCTCAGGTATTCACAATTCTAGTGCTCTCATTTGTAGTGGTTGTTGAGGAAGTACTCTAGAATCAGTATATTTAAAATTTATTAAAAGGATTTGAAATAATTTTTTAATGTGCAATTTTACTATTTTGAAAATTGATATGTCACAGTCTTTCAGAATAGAGTGTTGTGTATCTCTTCTTCAGTACTGTAAACCTATCACGTCTGATAGGATCCTACGTACTGTAGGATCTTCAAATAATGAAAATCAAAGGAGTTTGTATATTGTTTACCTTATAGTCTCCTTTCAGTGCAATCATATGTGCCAGAGGTGACTTCGACCTTGTGGAAGTATTTCTCATCGAAAGTATTTCTACCTGTGTGGTAACTTGAAGATTATGTGATGTTGTAAGTCCTCATAAAAACAGGACAGCTATTTTATGTTGTCAGGAATGAGGAATTTGCAACAGTTTTATACTATACTTATGAAAGAAAAGGGGAAGCTCTTAATTTAGGCTGGCCAAAGAAAGCTAACCAGCTCATATATATTGGCAGTGCTGATAAGACATGTTCGATTTCAGCAGGATAAATTTACCCTCAGCTCCCTTTCCAAACTGGAAGCTAAATAGCTTATTTTAGGTGAAAATGAAGTTGATGGTCCTTCATTGCTATTTCATAGAATTACGAAATGGTTTGGGTTCAAAAGCACATCAAAGATCATCTGTTTCCAGCCTTGTCATAGGCAGGGACACCTCCCACTAGACCAGGTTGCTCAAAGCCCTGTCCAACCTGCCCTTGAATGCTTCCAGGGAAGGGGCAGTCACAGCTTGCCTGGGCAACCTGTGCCAGTGTCTCATCATCCCCACAACAAAGAATTTCCTCCTAATATCTAATCTGAATCTACTATCTTTCAACTTAAAAGAGTTAACCCTTGTCCTGTCACTACATGTCTTTGTAAAAAGTCCCTCCCCAGCTTTCCTGTAGGCCTCTTCAGGTACAGGAATTCTGCTATCAGGTCTCCATGGAGTCTTCTCCAGGCTGAACAGACCCAACTCTCTCATCCTGTCTTCATAGGAGAGATGCTTCAGCCCTCTGATCAGTTTTGTGGCCCTTCTCTGGACTTATTCCAACAGGTCCGTGTCCTTCTTGTGTTGAGGACTCTTGAGCTGGACACAATACTACAGGTAGAGTCTTATGAGAGCAGAATAGAGGTACAGAATCACCTCCCTCCACCTGCTGGCCACACTTCTTTTGATACAGCCCAGGATGCGATTTGCCCTCATTTGTTAAAGCATAGAACAAATTTTCCTCTAAAGAGCTGGGAGTGTGTGCTACTGATGAGAGATCTTGAGTCCTTTAGCAAAAATATTTCTCCCTTCCTACCACACCTGTCAAATCACTTACATAAATGTTTGTCAGATACAGAGACAGTGTTTCTTTTCACTGTGTCCAACTGCTGTCTCTATCTGTATCACTCACACCTGGGTAAGGTAATATTAAAAGAAAAATTGTTGTCATTGAGCAAGATGACTGAGAAATGTATCAATGACTCCCAAATTTCAGAAAAAAAATCTCAGAATCTTAAAAAAAACTCAGAAAAATCTCTCTCAAAAGTCTTAGAAACTAGTTTTAGTAACTGAGATAAAGAACATAGCCAACTGGGAGTATTCAGCCTGTTCCTTTCAAGAACCATATTTATGACACTGAGTGTAATCTGTCCCCCTGAGGGACTGAGGGAGTCTTAAGAAGGATTCTGAGTTTCCTCATTTTAAGGCTAGGTTATGTACTTCATCTAATCCTAGAAATATTTCTCCATTAATTAGTACCACTTCTACTTTATCTAGATCAGACGTAGGCCAACTGGCATCCTTCCTAGTTACTGCTAGAAATTGCAGGAAGAGCAAGAAATATTATTTCCGAGGCAGATGGAAAGGCACGTTAGATCATTCTGCATCAACAGATTCACCTCACTGTTTTGTGTAGGCAGATTACAAAAAATGACAATGGGAATGAATGCTATGGATTAGGAGCTGAAAACCATCTAGGCTGAAAAAGGAGTGGTCCAATAACATCCTGTAGGTTTGTCTGAAGTGCTGGGTCAGAAATATTTTAAAGGGAATTCTGCTCATGTTGCCGGGAATGGCAAGCAGTTCAAGAGTATCTCTGGATGAATGGCAAGATGTCTGCCAAGACAGCAGATCATCAGACAGGATGTCTGGTGTGTATATGTATTGTTTTTAAGAGTTGCCAAGATTTTATATGTAGTTTCTTTATAATGCAGTTGTTAGGAGTACAAGATCAAAAGGTATTTCTAATCTATAAGGATCGTTACAGAGATGCCATTCTGAGGAAAAAAGCAAAACTTTTGAAAAATATTACGAGTTGAAATGTTGTTTTGTAAATCACAAGATCAAATAAACGATGGTTAAAATTAATGCCTTTTTTAAGCTATTCACAGCTATGTACAGATCTAAGATGTAAAAACATTCTTCAAATATTGGCAAATTGCTGTTTTCCTAATTTCTGTGCTAGGAAATATAGTCAAAGTTGAAATCAGAGTCTCACTCCCCACGAAAACAATAGCTGCTTTATTTGTACATAGCAAATATTGAATATCTGAAACATAACGAGGAAAAGTGTCAGTGATGCTTAGTAGCCATAAAAGAATAAAGTAAGTTAAGGGGATTTTTCAGAACAATAAGTGCTCTTTTCTAACATTTGTTCTTTTAAAAACTGCCATTTCATTTTAAAATATGGGATTATTCATGCTTTATTTTGCCTTGGGAATCACTGCTGTGATTAATTTAAGGAAAGTAATTTTGCTGGAAATAGTATCATTGACAGCTAGCCAAGAAAAACATACATGGACACTTCCTCTAAAAAGAAAAGTGGTATAAAAAAGAGGAAGACAACAAGAAAGAAGAAAGCAAATTAATTTGTAGCCACATACAAAAAACACTTTTAGTTTTTATTTTGTGCTATCTATTGCTATATAATTACCAAAATGTGGGCTATAATTTAATATAGAGAATTACTATTGCAGTTGGTGAGATTTTTCAAATAAATGCCACAATCTAGTAATGAAATGTCACTATTGTAGAGGATACAGAGCCTTGTTCTGATATACTTGCCCTGTAGGCAAGACATTAATTATGTAAAACCTCCAACTCTTTGTATGTAGTGTCTGCATCTTCTAATACTACAGGGCCAAGATTATCAGGTGTTCATGAAAAAAACGGTGATGACATATTTTCCTGTCAACAAATGCATCTCCAGCAAATCAACGTATTTCTTGAAAATATCACAGTTTTTATAAGGAATGTTATTTGAGGTAGGCAATCGACTGGCTGCTAAGGCTTTTACTTGGACTTCTAGAAACTAGGGCCAGGTTCCTGTTTTGCCTGATTTGTAATAATTCCTTAAGTCCAGTTTGTTTAGTTCTTTTCCTTGTGCAAATGTTTATGTGTTCCTTGAGAAAAAGTACAAGACTGATTTGACAAAATAGCAGTCACAGCACTCAACTGGGATGTAAGCAGTCCAGCCTCGTCTTCATGGAGTTAGACAGAGAAGGGATGAGTTGTTCCAACTGTTTTAAGTAGTTCTTAATATTTGCTAAATACAATGCAGTATATTAGCTGTTGTGTGATATTACATAGCAGTTCACTTTTTGCCTTCCGGTAAGGAAGGCTATAGATAAATGACAAAATAATAAAATAAGAATGAAAACTTATGAAGTAGTCTGATATTCCAAACTACTTCTTTTCGAAAACTTATTTAAATAGTATAGTAATTCTGGCCTTTCTATATCAGTCTGAGGTAGTTTGTTTTCAAAATGTCTAATTCTTCTTTCTGGAAATGGACTGGTTTTCTTGAAAACACATTGTGACAAGGAGCATACACCCATCTCTAATCAGAAACAGTTGAGAATGGGGCTTACATTTTAAAACACAATTCAGATTGCTCTCATTGCTAGAGATGGAGGTGAGGATTTATCTTTATGCTTCTTGTAGAAATTCCCTTGGAGGCTAATCGACCTCACGATAACCTCTCCTGCCCAAAAAAGTCATTCTAGACTAGATTTATTATGCAACTCTCTATGTCTGACATTTACTCACATAGCCAGTCTTGTGACAAGCACTAGTGCATTGAACTAGTGTGCCTTAGAAAAGAAGGCAAACTTCTTGGGTATAGTTTTTGTAGAAGGCTCTTCTCAGCCTAAGGCTTGTCCCTGAGAATCGTTTTTCTTAGCCTGTTCTGTGGTACTAATTTTAAAAATCCTTTTACTTTTCTTGATTGTTAAATGGGAATTTATTTTCAGGGCTTGATTCTCAACTAATTAAATGTTAGTGTGTACAATGACTGTAATAGAACTATACTCAGGTACTTCAACAGTGGATCAGCTTTTTCTGGTTTTCATCTATATAGTGATATACACAGAGATTTAGACATAGAAGAAACATGGAGGAAAAATGTGGAAGGAAAATTAGATTTCAGAAACTGCAGGCTGTGCTATTATTTATATGCATATAACACCATACATTTGCAAATTATGTTGGCAAAGAGAAAGGAACAGTCACCTGCTTTAGATGAGTTTCTCCTTTTTCAAGAAGATGAATTATTTTTCTTTTACTGATTTCTTCTGTTCCAGAGAGCCATTGGTTATAGTGAAAAGTCTTTCCCCCTGCTGGCATGTCATTTCACTCTGGAGAAAGTCCCAGTATGTTCATGTAGGCAAATAGCAACAATTTACTTTCTTTACTGTAACCCCCTTATTTTCTCTGTCTAGTGATACAGTGAAGAAAATAAAGAAAAAAGCCAAGCATTGGTGAGCCCAGCCCTTTCACATAGAGTTCTCAGATCCTTACAAACCAGGCAACAGGATATCCTAAAAGATCAATTTTACTCCCCATAGTGAACTTAGTTTCTCCTCCAGATCAGGCTTACAATGACTTAGTCCCAAGGAAGTCTGGAATACCAACATCTCTGTCCCTTTCCTGCTTCTTCTGTACAAATCCTAGGTGACTACTGTGCCCTTATCCTTCCACTGGACCTTCCCTGAATGCAAGCAATGGCATGCGACAGATTAGATGCACTGCCAACAACTATTCTTTTATATATATGGAAAAGAAACATCTGTTTTCTTCATGCCGAAATCCTGATTGTTCTTTCCCCTGAGAGATGTAACCACTTGTGCAGCCTGAGCGTGCAGCCTCTACTTGATGCTGGCACAGAGAGGACTTAGACTTAAAAGGTTTCTCTTTAAGCACATTTAGAAGGAACAGTTCTGAGTGTCAGAGAAACATAAACTGGAAAGGGTAACTGGGTGCTACAAAGTAGTTTTGAAGCTTCCCCTCAATAGCTGCAACTCATCTAAGCAAATGAAGGATTCTATACCTTTAGAAACTGGACTTTAGAAACTGGACTTCAAAGAAGAAAATATTTTTTTGTTCTCTAACAAATTCAGTCTTTTAAATGGCTGCTAAAACATTGTGGGCTTATTTATGTTTGATATAATAAGTTGGTGTGTAGACCTTTGTCTTTGTTGTATGCATGATCTGCTTGTGTATTGTGCACTGGTTGAACTCAATGATCTTAAAGGTTTTTTTCAAACCAGAATGATTCTGTGAAATACAGTCTGCTTTCATTCTAGTACTGATATCCTTCTGTCAGAAACAACAGCTACATTATTCACTTGCTTGAATTCTTATTATCTGTAATATCTTTTTCTTCCCTAGTGACCAGGTATTTGAAATTGGAATACTGGATATTTTTGGATTTGAAGAATTTCAAAAGAATACTTTTGAGCAGGTAAGTGGCTACATTTTGCTCAATTTACTGTGGTAGTTAATTCTTCTATTAAAGCTTTGGGGTTTAAGCAAAATTAGTGTTTTGATCAGAATATAAACATAGGTGGAGGCAAAAATTGGCCCTTGAATTTTTTTTTTTACCATTTTGCCTATCTGTGTGTAAATTAAAACCCCAGCTTTATACAGTTATTCAGCATTTTAAGATAACCTAGTAAACATCTACCATAATTATTTGGAAGAGTGGTAGTATCAGCACCAAAAGACAAGCTAAGGAAAATATTTAGTGTCATCTGTTTTCATGCTTGTGGAAGTGAAACTTCAGCTGGGTCAGTGAGTAGGAGGACGCTACACTGGTTTGGAAGAAAGATCAAAAAGATCTTGGAGGAAAAATAGAATTATAATTCTACATTATGTTAAGTGCCATTACTGGCAGATTCACCTATGTGTGACTTTACAACATATAACATTTAAAATATGTTAATTTGATACATGGAAAATAAATCAAACTTTAGCTCACTGTATTAATAAAAATCCATTTGAATATCAAACATTTTTTGAAAATTATGGAACTGTTTGCCCACCTTCAACATTGGTCTCTGAACACCAAAGCTCTTGTGAATTACGTATTTCACAAAGTATTAGCAACTCCACACAACACACAGAAAGAGAACTCTATGTTATTGTTCAGTAGTTCATTCATTCAGTAATGCAGCAGAAGGAAATCAAAGCATAGAATAGAAAATCAAAGCACAGAAAATAACAAAGATGGCATCAGCAGCAACAAAGGGCCTGTTATTGTTTGCAATCAAAATTTGCACCTTCATCCCAGTCAATCCATTGTTGTATGGCTCAACTTTCTCTCTATAGTTAAAAAGAAGTGATAGAGCCACCTTAGTTCAGTTCATGTTTCATATTTACATTGGCACCCAGTTTCCAGATGTTTGAAAGCACAAACAGGTTGAGTTTACCTCCACCTTCAAAAAGGCATGTAAGAATGCAATAAAACTTACTCCAGTTCCCCTCTCACAAAACTGTGTTTGCAGTTCTACCTTGCTTCAACATTTGCTGGGTTAGGGACTAGTGGTGTGTGCCAATATTTACAGTCATTTACTCAGTATGAATGTCTGATTTGAGGAAAATTGCCAAGTGAAAAAATAAAAGCATTTTAACACAGACTGAATATATGCAAAAAAAAAAATAAAAAAAAATCCATAAAATCTACTGATTAATAAGGATAAAGTATTCTATGCATTTTAAATTCATCTCAAAACAGAGGGGTGCATCTTGGTACTTACTGGCTTTGTTGATTTTTTTTACTCTGTTCTGCATTATTTTTTGTCATGAAACTTTTATAGGTTCCGTAACTGACATGAAATACTATGAATTTCAGTTTCTGTCATTTTCATCTTAGTGGCTGAGGAGGATGCTTGAAGATAAAATCTGAGACATAAAGAAAAATTAGTAAAAAAAATTTATTGTATTATTTCTGTGTTGTAAACATGATAGTTTCAAAGTCAACTTTGCATTTTTATTTTATTTTTTCTAAGTAAATGTATTTCAAGAGGCATTTACTCCACCTGGACTGAATGGGTTTTGTTCAGTTGAGTAATACTGAGTCATTACCTCAGAAACTACTGAACTGCTTTCCTGAGAAGAAAGAGTAGAGGGGAGGGAATTACAAAGTTTGTTTTTATATTAACTCTATCATGTGATTAACATGTCTGATTCCTGAAGTGAGTGGCTGTAGTGTCCATTAAGAGAAGCAATTTGTATCTCCACATGGCACCAGGTAATCATGCAGCCATACCCAATGCAGCCTTCACTCGAAAGCTCGAGCTGTCTCGCAGTCTAGACTGGTTCAGTATTCTGCCTGGGCTCCTTAACCCTGATGATAAACAGGCTTATTAGCAGAGATAGGGTCCTCATGCAAAACACTGCATCATTTCTGCAAGCATGCCCAGTGTCAAGGCCTGTGATTGCAGAAAGTTAACATTGAATGTTACAGCCAAACACTGGAGGAGCTATAAAAATTGCCTTTTCATCACATTTAGATTAACATATTTAAATACGGCATTTAAAAAGCAATTTGGGGAAAATGAACCTTTTGTTACAAATTAGTGTAAGACAGAGCATTCTGGGTGATAGCAGTTTGCCTGCTTTCTTGAAAAAAAAGATTATAATTGTTTTCAAGAAAGATTAAAACCTTCTGATTTCCAAGACCTGGGGACATTTCAAGAATCTTTCTGATGCTTCAAACCAGGTCAGTTGATAGACAGTTTAATATCATAATTAAGAGAGAGATGATACTAAATCACATGTCAATTTAAGCAATTAATTTTAATAGGTTGTGTTTGAAGACAGTTCAGGAAGAGACAGCTGGATAAAACAGGTAGAATAACTTGTTCACTCCAGTGAGTGTGTTGGAATGACAAGGCATTAGAGTATTAAAATGTCAAAGGCAAACAAAAAATTGGTCTAAGAACAGTCTATGAACAATGCATAGGACAATAGATGTCAAAGAACTGGGAAATAAAGGTTAATTATGTCTACACCAAGAATCTGGTAACTTCTACAGGCAAAATGATGTGACTGACAGCTTGCAATGGGAAAAGTTTTATGCGCAATTACAAAGAAGGCGGCATTAGAAGTGAAAAACAGTACTAATTAAATGTTCAGCTTTCCTTGTATTTCGTGAGCATCTGTGAGCCTTCAGCCTTCCTATTATATTATAATGTACCAAACATAAGTTTGATACATTATAATAGCAGAAATAGGACATGGAATTATAAAATAGGTGTAAATAAGCGTATGGAATAAGCAATACTGAGTGGTGGAGTCATTGCTCGATAAAGACTGAAAGCTTCTCAATTACCAAGACTCAGTGAGTTACTGCTCATAACCTAAGCCATGGTAAATGACTACAGCACACTTCTAGCTCACCTCAATTACCATTTACAATCACTTTCTAGCAGTGATCATTACATTGGGAACAGCATTTTCATAGAGCAGCTGTATACTTGCTGTGCCAGAACAGCTTTTTCTACAGCCACACTAGAGTATAGTCAGTGAGCACAGATTTGTGTGTACTTTTCCATACAGAAATGGCCTTAATTTTGTGATTATTTCAGGAAATACAGGTGCTCTACCAAAAACAGCAATGGCAGTTTTCAGTGTTAGTTTTCAATGTTTTCTTAGGTTTCCTTGTCCGAGAGAGACTATATTTGGTTACAGTTTTATTTGTACTCCTTTAAAAGTAGAAAATGTCCGCTTCTCTTCTGGTAGAGTTTAAATCTGTGTTCTGTTGTACTCAGTGTTCTTTCACAGCTCAGCTCCTAATAGTACATTCAAGGAATGCTCTTATCTTCTTTGTAATTTTATGCTACTATATTCTTTGACCAGAAGAGCATGCAACACAAATGTAAAAAACTCCTGGCCAATGAGCACAAGTGAAAAGCAGAAGGAAAGCTTGATAGAGTTAACTGTCTGTACCATTAGTACCTACTATTGCTTCTGAGAAAACTATATTATAGCAGAAGAACCAGACCTTAGAGTAGCAAGAGTAGCTTTTCTTACTGCTGCAGAAAATCAGGTCTTTGTGGAAGCTTCATAAAGAGCAATCATGCAGCTAAATAAAATGGTCTCCAGTAGTCTTTTCTGTCTAATTAAAATGATAAACTGAAAAAAATATTTGCCTCTTGCTAAATAACATGTTTAGCTCTTGCATGGTGTTTTGTCTCTGTAGACCTCTCAAGTTTTGCAGAGAAAAGTATATACAAATGTGTGTGTGTGTATACATATGTGTGTGTGTGTGTGTGTCTCCTCCTTTTTCTGGAAATGTAAGTTATTTATCTGAATTAGGACAGCAGGTCACTGAAACAGTCAAGTGCCTCTTGACTCCCATTCAACTCTGTACCCATTAAATTATGTCTACATTATCTATGTGGTGCAGTAGAGGGCTGGGAGAGGCATGGCTCCTGTGGCAGCTCCATGCAGTATATCTCCCACAGTAGGAGCCAGCTGGCTCCCAAAGCCCAGAACATTGCCTGCCCCGCTCAAGACTTCACTTCTGAGTCACTGTGGTGAAGCAGAAGAGCTTGAATGACCCAGCTGCACTCCCAGGAATTTTCACCTATTTTTATTATTAGATGTGGTAGGTTTTGACTTCCTTGTGTATTATTTCCTTAGTTAACCCTTCTGAGACCTCATTTAATTTTTTTCATGTAAGCTTTCCTAGACTAAACAGACATAACAGAATATTTTTTATTAAATCTAATTGCCTCAGCCATGAGAGCTCTTCTAGCTATCCAAATGTAAGCTCATGTTGCCTCTTTTGTGGATGCATGAACAGATAAAAACTGCATAACTTTTCTACAGTCATTACAGTCTCAGTGATGGCAAATGGGAGGTCACACAAATTAGCATCTGCATTCAGAGAGTATGAAGGAGCATTCCAATATTTTTCTTTTTTATTTTATGGAGTAGAAATCAGCCTTCTTTGGTTTTGTCTGTCCACAGCATAGGCAAATGGTCCTGCTTTCCTCTGTACTAGCCTATGGAATAGGTGGCTGCTGTTGGACACTGAGCCCTAATATGAAGTAGGGACTTGAATGCAGCTGACTGGAGCTCTAAAAGCCTATTCCTGCCCTCAGGGGGCTGGTGATCCTGTGTTTTATTTTGTTTCTTGACCCTATTACTTTGGATCTTACAGTTTGTATGGTTCTTGTCATGCTGTACCCCTGTTCCCTCTCAGTCTCTTTGGTCTATTTTCCTGGTCTGCACACTTTTTCTTTTTTCCATATAATCTTCCCAGTGTTGCAGTCAGCCACTAGAAAGCCAGCTTTACTCAGTGTTAAAGTTGGCTTATCATGTACCTGGCATTAAAATATTTTCTTTTTCTATATTCTTTTACAGTAGACACTTTGTGGAAAACAAAAACAAAAATGAAATCAGATAAAATCAAATAAATAATTTTAAAAAAACAGCAAAGACATTTATCTTAAACTGAGATTCCAGTTAGATACAGCTTGTGCTTGATTGTTGAAATGCTGTACAAAGGCATTTATTAACTAGTATTTTACTGCAGCACCCACAGCAGCATTTACTGCATTTACTGTGGCATTTCCACAGCAGCAACCTCTTTTGTCCCCCAGTACTTAGTTGCTGGCCAGCAGTATGAGCAAAAAAATTATTCTGAACTGTTTCAGTACCTTTAATTCCTAATTCTGTAAGGGAAAGAAGTCTGCTGTTTGTTTGTTTGTTTAATAATTTTATATGTACAAATTCAAGTGGGGGACTATTCCACTTTGTTTTGAAATTGGATTCCTATTAGAGGGAGTTTTCAGACCCTTCTTTGTGGAAAGCTTTTTGGGTGACAGCTACCCAAATTTTAATATAGCACTGGGTTCTGTTTTATGTTATTTGAGGAACACAGATTAGCTAATGGCAACTGACATGATTTCCCTGTGAAATTAAGTTCATCTGACAGAGATGCAGAAGGACAATGTTTGACTTTATACTGGAGGTCCATAGAAATCAAGGAAATTCTACTGGATCTTGTTGCCCCTGTAAGGCAAAGGAAGAAATGTTATGGGTTCTGGGTTTGTTACACATTCATTAATAATATTCTTTTTGGTACTCTACATAAAAAAAAGAATGCGGAAGTATTTGGGTAGCAGATACAAGGGGGAACAGTGATGACGATACTTCTAAGAAAGAAGTGATTATCAACCTTAGGTTGCAAATGTTTTCTAAGTCCAACCTCAGCAAATAGAAGATGACTCTGCTTTCCACTATCTTAGAGTTACATTTTTGAGAAATGCTAGAGCACAACCTTGCAAATTAAACTTGGCATTGTAGCTGCATCATCTTGGCCCATAACGTATGGCTTGATAGATTTGTTGATATGACAGCTGTAAGCTTTACTCCATGCTCTGAATGTGCATCCCTTGAGACAGCTAATCTTTCTGCATGACCAAAGAATGTAAAAGATCTTTCCAAAGGGTGTTTACATCCCTAATTCCCTCACTGATTGACAGTCACCAAATTTTTTCACAAATTTCCTTTTTTGCTATGCCTTTCCTAATACTTACTTATATAAAGTGAAGAGCAGGAAAAGTTCCTTAGTCTTTGGAGTACAGTACAATTTTGATATTCTACCTAAATTAGAATTTGGGTTATACTTAATAGTACTAACTGGTCCAATGTACTAAAAGGAAGAGAGATCAAGCTGTTTAATGTGATGAATACTTATTGCTTTTACCAAACGCCACTTTATTATTTTCCAAATCCTACAATTCAGATGATACTGTGTGTTATTTGTTTAAATACTTTAACGATTTTTTTTTTATTCTAATAGTGTTCTAGACGTAGTTTTTAATGAAGACATAGACAAATAGATGGTGTGTCTGTTTTCACTGGGCATGATAGGGAATTAGGATTAGAAAGGAAGACAGACAGAAAGGAGGATTTCTTACAGAAAAGACGTACTCCGAGCTAATAAGAGGTATGTAAAGTACAGTTTAACAATATTTAATGAGGAAATACCATAGGTAATATTGACTAAAGCAAATATACAGTGCTTAAGGGTATTCCTACAACATTTGTTTTAGGTAAAAATTTCATTGTTTTCTTTTCTTTCTACCATATTTTAATCTAGTTTTCATGGGTGCAATTAAATACATGTTCAAAAAATGAAGTTTTCTGAACATTTCATATCTTTGGCCTGAAAATATGTCATTTTATATAATACGTCCTATGAAACAGCAAAAAGAAGTTAGGTTTGCAAAGCTAGTTTAGTTCATTTTCATCTAATTTCTACATTTCAGCTCCTTTAATTATTATGTCAGCCTGTGTCAGGCTTTTAATTTGAAACATTCATTTTATTACCTTTCCCCAGTAGATTGTATAAATGGAGAAAGACATGATCAGAATGTCTTGCTCTTCAGCAGTCCCTGGCTGGTCTCCTGGTTCTCATTCTGCAGAGCTGTGACTCACAGCTACTGCTAGAGACAGCAGCTTTGGAGCAGTTTGCAGCTTGCTGAAGAGCCTGAGCTTGCTTTCTGATCTGGTTTGCAGAACCTTACTGTCATTATGGCAAATCTGCCAACCTAAATGATGGTATTGCTTAAAACCAATACTATTTATCAGTTCTTTATAAGATATGATTAAGACAGTGTTTCCCTTTGGCTTGACTTCTGCAGTTCAATAATTTTGCTGCACTGTCAGGTCCTCAAGTACAGTTATTGTTTTGATGTGTGCTAGGAGATTGACACGTGATAAAAAGTAAGCTTGAGTTCATAGTGATTTTGTCAGTTCTTCTTATGATAAAATCTACCTGTAAAAGTTAAAAAATGTGGTTCTGTACATAACTCATTTACAAATAAAGTTATACACAGCATGCATAATTTTAAGACTTTACATATCCATTGAAGTATAAGCTTGTAATGTTATGTTTGACTTCTGAAATAATGTTAACAAACTCCTGAAAATGTTTTGTAATTAGAATTAAACTCAAAAAGTGATCAGTAAAGCATATTTTGCCTGCCACAAAATTAAAAAAAGTCTTTTTCCATAAGATACGTAGTCATTGCAAGTCCATTGCATATTCTGTTAATAAAATGAGATAACAATCTGAATCTTTACAAATACCACTCAAAAAAACATTGGTTTTAGTCAAGGTTATCTTTTGTCTGCACTACCATGTGTTGGTAAAGATGGTTAATAACAGACATTTGGTTATAAAATGGGGGTTTGTTTTATTTCTTTTGACTGTTTTTCACACTGCTCTGTTTCATTGAATAGCAAGTGCAAGTTGACTATACTGCCATGAGGTGTTAATGTGAAATTCAGGCAACTGTTATACATTACTTGGGTTCTTTCCACTCAGCTGGATGTTAAGCCACGTACTTTAAGGATCGATCTAAACATTTTGGGGTTTTTTAGTATGACTTGTTGGAATTCTTTTACACACTTTATTCATGGAAGATATAGTTTATGGCCCAAACAAATATGTGACTAGCTCAGCCTGAAAATAAACTGCATGCAAGCATTCCTTGCATCATTCATTATATAAAGGGTTCTTCTGCGCCTTTTAGGAGTTTATATTTTCTTAAATTCTTAGTGATAGTTATAATGTTGGAGGAGATTTTAGAATTACTCACTTCAAAATAAATAAAACAGTTTAAAAATAAGCCACAAAGTTATTAAATATGTATTTTTTGCAGATTGGGTACTTTGAATAAAAATACAAAGGGTCCCAAAATAAGCTGATACAACTCCCACCTATTTTTATTTGAAAATCAGATCCCTATTTAAGTATGTATTTTGCAAAAGTGGCACTGGTCCTCTTATAAGGCAATCATGGAATATATTTCAGAGGCTATTATATTATTTTATAGAATAATAGAATTGGGTTGGGAGGGACCTTAAAACCATCTAGTTCCAACTGCCCTGCCATGAGCAGGTAGACCAAGTTGCTCGAAGACGCATCCAACCTGGCCTTGATCACTTCCAGGGAAGGGGCAATCACAATGTCCCTGGACAACCTGTTCCAGTGTCTCACCACCCTCACACTAAAGAATTTCTTGCTTATATCTAACCTAAATTTCCCCTCTTCCAGGTAAAAGCCATTACCTGTCCCTACAAGCCCTTGCAAAAAGTCCCTCCCCAGCTTTCCTGTAGGCCCCTTCAGGTACTGGAAGGATGCTCTAAGGTCTCCCCAGAGCCTTCTCCAAGTGGAACAGCCCCAACCCTCGCAGCCTGTCTTCATAGGAGAGGTGCTCCAGGCCTCTGATCATCTCTGTGGTCCTTCTCTGCACTTGCCCCAAGAGCTCCATGTCGTTTTGTTTTGGTGACCCCAGAACTGGAGCCAGTACTCCACGTGGCATCTCAAAAAAGTGGATTGGAGGGGCAGAATCACCTCCCTCGACCTGCTGGCCATGCTTCTTCTGATGCAGCCCAGGATACAGTTGGCTTTCTGGGCTGCAAGCGCACATTGCTGGCTCATGTTGAGTTTCTCATCAACAACACTCCTAAGTCCTTCTTCTCAGGGCTGCTCTCAGTTCATTGTCCACTCAACCTGTAGTTGTGCTTGGGATTGCCCCACCCAGGTGCAGGACTTTGCACTTGGCCTTATTGAACTTTATGAGGTTGGCATGGGCCCACCTCTCAAGTCTGTCAGGGTCCCTCTGGATGGCATCTCTTTCGTCAAGCATGTCAACTGCTCCACACAGTTTGGTGTTGTCAGCAAACTTGCTGAGGATGCACTCAGTTACACTGTCTGTGTCACTGACAAAGATGATGAACAACATCAGTCCCAGTTAAAGCTGACCTAACTACACAGTCAGGATTTTTACCAACTATGTAGACTTTATTTCTAAAAGCACATTGCATCTGTGTAGTCTTCCTCAATGTAAACTGTAGAAAAATATCAAGTGCAACAATTTACATATAGAGTTTCCCCACTTCAATCGGTGGAATTAATGTAAATTTGCACTATATTTGACAATGCTGGTATTTGATGATTCTTACGAGAAATTCACAATGAGCTGTTCTGGCAGAAATCTGTTTATTCCCAATTTAATACTAATAGCCGTTAAAATGTAAATTTCCCCAGGGTCTTGCTAATCTATGGTCTACTGAGAGAGAACATGTTGTGGATTGACATTTCATCAAATTCTCTATCAGGCGTGCAGTAAAACCTACACCCATGAATTATGCAGTAAACTTCTAATACTTGTCGTTTTTTTTGGTCTTACAATAGCTGTGTGTCAACATGACCAATGAGAAGATACACCAATATATCAATGAAGTGCTTTTCCTACAAGAGCAAGCAGAATGTGTACAAGAGGGAGTTACCATGGAAACGGTGTATTCTGCTGGTAACCATACTGCAGCCTTGGATTTTTTCTTTCAGGTAGATTTCATATCCATTTTATGCCATGTGTATTTATACACAGCCTCTGCATGTTAGACTAATACAAACTTTTGCCTGCATTTTCTGATTTATAAAACTATAGAGAAGGTTATGCATCCAGAGAGATCTTAGAGAGAGCTGTCATAACGGACCTCACAGATTGAGGGCTAACAGAGATTTGTAACAGTGCAGGGTTGAAAAAGATGTTACAGAAACTCCTTGCCCATAGTGATTCACACATAGCATGTGTGTATCGTGCCATATCCTTAACGCATCTGTAAGGCAGCCAAGTCTCTGTTGTAAGCCTGACAGTTTCTTTTGTTCCTGGGACTAGTTTCTGAAGTATAACTTCTAAGAAGGAATTTGCCCAATCAGTTTACTGAAAGATGAGCAATAGTTACCATTTTTTTTGGCAAGTTAAATATTATTCTCTAGGTTTCTTGCAGAATTATTGGATGTGCATAGTCTTGGAGAGTTACCATAATATGTAACCATGTTTTCTTTTCTTTGAGGTGATACATGTTTCTGTTTACTAAATTAAAAGCTGTATTACTCTACAACGAACAACTGACATTCTATTGCTCCTGTATAAAATGAGAAAAATTTATTTTTTATTTCAGAAACCATCAGGCTTTTTGTCAATACTGGATGAAGAAAGTCAATCTATTTGGTCAGTGGAACAGAGTCTGTCTAAGCGTATTCAGTCTTACCTGGATACATTAGATACAAATACAGTCTATTCCTCCACAAAAGATGGAAATGGTAACCTTGCCCCAAAGGATCAGGGCTCCACCTTCACTGTTATGCATTATGCTGGGAGGGTGAGTTGTTTGAATGATTGGTTACACAGACTTAATGAAAAAGAGTAAACAAAAAATTCCGCACAGCTTCTCCAACTCCTGGCTATAAATAACAATTCACTTTCTACTAATGAATTTTTGGGGCACAGCTTAGAATCTCAGTGCAGTATCTAGTGTGTGAAATCTGTAGTTTATATCATGTTGTACAATAGTCAAGCTACCTAATTCTGGCTCTTAATTTTTATCTTTGTTGTAAGCACTTAATGAAGGAGGGGGTGATTCAGATACCTCAGCATAAATATTTAATACCATTTTAGTTACCTGCCACTTTGTTTTCAGATGTTGTTCCAGCACAGTACAGGTTCCCTGTAGATTCTCTGCCATATATATAGATACTTTGTATACCAGCATGCATCTGGTAAACACAAACAAACAAAACCCTAAAACCACACTTTTTTCTGTTACCAATCATAATAAAAATATTTTTTTTCCTCTGTTTCTTCAAAATCCCAGAACACGCTGCATGTCTCTAAATATGGCTGTAAACCAGCATGTTTTGCATTTCCTTTCCTGCAATGTTCATGGGAAAAGCATTATCATTTCTTTTAAACAGGCCTCTTACCCTTTCTTTCCAATACTCCCTACAGGCCTCTTACCCTTTCTTTCCAATACTCCAATATTTTCCAATACTTCCAATATTTTCACATTGTCTCCTCTACTACCTGGAGCCTACAGCAAGCAAAACAGGTCTGCATTTAAGGGGATCGTAATTTTGTTTAGAGAATCTGACGTATTGACCTCTTTGTGATTCATCTGACATGTTGCCTCTTCTCTCTGTTCAAAGCATGGTATTTTAAATGAGCTAATGAATGTAGACTGTATAGGCACAATTCAATGGGGTCTCTCAGTTATTACTCTCCCAAGATGTCCACTGACATCAGGTGACAACCTAGACTGAAGGCTGCAGCAATCAATTTACATCTGAACAGCTTGTTCTGTGTCCTTTCACACTTTCTAAGTCTTACACAGGTGATTCCATGAGCTGTCCATCCATTGATGGAGTCCCATAAAATCTTTGTTCGTAGCACATTTAGAAGCTGTTTAGCTACTGTGCCCTTGGAACCACTGCTTCATGATGAGATGCACTGTGCTGTTTATAAATATAACTGTGAGTCTTGTTAGTGGATGACTTCACTTAGCAGGTCACTTTAAACCTCAAATCTCAGTAAAGCCTGCTGTGAGGCAGGACCTGGCTTTTTCAGGATTTAATGGCAGCATGTGATACTCGCCTGATACTGCAGAACCCTCCGAGGAAGATGTGTGGAAACTGCAGGTGCTTTACTATAACCAGACAGCCAACACCTGGATGCTCCTCTCTTTACCTAAGTAACAGACAGAAGACATGAGTTCAAAGAGCAAGAAATTGGGCAGCTGCGATCAAGTCTTTTGATTAGAATGCATATTGCAGTTATAAAGGAATTGTAATAGCTTTGCTGCTGCTTATTGTGAGAGGTAATTAGAGCAACCTTCCCTCACGTGATTTTCTGAGTAGCAAATTCAAAGGGTTTATCTGATATGCTGCTAAAAAACCAAAAAAAATCAGAAAACAAAAACAAAAAAACACCAGAAAAATAGCTCTAACTCATGCTCCTAAAGGGAATGGATGATGTGCTTTCTGCTATGATTAATATTTTAGGTAGAACAGATTTATGCACCCAGTCAGTCAGCTTATTGATAGTGCATACTCTTATGAGCCATGTTCAAGACTTGCCTCCAGGTCACCAAAAAAAAAGCTTGCTGGCTCTCTCATATCTCAAGGTAACATTATATAATGAGAGCCCTGAGCTCACTAGAACAGATGAGAGGTTGGAATGTGCACACTTAGGCTTCTTTTACCAGATTGGGGTCCTTTACAGCAATAAAAATGGGGCAAGGGCTATTTTGTGACTCCTCATTTGGAAATTAAGTCAGTGGAAGTGTTGAGTAGTGTTCTGATGCAGGCAAATTTATTCCTGCCCAATGATAGAAATGTGGTCATTATGGAAAGGATTGAGACTGTTTGGGTAGTGCTTAAATTCCTAACCTAAATACTTTTAATAACTCCCTGGAGGCTTTTCTTTCATCATATGGCTTTCTACTTAGACTTGAATTATTTGCCAAAGTTAAGTAGTTTGAATGCCTTTACTGTTGGGACTTCTCAGTAGGCATGAGGTCACTCAGTGGTTAGATAACTGCACAACAAAGATTTTGTAAAACTTATTAGCACTTAAAGTGATAGAGTTAAGAACAGACAAAAAACTCCAGATGTCTTAATAAGTTTATAAATCTGTTTTATATTTGTTAGGTAAATATGTTTTTCATGGAGTTCTGCTATGATTATACAAATTTATCACGATAGCTTTAAAAGGTTCCACACGCCAAAAATCTGACATGACAGAAGCAGCAAGGCAGCTGCATTAAAATCACAACCAGAATGTTAAAAAAAAATTCTTTAAAATGAAAAAAAGTTTGTCTTACTCTCAGAAGAAGCACTCTTTAGGAACATTTTTTAAGAACAGAGTTTCAGATGCCCAGTCATGAAAGTTAAACTGAGATTTGTAGCTGGTACACTTTTCATTAACATGTGTTTTATCCTGCATGGTTACTAAGGTTGGTTTTTTTTTTTTGTAACATAGACACTTGATTTGACCTTTTCCTAATAATAGTAGTGACATTTAATCTAAAAGTATGAACAAATAGACAACTCTCCAAGTAATGTAAATTCACACATTCTTTTGAAGTCAATGGAGATCCTTTGATTTACATTGGCCAAGGAAATATTCCAGACAGTCAGGTTGTTTTTTGCATCCTTATGGCAGTAAAATGCTTGTCCTTGCCAAAACAGAAATGTTCCTGTGCAAGTGCTTAACACTCCTAACTTTAATACTGACTGAGCAAAATCCTTAAAGGCACTTGCATTTTTGATATCTCGTGGAATTGTTAGCTAGCTATCATAGATTGACATTTCCAGTGATTTATGATACGTATTTCCATAAAATCTAATAACAGCATTACTATACTAAATAATTATACAAATTGAGTCTGTTCTCAAACTAATAAGTCTTCATAAGTTGATAAGTTGAATAGAAACTGGCATTTTAAGAATGCTGATGCTGTTCTTTAGATTGTGCTATTACTTACTACATTTAGGAGCTTTTTATAAAAGTAATTTTTGATTTATGCTTTATGAAAATTGTTAAGGACCAGTATTTTAAATACATCAGGTTTTATTGGCACCCAAAAGTAAGAATTTCATATATAAAATAAGAGTGTAGTTTGGCAGCTTTTGGGAGCCATTTTTATAGTCTGATATCAATTAAATTAGTCTAAAGTAAGTGAAGTACAAAGTCTTTCTCTGTGCCATTACCTTCAGAGATCCCCAAATTTAAAACAAGAAGGCTTGATTTTATTCTTACTTACCACATTTTTTTCACTCATTGTAACTCCTTTAATTTGGTAAAGCTTCTTGTTATTTACATAAGTGAAAGGTGAATCAGCCCAGAAGGTAGGAAAAGAATTACCCGTAAAATGTGACAGACAAGTAATTGAATATGAAATTTTTCACTTCTAGGCTTAAGCATTTATATTCCAGTGGTGTGTCTAGGCTGGTGTTTGTGGAGGAAGTCACACTGAATGCAGGCTCTGTGTTATACAGAAGGTGAAGGCAGACAGCCTGATTTCTCTTAAGTAACAAAAGTTCTAACTGCAGTGTAGTTTGTAGCCAACCTGAAACAGCTGCTACTCCAAGACATCTACAGGAAAAAAAAGCACTAATATTCTGTGTTGACCCCAGAATGAATCTCCTATGGACTCTTGTGATTTGCGGTCTTTTTCATCCATAGTTAATGTATGTAGCTCAAAGTCCAGAAATAATTGTGTTCCTGTCTCAGACCTATTTTAGCAGCTCGTAAGTGCAGTTATACTGGAAAATGCAGCAATCAAAAACACTGCCTCACTGAAGAGACCTCTTCTATAAATTTAATTGAGATTGACAGACAGCTTTTTGTCAACAAACCTGATATCTCTATTATGAAATAGAGAGGATTATGAGAGGATTACGTCTGATACAGATGTGTCCATGCAGTTTCAAAGACCTCTAACATGTTCATATCTTAATGTTTTATGTCAGGATTGTAATAGGAAAATGATCTTTTCTTCCAGTATGAAGTATTTTTGATTGATTGTAGTCATCCATTGTCAGGCATTGCCCATTCCCTTATGTTTTATGCTCAGTAGGTTTTCCTGGGACAACACATTGTTGTTCCAACCCTAATGAGCTTTAGGCCATTACAGAAAAGGCAGTACTGGGAGAAAAGAGAAGAGATAACAGCTCAGGAATGAAAAATAGAGAACATGAGGTCAAAGTGAGCCTAAGAAGGTGTATGGGAGGAAGAGGCTTAGGGTAATGTGTTAGGGAAAAAAATCTTGAAGAATTTTGAATCTTTACTTGAAAAACAATGCTTTAAGAAAATCTGTATGTGTGGTGCCATTTTGAAAGACTTTTGGTTTTTTTCCTAATTTTTTTACTGGTTTGGAATTAAGAAAGTGGGATAAAAGAGGGGAAAAAATGCACAAATAAGCTTCTGTGCATAGAAAAAAACAAGACATGGTGAGATTTTTCTGCGGAGGCTGACAGAACAATGTATTACCCAAATGTGACAGAATGATCCTTTGGAAGAAATAAAACAACTTTTTATTAGTTTCTTTTAAATTTTATTATTACGTCTGCACAACACTTAGTTTGTCTTTTTCTGCATGAATGATGTGATACAGTTGTTAACTATATGAACACATGTTCAGCAAAGGGCACTGAGAACATTAGTACTTGATCAGATCAAGTATTTTACTTTATCTCCCAGTTTTAATTTTGCAGCTGAACAGAATCCTACAATGCTTTGACACATTATGAGTCTCTTTTAGGAGTTATTTAATGTCTTGATATCTGAATGCTGTAAGACAAAAAGCTTATCTGTTCTGTTCAGGCAGAAAGTAGAAAAGAATTATTTCAGTTTTGTGTGACTGAAAAAACCCCCACCTTGGGGAAGCTTTATCTGAAGGTTGTTTAACACATTTCCCTGAACACTGGCAGTCTGATCTCTGCTGGAAAAAATGTGTGCATCTGAGGCATTGCTTTGTTTCTGATGCCTCACATGAAGATGGGTATTCTCAGCTGCTTCTCACAGAGGCTGTGTCTGCCTGGCAGCACCGTGCGAGGAGAGGCACAGTGAGTCCATGCTGCACACTGCAATCTTCCCTGCAGGAAGCCAAGTGTCTTATGGATGCAGTTGATCAATGCATCTGACCAGCAGCTGAAACTATGCTGAGACTCTGTAATACTGGATTTCTAGATACTTTTCCTGGTAACATTAATATTTACATTATGGGCTCTCCTGTAAGGAAGGGTTTTACATGACTTATATCTCTGAACTTTCAGACTTACTGATAGATCTTTGAAGATCTTTGAAGAATAGCATTCCATCATTAACTTTCTCGAGGACTCAAAAGTTCTTTTTTTTAATTTTATATGAGAATTAATATATCAATAAGTAAATAATAAATACATTGTCTTAGCACAATGCCAAGAGAGAGAGCTTTACCTAACAATCATATTTAACACACCAGTGTTCAAGACAATGATCTAGTTGCTCATTGTTCATTTAATCTGAAGAATGTCACCATAATTTAAGCTTTTTTATTTTATACTTGAATTTTAAAGTTGTGCTTGAATTTACAAATCAGATAAGCTTCTTGTTGCTGTTTGCCTTGCCGCTGTTTTGACTTACAGTACTGTAATAGACTGATCAAGCCTAAAGACCAACTTCTTTGCTCTATAAACCTGTGCATATAATGTCCTTTAAGTGCAGATCAAGGTTTGTTCCATTTCTCAGCTGTGTGCATTTCAAAAATACCCCTCAGCTGTCAGCTCACCTCACCAAGACAGTCTTGTCTGAAATGCCTTATATATCCCAGGCAGATTCTGAAACTGAACCTCTACAGCAAAAGACAAAAGGAAATGGATTAATCAATAAGGATGCTTTCATTTTCTCTCTTTTTTTTTTTTCCCCAGGCTGAATCCGCAGACATAACAATTAAATCAGCCTAGTCTAAGCCATACCAAAGCCTATAAAGGTTGCTTGACAAAGATTTGCTTTTTCACACCAACAGGATAGTTGTGTTTTTTCTCCCTATCTCTTTTTCTTTCTTTAATTAGACTTTATTTTGGACTTCCACTTACAGGGACAAATAATAGAACACTTCCCCTCACCTTCCTGTTTTGTTTCTAAATATCTTCTGGATTCAATATGCTAATATTTCTATCACAGTGTTATAATACACAGATTATATAAAATTGTTAACTTCAGTCATTGCTTAACAAGATATTGGTTGGAGAGGGTGTGAAGCCCAGTGACCCTAAAAAAATGGTACATTCAAGCTTTCAAATTATATCACTCACATTTAAGTACTGGCATAAAATTAATAACTAAAGTGACCCTCTGTGCACTGAAATTGTCCTTGGACATGTTCTCAAAAATTTGTTTTAACTACACTAACTAATTGTTCTCATATTAACTAAATTTAGCAACATATGCAAAACTATGAGTTTCTGAGTTACATTTTGTTATGAATATAGTAATTTTTTTCCCCTTTTCACTGCGAGTGCAGCCAAATCAATCAAATCAACATTCCAGGGGCACTTTCCTAGCTTGTTTTAGGCTTCCTGCTGGATCTGCCACTAAACATGATTGCTTTTGGCCTATCACAAGATACGAAAACTATTTACAACATAGAGTATTAGAAGGAATTGATGAAAAGTATATGTAAAGGTGGCCCATTGATAAAGTATATTAGGAAAGCAAATAAAGCCCTTTACCACAGTCAGACATTATGAGAGGGAATACTTTAATTCAGAATATTAATTTTTGAGAGAAGTATTACAATGGAGTGACAGGAAGATGATTAAAGAATCAAAAGGCAAGAATATGTAAGAAGGTAAGAGGAATATGCAGTTCCCAAAGCTAACTGTGTGCACAATTGGTGTGTGAACCTCCTGTTTTCTGGGTGGTTTTTTATCTCATCTTTGAATCTGCTAGTTCTCATGATAATAGAACTAGCTATACCAACCTAAATGACCAGCAGACAGGTTTAAAAAGAAATAAATTCAGGTAACTTTTTGCATAGCTGGTAAGTAATGAAACTCCTTGCCACTGAACATTCAGCCTACCCCACTACCACTGTGCTTAGGTTAAGCTCTCTTTCTCTCTGAACTTAAATCAAGAAGGAAAGAAAATCCTGTCCCTTTCTTGTTTTAATCTGTTTTCATTAAACATAATGCAATGTGGAACTGCACACTACATTCTCTTTTAATAAAAATAGTTCAGATAGTATCTAAAGATCTTGTTTCCTTTGCTTAACAGAAACTCATATGTTTGCATACTGCATGTCTGTCCCAAAGGGTTCATCAGGTAAAGCAAGTTAGAACAAACAGCTGCAATAAATAGAAGTGAGAATAAGGAGTATGTTTTCTAATACCGGAACTATGATGTGAGTGCACATTTCCTGCCTGAATCATATAATGTCTGTTTGGTTTTTGTCTCTTCAGAACAACTACCCACTGTGCTTGAGTGTCAATCAGTGCAGTTTTGGCCAGGTTTACTTTAGAAACCAAGTAGAAAAACACTGAGAGAAAGATATGTGCTTTAGGCAAAGTGCTAGGTAGGTTGATATCTCTGATAAGGCCAGTATTAAATTAACAAAATTGGCAGCTAGAAGAGGACCTCTTTTCTTGTTCTCATTTGTGGGACTGGCAGCGAATATGGAAGTGCCATTTCTTTGACTCTGTTTTCATGTCTTTAGGCAGTGAATTAATTTACCAAGCCCATGGCAAAAGTGTTAGAGGAGCAACTTGAGCAATTTCTTCATAAAAGGGAATCCTGATAACTTTTATGTATTTGATGTGGTATGAGAGGTGTCTTATGAATATAGTTCTAGAAGATGTTGATGTATTATACCAGCATGAGTAATAAAACTTCTCCCTATTTCAATCTGGGCACTCAATCTTAATGAAGTGTCTCCCACTGCTATACTTACCTACTTTCCCCACCAATACTCACCCTCTTCTTCTAACTTAGTCAAAGCCTGAGATACTCAATTAAGAACTGGTATTATAGATCTGTCAAATAAGTTCTGTTAATTATCTTTTATGGACCAGTATGGTAGAACATTTACTTTAAGTACACTAAAAGCATTTAATAGTATACTTAAATTATTTTAATAGTTGGCTAACTATGTCACATGTTCTTAGGAGATGCAATTAGAAAATTATATAACATTGCATCTGTCATGGAAAAGAGTGTAATTCTACTGTTATACCTTTCCTATGTCAGATGCCATACTAATTATATCATTTGACAATTACTAACTATAACAGATTATACACATCCAAATCATAGAATATCTTTCATATATATGACAGCATTACATAATTGTCAAATGACCCAATGGAAAACAAGATTAATGCACTGATTAATATTACTAATCTTAATTGTATATTTAAAGCTGAATTAAATATACAAGGATAAAATTTCCCCAAATATCTAAGGAACCTAGGATACAGACCCAATACAAACCTTAAAAGAAGCTTTAGATATAAACATGTTCCCGTGGTAAATAAAACCCAAGAAGTTCCCACTAAGTGTCTGCCTAATCCTGGAGGTACTATGATCTATTATTTTCTTCCTTTTTAATTTAAAAATTCCCTTAGGTTCTACTACTGTGCAAGCCAGAGATGTTTATATCTAAAGCCTGTAAACTAACTAGTTGTTTGCCTTCCATCCCATAAAAAGTAAAAAAAACCCCAACAACAACCCAGCAAATCCCATGGCTCAGTGACTGTTTTTTGGTCGTAGTGCTGCTTTTCTATCCAGTGTCTCCTGGGATGGGCTCAATGTTAAAACAGCCACTTGGTCATATTTCTTCATTTTGGTACCCTCAGGAGCGCCAGGTAGGGCCTTGTGTTTTGCTCACTCTTCAGAGTGCCCACCACATGTGTTAGCATTGATCTGCAATCAGATGTCAGAAGGAGTGACAATCCCAACTGTCTGTTCTTGAAATTATGACACTGGGCAACTGAGGTGATTCAAACCCTTTCTGTACGTAGTTGTTAGAAAGGTAAATGGGATTTGAACATATAAATTGAAACATATAAATTGAAATTGCCTCCAGAGGACATATAAATGGCTGTAACTTTTATTGAGTATGAGCTGGGACTCAGATTATGCCATGAGTGTTTTGTCATGGTCAGTGTGGACAGTTTCCCTTTGATAAGGAGATCTGTGTTCTGGGAGTGACTCACATGGAAAGTGATATTTAGGTCACTATCTTCTGCTTTACACTGCACTTTTGATTCAGAGTCTTGCCTTCTGGAAATGTTTTAGAATCAGTCTGATGAAATTTCTGTATGCTTGTGGAGACACACAATGTTCAACAACGACTTCTTCTGGTTAATACTGTTAGAACTGTGAAAGGAATGAAAGACACTACCTGGTGCCAACCTTCAATTGCTGAGTGGGAAAAAACCCCACAGTTTCAGTTCTACTGCTTTAAGATTTTTAAAATATACATTGGTCATTACTAATGATGTCACAATATTTTATTGTAGGTTACTTACGACGTTGCTGGTGCAATAGAAAAAAATAAAGATTCCCTTTCACAAAATCTTGTATTTGTAATGAAAAGTAAGTAAATGCTTTTGTGGTTGCTGTTGTTCTTAGAAATCAAGATATTATGACTTTATTTTCAGTTTAGTTCTAAGATAAATTTTTATATATTTTATTTCTAGTAAAAAAAATCACCCTCATATGCATTTAGAAAGCTTTTTGAATTCATGAACATAAAGCACCTTCATTATGTGATGTGATGTGATGTAAAGAAGGTATAGCCTGATAGATGAGTATGACTTAAAAGAAATCATGATGTATGAATTAAAACAAAAATAAACCCCAGAAAATAGACAAAGGAAATAAGGCTCTCAAAATCAGAGACTGTAGTGGGATGTGCTTCACTGCTTGAGTAGTTTTATAAAAACAGGAACTTGTGGGTGTTCATATGTTTTTCCGTGAATCGATACAAATGTGCAATGATATACAAAATTAAATACCTTTAATGTGCATAGTGTATAATTTTGCCTAATAATAGTGCATCCCAGTGTATTGATTAATTATTCATAATTCAATAAATAAAACCTTAATCATTTATCCTTCCTGTGAAGGGAAAAAAAAATAATAACATTTCTCAGAAAAATGTCAGTGTATCCTGAGATGTTATTTATCTTTTCTCCAACCACTGCAGTCTTTCACTTTATATATTATATACTTATGTTTCTTTTCCATTGACACAGAGGTCTTTCAGAGGTCATACTTGCCTTCCCAGTCAGCCTCACCATTACAATGTATTGGTTTTTAGCAATTTTTTTGGTGAAAATAGTTAAACTCCCTAGTAAAATAATGTATTTATTTCAAAGACAAACAGTGTGCATTAAGGATGGAGATGGGAATGGAGGAAATGATCTTGAATATAATCCTATTGATTCTAGTTTTAGAGACATTCTAGTTCTCACTAATTGGAATTTACATGATAATCTGTCAGAATATAAGAAGTTATGGCAACTTCATCATGTTTTACGAGAGAGTATTCTTCCATCTGCTCACATAGTTTCCTTTTGCACTTTCATTGCTATTCTGTGTAATCAGGGATGCAACGGTTAAAGGGGAAGAACGGAGGATTGGATTGGTTATAAAAGGTTTGATATGCTAAAAGTGAGTGCATATATAATTAAGAAGTCATAATAATAACAATTATGATTACTGGAAAAATTCTGAAAGCAGAATATTTGCAAGCATGTAAGACATTTAACTTCCCTCTTCTTTTAAGTGACTTAGGCTTAAAACCTATTGATTATCTATGACATATTTCCTTCTGGTTCGGTTTCTTAAGTTATGTAGACATACTCAATTTTCATTCAATTTAGTTTCCTTAATCAAAACTTTTAAATATGCTAACAATAGTAAACTAATTTGCATATATGTGTAAGAATGTGGAACATACCTATTTGAAAAATAAATCAGGAGAGACTATTCGTTTTATTTTCTTTAATTTGAAAGACATAATTTTAATGTATTTCCTAATGCTACTAATTACATTTATCCATATTTTTAAAATATGGAGGTTTACTATGTCAGTGGATTGTGCTTAAACTGTTTCAAATATCAGCTTTACTATCTTCCCCGTAATGTTGTTATCCCTGTTAAGTAAGGAATAGTAATCTTCACAGAAAAAGGGAAACAAATCTATTGTATTTAAGCATCTAGTAATAGTCCTTTAGGCAGCTAACAGAAAGCAAACTGAGGATTTCTACCTGCTATGTTAAACCTAATTACTTTATTTATGATGCTTATCCCATTCTTGTTTCCATTTTTTATTTGTTTAATTCACATGATGGGTGTGATCATAATGCCAGTTTGTAAGTTCTTTTTAAAAAACTGATAAAAATTGAGGATGCTTAAGGATGTATCACACAAGAGGTTTTTAATGCTTATTGGTGCTGTGGCAGTACAAGCAATATGTGATTGCATATCATGTTCATCTTAAAAAGTCTATGACCATAATCTCATAAAGGATCATTTGACTGCACTTGGTATAAAGTATGCTATCTGCCTTAAAAATGAGATTTTTATTTTTCAAAACACCTTTTGTAAGTGTTTTTTGTACTCATCATCACTGCATCAAACACGTGTGACATTGCCTTTTTTCTGTAAATGTTGCTAAGTGTAGTCTTGATGTAGAGAAATATGAACATAGTTTGCTATAGTCCTGTCCACCTTGCCTATTTTTTTCATACCTTCTCATATTGTTTTAGTGAGTGTCCATAATTTATTTCTGTCAAGTGCACTGATAATCTCTACATACATGATATCAGGTAAATATGTGCAGAACATATCTCGTATATTGCTTTAATAGGTGGATAAGTTAGGAGTCCGTAACGAAGCAAAATTCAGAGGTGATTATCATATAAGTAAGTTCATAGTTCAGATCATAGTCTGAAAGGTTTTGTTTTCTACCCTGTTTTGTTCAGCACAGAACCTAAATATGTTTAAAAGCAGTGTTACTAGTGGCTGACATCCTTAGGTATTGGATGCTCTTTGATAGCTGAAATAAGATAATAGTTCAATAGTTTGTCCACTTGTTTGAAGTTTACTTACCATACAATCATAGAATGATGTGGTTTGGATTGCTGGTGAAATTATTTTATTAAATCTCCTACTGTATGTCTTTTTACTTAGAAATACTATATATATATATATGTAATTTTCTAGACTGTATTTTATTTTCATGCATTAATTCCTTCTTTTTTTTTTCCCCAGCCAGTGAAAATGTAGTCATCAATCAATTGTTCCAGTCCAAACTGACACAAACTGGATCACTTGTTCCACCATATCATTCCCTTAAAATCAAAGGATGTAAAGCAGCTTTGCTGAGTAAAAAACCATCAGTAGCGTGTGCAAGTGGAGAAGCAAAGAAATATATTGAGCTCAGCAAGGTAAGAATTGAGTACTCTTTCTTCTCTTTGCTCCTTGGAGGTTTTCTCAGTTACTTTGTCATTTCTGAAAGCTCCTTATTCTCTGCATCATTCTCTATGGTCATTAGCTATTAAAACACTCTAGTAGTTGATCTCATCATTAAAGCAATAGTGAGAACTATTAGGTTATAATTTACTACGACTAATATTGCTGGTTCAAGAACCTGTTTCTGAGCAGAAAGTTGGACAAGATGATAAAGTCCCTTCAAGCCTACATCATTCCACAATTTGTTTTTCCAGGGCTTATCAGTGATATTACTGATTTTATGATGTATAGGAACTTCTATTTGTTTTGTATCCCTGGTTGACTTTATGATGAATAATTAAGTAAATTAAGACATAGGAAGTGCAAAATTAAAACCTGAATGTCTTTATTGTGTTAACCTGAGAAGATTTCTGGTTTGCAAAAGGTATCTTTTGTAGGTTTTTTTATGAAGATTAACTCTACATTTTGACAAACATTGTTTTAAATGGTGGATTGTATGTAAATTTTCCCAGTTGATTTGAAAGCAAATCAGACTCTCCCTATTGCTGAACTTTTCTGTTTTTCCACTAGCTAAATCAGCCAAAAAAGTTCCAAAAACCGTAACAAAACCAAATAAAAAGAGCCTTAGAAGGTGAGGGGGAAGCTTGGGAAGCTATCAGAAAATTAATTGTTCGTGGCACGTGGAACATCTTTTTTTTGAGGAGAAATAGCATGATTTGCTGGGTGAATTCTTGACAAGCTTTGGAATTCCTCCTTCCAGAAAAGAAGCAAACAGTTCTCACAATGCATCAGCTGCCTCTCCAGGCTTCTTGAATCCTGCAATTCTATCTTTGGCTTACAGCTGCATAAAATTGATTCTGTCATGGGATTAAGGAGCCTGCTCTCATGTGTCATTGTGGAAGGTTTTATGCAAGCACATCCATAGCATAGCAATGGGTCTTTCCTTATAGCTTCCTGCTGGTAGTAGCATAATTCCTGTCTACTGTTCTTGTCAGTAGCCTCAGTGGAAAAAATTAAGTTGAAGTGAATGGTGTTGGTTTAAGGCTATATTTAGCAAACAGCTGAGGCATCACAAGGTACCTTTAGGTGCCTTTCCACTATAGTAAAAGCTTCCTAGAGGAAGGTTCCTAAGGCTGTGAAAAAGATCCCAGTTCCATACATGGAAGTAAGTATGAAAAGCCCATCTAAGTTAGAAGCCTAATCAAGCCAGGGGGAAACGCCACACATGATCTCTGAAATGATGAGGTTTTTGACCAGTCCAGAATAGCATTTAACCTGGAGTTACTCTCTTGGGAGACAGAAGACGTATTCAGATTCCTTTGGGAAGAGTGATAAATTAAGTCAGAAATTCCATATTCAGTGAGAATGCTCTAAACTTTTAGGTATTAGATGGAAGGTGGGAAGAACTTCATCCTTCATCTGCCCACAGAGACAAGAATGGCTTGGTTTCTCAGAGGTAGGCTTTGAGAAGAGCTGTGCAGGTGAGACAGAACACTTAGTTTGTAGATACTAAGTTGGCCTAATTTTGAGCTAGGTATCGTGGTGACCTGCAGGACAGAACCAGAATTTTAGGTATCTGATCTGTTCCAGTGACAAAAAAAACAGACGCTTGTTATTTTGGAATAGGCTCCTGATGCAGCAGCTGGATGTAGGTAAGTACTTTTACTCTTTAGTGCATCATGCCTGTATCTATAACTGTGCTGTCCCAAATAATTTCTTTCCTTTTCCGGTGTTGCTTTGAAAATCCACTGTGACAGGCTGGAATATAGTTGGGTTTGTTGGTTTGTTATTGTTACCATAACTGGAAATGCAACGTAAGGGGCATTTTCTAATCAGCTTAGAATTAAAATGACTATATGTTGGAAAATAATAGTCACTGCATTTTTATTGGCATTTTTCCAGAGAGTAAAGGCAATAAAGAGAAATTAAAAAAGGAGGGTGGGGGGCATGGAGGGTGTGGAAAGATGGACATTAGGCAAGAGTTATCAAACAGAGACTGGCATTTCTTTTCTATCTGAAATTTCTGGACACCACCATATCCAGGGAAGAGAAGTAAACACTTTCAGACATCAGGAGTTTGTAATGATTCCCCTCCCCTTTCAGCGTGCTGTCGGCAGTCCTAGATACCTGCTAGGTTATATATGTCCAGATTCCTCTGATTATGGTCATCTATCTACCTGTTTACCTTTCTATAAATGATTTGTTCCTTCATTTTGAGCACACTGTCACATACTCAAAGATGGTCTACCTCTTTGAACTCATCACTCTACTTGTAGTAGGGACCAAGAGAATGGTGAATCCATCCTAAGACAGACATGAAAAGGTCTAATAGCTGGCCAGAGTTTTGGAGCACATAAGGAGTCATAGGAATTTGGGGATGCCAGCTCAAGTGTTTGTGACTTATGAAGACTGTGTTCCCTTTTCAAATAAAATAGAGTATATCTTCATTGATGCTCTCACAGCTCTCGTATGCTTACATCCATTTGTGCTTCCTTGTTTTTCTGGAATATTTTCCCAGTACATACTTTGACCCTGTTGTCTTCCCCTCTCAACCTTTGGAAGAATCAGTGGGTTACAGAGTTCATAGAGCAGAATTCTAGTCAGATGACTGCACATCATTAACAGAAAACTCTTCTTTCCATTGACTTTATGTTGTTTCTCTTTATGGACAATTCACTTCTTAACAGAGATTACAAAGTTACTTTTCCTCACCTCCCTCCACCCCTCCATGTAGATTAGAGTAAATAAACTGTATATTAGAGAGTGATAGAGAGGTACAAGTTTGGCGATGTGGTCTTGTTCCTTAGCCCTGATCTGAAGATGTCCAAGTTTGAAGAGTCTGAATTATTTGAATTTTTGCTTTGCATAGGTTCCTTTCTGTTCTGTCCTTCATTCTGAAATAAACACTTCTTACCCATGGGAAGAAGTGTGCAACACAGGACAGGAGGCAGGAACTTTAGCATGCAAAGCATTGTTCCTGGCTCTTCCACTAACTCAAGGTCTTGAACTAGTGACTTAATCTGTTGGGAGGAAGGGATGAGGGCATTATCTGTCAAGCAGATAAAACTTTATTTTACTTACATTCCTCAAGAACTTTGTAAACTGCAATGTGTCATTGGCATGCTACTGGTTCTTTTTCTGAGAAGCCCTGGAGCAAGCAAATCTTTTTTACTTTTCTGTATCAGTTTGCCTTTAAAATCTTATTGCATGCTGGGAAGCAAGATTTGAAATAAAAAAGAGCTCAAAAGTTTAGCCTAGTGAATAGAAAATTGCTTCCACTGCAATATTTTTAATGGTGTTTGGCTTGAGTGGGACAAGCTGAGGAAATGTACACTTTTTTAATGGAAAAAAACAGGAGAAGGCCAGAACATGCTGACTTGATAGAAAATGGGTTTTATGGGATAAGTGGACTGGAGAAGATAGTCAAGGAAAGTCAGAGGTGAAAAGGCTGTCATTGAATACAGAGGTATGAACCTAAGAGCTTGGTGAAGTCCTGGATTTACAATAATTTTTCCAGCCTTCCTGTAGAAAGTTTAACAAAATAGTCTAATTACTGGGACCACTTTTAGCATTATTATTGCCATTTTAGTCTCAAAGGAAGGAAGTAGAACAGTAAAAAATAAATTTGTTCCCCACTTTCAGCTCTGATGGACTAGAACATTGGTTCCAGTGAGATACAAAGCTATTGATAACTTATGTCTGTAATAGGTGAAAATGGGTTAAAAAAAAAATAAATAAAGGTTATCTGCATTCACCTGTGCAGGTAGAAGAGAGAAGGTTTTTTTCAAATATTAATATTGTTGATTTGCTTTTTTTATTTCTTTTGCCTTTTGATTGATTTTTTTACTTATCTATGCCTACATATATACACTTAAGCATCTGCCAAAGACATAAGAAATTTCAGAGTTAGTATCAAAATCAAAGCTTTCTTGCCAGTCATGGCTCTACAGATACCTGAGGATATTTATCTACTTTCCTAATTATTTCAGAAACTCAAATAATTGTCTATGATATAGTTTGTATAAAGGTTTGCCTTTGTTAGTAAATTGTAACAATGATAATGGTTTACTGCCCATCTTGAGGTAAAGGTATTGTGTGTGTGCTTTTCTCCCCTACAGCTGTTGAAAAAGAAAGGAACATCCTCATTTCTTCAGAGACTGGAACGGGGGGGCCCAACCACTGTGGCAATACAGCTCAGGGTTAGTGAACATCTTCTGGACAGAAATTTACAAAAAAAAACAAACAACAAAGTCAAACAAAATTTTAAAGTCACTATTTGTCTCTGCAGTTTGCAGTGGAAGAAAGAAAAATCATACGCTTGAGAAAGCCTTTTGAATGGCCAGGTCAAGTGTTTTGACGAAATTATGTTTAAAAGTTAGAAAGAACATACATGTTGAGTAATTGCATTTGCTGCACAATAATGATTGATAACTGTTGTGGTGTTTTTTTTTTTTTCCCACAGAAATCACTCACAGATATTATTGGGAAGCTGCAGAACTGCACAGCCCATTCTGTTCATTGTATAAAGCCTAATAACTCCAAGTTGCCAGATACTTTTGACAATTTTTATGTGTCTGCTCAACTCCAGTATATTGGTGTTCTAGACATGGTCAAAATAATACGACATGGATACCCAGTACGTCTCTCTTTCACAGACTTCTTGTCAAGGTAAATTCTCTTAAGTTTCATAAAAACTTTTTCTTACATACAGTACAAAGCCTTCCATCATGTTCTGGTACTGCTTGCAGTGTTGTTTTGTTCATGAGTCTTTTAGAGTTTCTTCAGAGAAAAATCATATTTGGTAGCAAGTGGTGTAGCCTTGTTATTTTTTAGTGTTAGGAATCATGAACTTTGTGGAAATATATTTAGAAAGATCATCAGCAAAGTGCTTTTGATTTTTAAAAAATCATTAAATTGCTATATTTTTTATTTTGTGCTATTAATATGATTCATAAAATTCAAAATATTGCATGTTGTCTCCAGGTAATTTAAAAGTAGAAGGAGAAATAATTTTAATTTTTCAAGTTTTATCAGTGTATTTGTCAAGGGTTCAGTATTTTTATTGCATATGCTAGGATTTGTTTCATGCATGGTGCTGAGTTACTAATGCTTACACCAGAACTCCATTTTTATTGCTGTTAGAAATGAGTGAAATTTTGAATTGATGAGAAAAGACAAAAAGATGTTTGTCACTGCTTTTGGCTGAAGGCAAACTCCTTTCCTTCATTCCAATTCAGTTCTGGGGTTTTGGCTCACTTGCCATTCTCAAATGCTTCAGCAAAGAAAAAGCATCATCTTGTCCAAGGATGTTTGGTTAGTAGCCTCATGCACTCAACACATGTTCCTCCTCTCTGTACATCCTACTCCTTGACTGATGTATCAAGCAGTCATGATCTGGCATTCTGACAGGCAGCATGGGAATATCAGCTGCTTACACACATCTAAACTTTCAGTTGCCTTTTTGGAAAAACTTGTGGATGTTAAATTACTGCTTGGACAGGATCATATTCTCTCTGGCAAGTCTATAAATATTCAAAAACTGTATAGGATTTTATAGACCCACATGTTTCAAAAGTAAGCCATCTCTATCCTACCACAATATTCCTTCTGCAGCAAACATCCAGAAGTGCAGGCTGGTTGAGGTGCAGACGTAGATAGTGGGAAATTTGGAACAGCAGTCTGCTTTCAGATTCAGAAGTGGTAGGGGAAATCTCTCTATAGCTGTTTCTGTACTACTGTGTGTACTACTTCAAGGAACTACTACATGAGCACAAAACGACAGTCTTTTCTACTGTTAAATCCTCAGTTCCTGGTGAGGTTTTAGTCCTTGCCACCTGGCTTTTCTCACTGTGTTTCCCAGATAATGGCTGGGGATTAGCCCAGGCCTGGGGCCATTCCTGGTGGGCAGTGTGGCTCTAGTTGCGCTCTTTTGGAGGATAAAAGAGAGTAACTGTATGTGCAAATGTCATTTTATTCAGTTAGTTTCAGTGCCAGAGAATGTTACCATCAATGTTCACCCTAACTGTATAGGCATAAATCCAATATCAAGTCTCTTTTGGAGAAACTTTATTTTAAAATATCACTAAAACAACATTTTAAGATTCAAATATAATTTCAGTCTTCTTCCACCACTCCTTAAAGTATGTCCTAAGACAATTTTTTACCTAAAAGGCTGAAGGACATCTAGTGTCTCAAAATAAACATTTATTTGCAGTAGTGATAGTAAAAGAAGAATAGCAAAAAAAACCCACCAACATTATGATGTCAGCAACATTTATGCTGTTATTTTAAAGTGTCCTAGATATGTTGCTGTCCATCTTTATCCCTTTTTACCCCACAATAAATTATCTTTATATGTTCTTTGCAGCTAAGCCCGTCTTTTTACTTACAAGTAAAAACAGGTAAAATGTCAATTATTTCAAGTAGTGATCACAACAATACTGGTGTGTATGTTAACAGACTCCATCCTCAGCTATCCTAGCAAGAATTGAAAAAAAAAAAACAAGAGCAAACAAACAAACAGAAAAACTATTACTCTAGATAAATAAGATTAATTGTGAGAGGTTTAGTTAAAACCTCATAATCATGGAAGGACCATGACCAGGAGTAGGACCTGAAAGACAATGCAGTCTTGCTGATTGCCTTTGAGTACAGAAATATGTACCAACTGATAGGGCCTGCACTGTCTGTGGTACTTTCACATCTGGAAGAAGCCATCATACTCAGAAGCCAAGAGAAAAAATACAGTTTCTGTCACAGTGAATGGTGCTCTTTTATTTTGATTTTTATGGGAGGTGGAAATAAGTGCATTTGTTGAATATTACACTGATTATACAGTGGGGGGAACACACGACAACAGAAAAATTAGGAAATAAAGCACAGTGAAAGACGAAGAAACCTTTCTTTACTTACTGTAAGAAGCTGTAAACAAGTGAGTACTCTTGCCAAGAGCTCTTACTCAGCTGAAAAAGTTTCACTTCCCCATTGCTTGCCCCAAAAGGCAAAGGAATTACTCCCCATTATGCTGGGGAGAAAGACCTTGAGAGCTGACAACAGAATACTGAAGAAGAAAGAAAAAATAGCTTTCATATCTCAATTCAATGATGGATGCATTTAAGAATAATGTGATTTACCTTTATTTGTTCTTGAATGTTTTGTGAGAAGTGGAAATCTAAGTAATTTAGATGTTATTCTTCCATGGTCTGCTGCGCCCTTGTTTGTAAATACTGAACACTCTTGATTTTCACACTTTTTCTCTTTTGAAGAGGAGGATTTCCTTCCCATTTTAGTCATGCTAAGTAGCAATCTGACTGTGTGGCCCTAAAGGGGGAAAAAAAGGCCCACATGTAAAACACAAGACATCCTACTATGGTTGATAAGAGTAACCGTATGAACTATCAATCCAAGAATGACAAGACTTAGAAGTACCAAAATGAGTCCCCGGATGGGTGCCTGTGAAAGCTTTACCCATAACTGGAAGATTTTCACCTTCTGTTTGTGTCTTGGAGTCCCTCTCATGGGCTGAGTTTCAGTGAATGCAGCTGTGTGGTTCACAGCTTAACTTGGCTTAGCTCAGCTGTAAACTGCTTTTTAGTAGTGGTGCAAGGAAATCGTGGTTTCTAAAGCTGAATGTACCATGCTGTTCTCCCAGGCTTACCTGGCTTGAGAAGTAAAGGCCTGAGAAGTTAGCCCTGAAAGCACTGTGCAAAATCAAAGAGCATTTGTGGCCCGGACCCCAGCTTGAATTCCCAAAGGACAATGAATTCCTACTTTCCTCCACCACTGCAGCATTTTTCAGTCATTTACTTTCTTATCATGCAGGTAATGTAGTCAGAACTAAAAAAAAAAAATTAAAATAAAATAAATAAATTTTTAAAAACCTTCTTTTTGCTGGCTAATAAAAAGACAGAATGTTTGAATTAGAAGCTTTTGTGGTGAAGGGATAGAATATCAAAATACCTGGATTTTCTATCAGTAATACAGACAGAAGCATTGCTTTCTTAATCGGATGAATCCAAATATATTTATATTAATATATAATTAGGGATTAATATTACGGGTCTCTGGCATATATTTATGTGTCACATTTGAACTCTTACGATGGCTAAAGAACAACCGTAGGTAAGGAAAGGTCATATTTTGCAAGAGCACTTTTTCCTGGGCTACAAAGCTTGATCATTATTTGTACTGCTGTCCATCTTGGATTTACTGGTTCTGTTTCTGTATAATCAAAGTAAAAGTTGACAGCTACTAAGTGAACCCCTCAATCATTGAAGTTTGTTGGTCAGAAGAAAAATCTTGTGGAAATTCTGGTTAAGTGGAAGCTGTGACAGCTACTGTCAATGAATATGTAATAAAAATGGGAATTAATAAGGTCAGTTGCTATTAAATGCTATAAAAACAGGCAGCACCAACATAATTCTGAAATGATATATGTGATTTCAGCAGATTTGCCAACTCCAGCTGCAGTGTTTCTGCTGAATTTGCCTGCAGTGTTGGCTCAATTTCTAAAGCCCTTTAAGGAGAGACATAAGTTTTTACCTTATCTTTAAAATAGGATGCCTTGTGGAACACGCATTTAAGACTCCTGGAAAAGTTTACAGATATATTTTTCATTAATATCTTCAGAATATTTTTCAGTGGGCTAGATTTTGAAATTCGAGCTTTACTTTTAAGTCGAGGCGGTGGCACAAACAATGTTGTGGAAGAGTTCAAAGTTTCCAATTTGAACCCCACATTGTACACATAGGTAAAGTATCCTCAAATATCCTTTTCCTAGAAGAAAGAAAACAGTAGAATAACCATGGAAGTAGGAACTGTTTGCAGATGTCTGCTTCTTTCCAGCATTTAGCATTTTGGTGACTTATTTAAAATGAGGATAATTCAACCCAAGATACACAAAAAGCACTTTAGCAGGAATGTAGTATCTTCTTATGGTTTTGGTATTCAGTGGAATGGCAAAAAAAAAAAGTTAGTGTTCTATTACTGGTGTAGAACACTAGGGCTCAGAAGCTCTCTGGGGCAGAGACAGAGCCTGGTTGTAAAAACTTAATTTCTAGAAACTTATTTCTTTGCATCAATTAATAAAATGGATCCTGGCTGCCTTTTGTGTCATTCACCTCACTTGGTGCTCAAGGAAGACATGTAAAACCCATTTGGAATATAAATTTTTAAAAATAAGGATAATGATCAAGGGTCCATCTAGAGTAATAAGGTGAGCTTATATTTCTTGCTTAGTGAAGTACAAGAATACAACTGTTCAGGCATGTTCAGGTAAAAATGAGCAAGTAAGATGCTCTTTTTCACTCATTCTGAGCAATTTTATTTTGGTATGATCCTTCTCTGCCAGCACTCCTCTACTGTTATTGTTTTGTAAATTGAATTAGAAATTGAAGTTCATTTTTCTTCTCCCTTTTTTCATGTAGTTTGCCAAGTTGCTGAACCTTACCCAGTGCTTTCCTTTGCCTGTGTTTTAGTACCCTTGGTCAAGGAAGAATTTATATACTACTGTCTTAAAGACTGAGGTTTGCATGTCACACATATTTCTTGTGTCTGGGATAAGTCACTAGAATGTTACAATTTACCATTTCCAATTCTCTCCAAAATTGGCTTAAATTGCATCAATCTAGTCTTTAGTTTTACCTATGCATATGCAGATATGCAGCTTAGATTACAAGTATTTGTTTGTAGTAACTGATAAGACAGTGTCATGTGCAGGTTTGGAGGTACAGTATTAGACCACCTTCTTTTTCTTCTTCATCTTCCCCTTCTTCCCCTCTTCTTTTTATCATAGAATCATAGAATTGTTTGGGTTGGAAGGAACGTTAAAGATCATCTAGTCCCAACAGCCCTGCATGGGCAGGGACATCTCCCACTAGACCAGGTAGCTGAGAGCGCCATCCAACCTGGCCTTGAGCATTTCCAAAGAGGGGGAAGCCACAACTACCCTGGGAAACCTGTTCCATTGTCTCACCACCCTCATGGTGAAGAACTTCTTCCAAGTATCTAACCTAAATCTACTCTCTTCCAGCTTAAAACTATTACCCCTTGTCCTATCACTACATGCCCTTGCAAAAAGTCCCTCCCCAGCTTTCCTGTAGGAGGACAACATGGAGGTTGTATGGAATAAAAAATAAAGAATCTTTAAGTTTTTAATGTTTTGAAAATGTAATGCTAAGAAGAATTAATGTTCTGATTTTTTGTTGTTGTTGTTGTTTTAAAGTAACTTTAAAAGATGCCAAAACATCCATTTTAATAGGAAGTATTAGGAAGGAATGTATGGAATACAATGATAATGCATTCTTGCAATAATCATAGCAGTCAGGGTGAAAAAAGTACATTCAAAGCCTATTGTAATTACAGATTTTTCTCTGATTTCAGTATGAAAGTCTTCTTAGATAAAATTATTCTTAGAAGTTAAACTTAACTGCAGATCCTGAAATCTTCAGTTCTACTCAGGGCATCATTCAGTGATCCTGAAATACAGTAATAGTGGACTTTAGGGCAAAAATGGCTTCAGAGCACTTAATAGTTGCTACCTCATCCAGACTATTGACTTTGCCTGGAGGTCATTCTGAAGAGATACCTTTTTTCTCAGGCAGGAAAGTTTATGCTTGTGCTAAAATCATTGCTTTGTCAAATGACATTGTCCTTCTGCAACTTGTATAAAGCCATAATTAATAACTATTTTAAGCTTTTGATCAAATTTGTGCTATTAGCTGATGGTGTATTGCACAGATGTGTTTTGTTTGTGAATCTTGTGTGGGACTCAGTTACACTTCTGAACTCCCTTTTTCCAGAAGTCTTCTTATACAGCAGTGCATTGGTATGAAATTCTTGCTAGGATTTAAGGTATGATGGCAGAGGATTCAGATCAAGACATAATCTGACTGATGTTAAAAAGCAATATTCCATGAAACTAAACGTAATTGTATCAGTTTATACCAAATGGCAATCTGACCATTGTGTGGTTTCCTGCTTCAAATTTAGATCTGCAAGTGTGATTTCTGATTGATGGTATTCACTTTTGTTGTCCTTTCTTTAAGAATGCAAGAAAAGGTAAGTTAGGTATTTTGAAGTTGTCAGTTTTAAGAATACATATACCCAAATTCATAAACATGGTAATGACTAATCCTGGACAGCTATGACATTTTAAACCATGATTCATAAAATTACTGAGTCTTTGGCAGTTTTGTTAATTATCACATTCTGTAAAGAAGTGTTGTGGGTTGTCCACAGCTCAGCACCTCACAACCACTCATCCACTTCATTCCAATGAGGTGGGGGAGAGAATCCAATGGGCAAAAAACTTGTGCATTGAGGTAAAGACAGTTTAATAGTGAAAACAAAAGCTGCATGCACAAGCAAGCAAAAATAAAAGATTCAAAGGGTTCATTCTCTATTTCCCACCATCAGGCAGGCATTTAACCATTTCCAGGAAAGCAGGGCTCCATCATATGTAATGGTTACTTGTGAAGACAAACATCATCATCACTCCAAACATCTCCTCTTCCTTCTTCTTCCCTCAGCTTTTTTTTTTTTTCTTTTATTGACCTTGCTGACAGTGCAGTTCAGTTTGAAATCATTTACAGCAGTCTCAGAATTACTAAACCTTTGTGAAAACTTGCTGATGTAGGGGATTATGTTATGCTTTAAGGGGTGACCAGAATCCAGAGTGTACTGATATTCTCCCTGGCAATCCACATGTATTGGTATTGGTGCGCATCACATGGGGAGTTGCCTAAATGTAAGCAGGTATTTGAGACTGTCTTAGAGACTATAGACCATTTGACAAGTATTTGTACACACAAGATAGCTCTGTATGTTACAAATAGACTAAATGTTGATATTGATATTCTCGTTTATACCCACTATCTGTTTCTCTGTAGCTGTTTGCCTCTTTTTCTCCATTTTGCCCCTTAGGTCATCTTTAATATTCAAAAGGCAAGAAATATGCTAGATAACTTTATATGCCTATGGTGGCTCAACTAATTAGCCTGAACTTAGAGTGTGTAGAGAAAAATGGTTCTTTTGAGGTTATGATTCAAGTGGCTTATTTTACATTTATACATTTTTGCAGGTATTTTAGTCTCAGCCTAGTTCCCATCTATGGCAAGGGGCAGAATTAATGTTTTGTAACAGGCTCCAACAAAAAACAGAACAACATTTTAGAGTTGAAGCAATTTTTGAAGTTATATCATGGTATCATCAGTTCTCTAGCCTACAAAATAAGTAGTTTTGTCCATCAGTCCTTATATTGCATGTCACAGAGTTGGACTATGAGAATGATTAAGCTGCCTGTGTTTCTGAGGCTTAGCAACAGTGCACAAAGGAGTGTAGGAGAAAATAAAGTTTCTTTTTTGACTTCTCAGTGGTAGGTCAGGCATCTAGCTTTTTTTTATATTTCGAAGGCAAAAATAAATATCACTGTTTGCTGGGCATCTTCTGAGTTTCATGATGCCTCCCTCATCTTCTAAAGCAATTATAAATGGGTGCAAACTTTTGTGTCATTCCATTGAAGTCAGCTGAATTATTCATATCAGTCATGTACTTAGAGCTCTGCAGGATAGGCATGAAAAGGGACCCCTTAAAGTGGGGGGATGTAGTTAGGTAATAAACAGATGCAGGGAAATAAAGGGGAAAAGGTCAGTTTTAAGTCTGGCAGTTCCTAACTTCCAAATGTGTGGTGTGCAATCTGAATAGTTTTCCAGCATTATTTATATTACATTTAGGGTAGAATGTGTAAGTCTTATTGGAGCTTCTTACAGGGAGTTTAGTTTTGTGTGACAGAGAACATCCTGTTTTTTAGTTTTTCAAAGAGCATCTCAGAGCATTATTTTCCCTTCATTACTATGGAAATGCAAGGTATTTTTCTACCCTTTATTTTTCTGCCTATTTTTTTCCTAGCTAGGTTCATTTTCTTAGGCAATAATAAATCTATTTGACACCACAAAAACATAATTCTATTCTAACTGTTTGAGCAGTTTTCTTTCTTTTGTCTTAAGGAAGGATCTGTGAAGTTTTAAAATGTTTGTTTAATTTCTGGAGATACATACTACTCTTGGCACCTCTGGACTGACATTCAGTTTCCACTAGCATTTGACATTTCTCATCCCTCTGGGTTAACTAAACATTTATCAAATCACTAAATAACCCTGTTATTCTATGATATCCTTGTATTATCTATGCATATTTTGTATCTATTTAATAGCTTATGCTGTTTCTAAACATGCAGAAATGTTCCCACAGAGTGCCAAAATGCCTACCACAGTAGTGGATTACACCTAAAAGCTTGAATTACAGACATAGATAAAATTCTATTTGTGTACAAATGAAAATATTGAAAGTTCTTGACCCATATCTCAAAAGGTGATTGGGCCCATAACAAGCAGCTAATAACATTTAAAAAATTCACAACCGTGATGTTTCAAGGAAAATAATTAGTGGGTACTTTGTAATTTGCCTACAGCAGATATTGAAAAAGACAATAGACATGGATTTATATACAGTACCAAGAAGGTCAGTTAAATGCTTGCCATAGAAATAAACCTGTTAAAAGAAAATATTATCAACCACTGATATCTTCACTAATCCTTATACATTGAAACCCTTTTAAGGAAATGCCTATTAAAGTAATACACTTCCTTAGTTAATACAAACAGCCTATCTTTTAGATAAACATTTTCAAGAAGTATGCAGCACCTTAGTTTATGCTAATGGTGCTGTGCAGGAACTTTGATTTATCTAATTAAGGTGCAAATTGTCACATGGATAAATTAACTTTACTGTATAGTTTTTAAATGGTTCCTTTGTATTCACTGATTAATTAAATATAACTCTGTGGTTTCAATGCCTAGGAAAATATAATTATTTGCTCTTGACTGCTTTCTTCTCTGCTCGTAGGACTTGTATAAATGCAGTCCAGCTGCCCTGCACTCAAAAGCGACTGTGACTCTCCTGCTGATTTTTCATTCTATGGTTTTGCAGCTGTTAAATTCTTTCCACTCAACTCAGACATTCATGGCCCCCATTTTCTCTTTATCCACATCTTATTCCTTACAACCATTTAATCTTCAGTAAAAGAACCTGGAATGAGACTTCCTAAAGCTAGATTTCCTAGTCAGACTGAATAATAGTAGGCAGTTAATACTGGTGACATGTGAGAGCAAACACAGAATCCTGTGCAGGCATGCATGTAGAATTCTTTTATTATCTTAATCACTGGATCTTACTTTCCTTTTTTTCTTAGACCAATGTGGCATTAATTTAGCATCATAAATTTTAGCAGAATTACTCCTGCTATATTCCACAGTAAATGGCAGCAGAACCTGATTGAGTATTGACACAACATGCCAAGGGGATGGCCTTAGCTTATCTTGAAAGATGTTCTTCATGTACAGTTTGTCTAACCACTATACAGTTCAGAGTCAGGAGAATCCCTGTTACCCAGACGGATACTATTTACAGGGTTCAGAAGGCAGAAAAGAAGCTCTCACAAAAGAGAGCACAGACAGAGTTGATCTTCCAGAGAAGCTATTTTGCCTACATGATTTGAGAAGATGCTAAAAACCTTTCCCATAATCCAAATACACCTTGTCTGAGCTACTAGTGAGAATTGTGGGAAGGATTTTATTTATTTGCATTCCTCTTTGGCTGACTCAAGGTTGCACAAAAGAGAAAAAACAAAAACAAGGAAGAAATAAAAGAATCATCTAGGTAGAACATCCAGTCCTATTTCCCTTGTAATATTTCCCCCTTGTAGTACTATACCCAGCACTGTTCCTACAGATTTGTGGACCAACAGTCATGACCCTGTGCTTCTTGAAGGATGTGTTTCAAACAGGATACCTTTTGATTTTCTGTGTTTTCAGACTTTTAGTTTTGCAGGTGGACTTTTAATTTTGATGCTCTGTTTTCACATGGCCACATCTGTGGAAAAAGGAAGGTAGCTTTGTTCCACACTAGTACTTTTATCACCTCTGTTTTATACAGAATCAAATTAGCAGGTTGATAAAGGAACCTAGATTTGTCCTGCAGTCCACATATTCTGCGTCTAGTGAAGCATTTTACTGCTCTATGCACCTGTTTGTGGACTGCCCAAGCATGAAGAGGAAGTTAGCTATGGAGAAGGCCTGTCTATCTACAGGTAAATGTAAACATTTACAGAGTTAGAAGCAAGTGTTCATGTAACAGGGCTGCTTGTCTATTTGATGCCAGCACATTTCTGAGTTGAGGTGTCATTTTTGCCAATTTCTTAAATAAATATATTTTTACACAGCTTTATCAAGATGGAGTGGGAATGTCAGCTTTAAGGAAGTTGATGCAAAAGTATTGTAATGCAAATCTTTAGCAGATGTTGTGAATTCATTTTTTATTTGTGTAGCTGAATCCACTAATCCCAAGAGCTGAATTATAATTTATATTCTATTTATTATTCTATTGCCACGTACTCCAAGATGAGGGAACCTCTGCTTAATTACCTGAAGTATATGAATAAATATTCTAGGATTAACACACACATATATTCCTTATTGCTTCTCTCCAGAAATTGAAATTCAGAAGTCTAGAAAAGATAAAGGGTGGAAAAACTACTACAGCAGTCTGAATTATTTCAGTCAGTCTGTATGAAGCAGCCTCAGTGGAAAACATTTCATATAAAGATGAACCTTATAGCCCTTACTGTATTTTTGTACTCCTATAAAAGAAGCCCAAAATGCAGTCTGTTTGTGTACTGTAATCTGTTATTTATGGAGGAATCTTTTTCTTCTCCACATTCAAAGATTTATTTTCTCCAAAATTTTGAATACCTGCTTTCGTTGTTAATATTTATTATGTATAATGAGATATTTATGTCATACATATTGTACAGAGATTGGCAGAATCACTTTTTTTTTCTTCTCTTGGAAACCATAATAATCTATTTCCTCTCTTCTAATTATCTGGAATTTCCCAAGTTCCTCATATTTTAAAAATAATTAGGTTAGAAAAAAAAGAACATAACAGCAAAATGGAATGACTGTGTATCCTTTATATACAAATAACATTAATAAAAATATTCTTATTCCTTGCTGCTAACTGCTTTTATCATGTTTCTATTACTTATTTTTCTGTACATCCTCTTTGTCTCTCCTCAGTAGGTACGTCCTCTAGATATTTCAGCCTTCACTGGATAGGTTTTTCAAATACAATCCATGCCTAGCATATTCTCCCCATCCTCCCCAAATCCAAACAAACAAAACTGAAAATCCTGAGTTATGACCACATAGTGACAAGTTTCACAAACAAAGTCCATCACTTTCACACACTTCACAGACATAGTAATATATCAATCTGTTACTTACTGTCAAAGGAAGAGAAAAGGAAGTTTAGAAAGGAAAAAAATATAATTTAACAAGCCAGCAAAACCTGGTTTTATTCTTTTGTGATGACAGTTTTTACAATTCTTCTAGCAGAAATACAGGATACAAGTTAATTTGATTGCCTTCTTTTATTCACTAACTTTTGAACATTTTTTTCTAAACCATGACATTTTACCTTGGCAAACAATACATCATAGTAAACAGAAGAAAGAGAAAATGAAACTGCAACGTAATGAATTATACTGACAGGACTGATTATTTCTCCTTGCAGAAGGTGTGTTTGGTTATTTAAAAGCTAAAACTACATTACTTAATAATCATATAAAGCATTTACGTGCCAGCCATGCATTATTTTTATTTTGTAAATGATAAGACAAAGTCATGAAGAGAAGGAGTTGCTTTCAGGAGGAAACTGTGTTTGCATGTTAGAAGTTGTACTCTTAACAAAAGATGGTGGATGACAGTCAGTAGCTACCTCTGACTTTGTCATTTGTGGTCTTTGTTTCTTAGCTGGGCAAGAAAGAGATCTGAGAAAAAGAATAGCAAGACAAACAAACAAACAAACTTGTTCTGATGCTTCAGTTCAAGGATATCTATGTGGTTTGTTTAAGCTGTTGATTTGGAGCTGCTTGGTTTTGTGCCCTTTGTACTTTCCCTGTTCTTTCCATTAGTGTCTTCTATCATGTTGATGTGCTATTGAAATTGAATGCATGGTGTTTATTCCAATGCTTAAAGATTTGCTGTGCATACAGAACTGGGAGTACAGCCCTACAGCCTATTTGTGCACACTCCGTGTAAATCAAATAGCCTGCTGAGCCTGAGAATATTACTGTGGGTTGCTATGCCATAACCTGAACTCAGGAATATTCTCTTAGGGATGAAAAAGCTTGCTGGATCTTGTCAGCTATGCGCTTAGGGAACTGAGGGAGAAAATTATCAGATAACATCTTTATCTGTGAAGACCCAAGAGAACTGGGTTTTCTCTATTCACAAGCTACCTGAAGATATTGGCAACTGTATGTAATCCAAACAAACAAACAAAATCATTCAGTAGGAGGAGAGGTCATAGAACAGCTTCTGCAACAGCGGAGGATCCTGGCCAAGTCTGTACATGCTCACAGCACTAGTTTGTCTAGCCAAAATCTCTTTTTTCTCTGTAGGTGTGTAAAAATGACAAGTTAGGACAGGAAGGGTACTAAGGAAAAAGCAGGGGAAAATGGAGCTTCTGTCACACTGATTTCCTGTGGACAGGCACCAGGGATAGCCCCGTCAATGGTAGCAGTCCCTGTCTCAACTTGTAACTGGAAGGGGGGTGCACACAAAGAGATCTTGCATTTATTTCCTATTCAACACTACATTAGTCTTGACCTGGTTGTGGAGAGGTCTTGATTCAGTTTTATCCTTTCAATCTCCCTCGTTTTTATCTTGTTTTGGATCTGCTAGTGAATGAGTTGGTCTGGCTAGGCCACGACATAATACTTCTTACCAGCTTCTTGACTTGACTAGGAGAGAGATTCACTCTAATATTAGGTATCTATGCTGGAGTCAAGAGCATAGACTATTTTTAGATTCAATAGCAAGAAATGAAGGGTTTGCAGTGCACAACTCATCTGACCTATTTTAAGCATCAATATTACAGCAGAGTATATGACACCTGAATATTGTCTTCTACTGACCCTTAAGAAAGTCTAGGCCACTAACTCATCCAAGCTATTTCACCTGATTAAAGAATTATGCTACTGGATTCCTCAGGATCCCCTCTAAAGTCTTACAAAAACACTTGCATTATCACTTGGGGCAAAATGTATGACCTGTCAGTGAGAAAAAGCCTGGTATTTAATTGGATTTGTTCATTCACTTCAGAATGAACTAATGCTGCAGTAGTGGTGGAAGAATTCTCTGGTAAGGGAAAGTTTCAAAAACTCTCCAGATCACATTTCCCCAAAAGGAAGCCCTCTTGTCTGCAAGTAACTCAGATTTGTCTTTACAAGTCTGCACAATAAATTCATTATTTTTATGGCTGTTTTCTGTGATAGAGTAAATTTGAAAATAGTAAGTTACTTTGCTTTTCTTGAGATCATTACAAGGTTAAAGAGGACATTCAATTATTGTGTCTACATGGTAAAACTACTTCATTGAAAAACAGGTTAAAAAAAATCATGTAGTCTTATGATTACACTACCACTTTTGTTCAGGACAAATTTGGGCTGCCATCAACAGGTATAGTCTGCTCATTCCCTCTTACCCATTCCTGTAATTTGTCTGGTACTAAGAATCTGGGCTAAGAAACATGACAGGGAACCATTCTGGCTGAAAAACATCTACAAATTTTGTTTTATTTTTGCTTAAGCAGCCTTACACAAAGCAAAAAGTGATTGATCTGAGGTAGCAAATGATGACGCCAGGCCTAAAGATGTTTTTTTTCATCTTAGGGTCTTAGTTAGCCAGCATATTTGAACAAAATACATAGGAGAAATAAGGAATTTCTCCTAGTGCCTCTATTAGTTACTCTGTAGATGCGTAAATCAATCAAGCAAGTAGATCTAAGGGTGAGATTCCTCTTGGTGACCCAGAATGCAAGCATTCAACCTGGACTTCACTTTTGAGTCCATCTGTGGTCAGCAGAGACAGGCACCTCCAGAGGGCAATCTCTTTAATTTTAAGAGAAATATCTAGAATGGGTAGAACAAGTCACCCTATGGAATTACCTGTCTTCACAGACTGTTTGGAGAACAATATCACAAACTCGGGCAGGAAGTGTAGCTTTTTGGCGTCTAGCTTAGGGAAGGGTAGATCATCTTCCAAATGACTTGCTGTGTTCACAGAGGAAGTTTGTGGCTGAATTAGATTTCCATAGTTAGCTCTTTCTCTGCTGCCACAACCATTAGCCCATACTCTTTTTCTACGATTGAGCTTTCTTTACTGGTTACAAGGGAATTCTGAATTCTGATTAGACTCATAGGATAATGTGGTGGAATTTCAGAGACTTTTAAAGCTGAAGGAAAACCGTGGATCATCTTTGTCCTGTGTAATGCAAATTGCAAAGAATGTTTGGCTATCCTTGTTTTGAGTCCTGCAATTTACATGGATCTAAAGTAAAGCTAATCCAAACTTAGAATTTCAACCTTGTAAATTTAAATGTGTCTCTGTTTCAGGAATGAAATATGTTTCTTTGGGTTTCTACTGTGCATGAGTTTCAGGCTGACCACTTTTACAATTAGTTCTTCATGGATTGTGAGTCAATGCTGAATCATCTTTGTTTCAGTCAGCAGTTGCTAAACTTCCCAGCGGTTGTCTCTCTAACACCTCTGATTCCCCATGTTTTCTAAGAAAATCCAGTTGGTATAAGTATGGAAATGAGGTGGCCCCAGCCTTAATAGCAGTCCATAAACCAAATGTCTTTTTGCACATACAGCTATTTGAGCTATTGGGAAAGTAGTGTACACAGTTTTCTACTGCTAATCTGGAGTGTTAAATGAGCTAAAAAGATTTCTTGTAAAGCACTGACCCCTTCCAACCAGCATTCCTCCAAACAATTCCTGGGCACAATTTTGGAATTACGATAAGCTAGTGGCCAGTCCTAGAAGGCAGTTTAGATGTGGTTACACTCTGTTGGAAGGTGGCAGAGTTTAATAAAACCTAACAGAATACTTAATAAATAATCAGGCTGGGTTTTTATGCCAAATGGTTTCTGTGCCAGACAAATAATCCCTCTCACGTTTCATTTACGAGTATAGACAGCCATGGAGTCTTCATCAGGAATACTACCAGACCAGAGAATATTTCCAGGCTTCAGGAGCTGAGGTACCCAAGGGTCTGTGCAGCTCCAGGAAAATAGAAGTCTAGTTGAAATTTGGCCTTAGAGCAGTTTGGCAGCAGATGTTACTCCAGAGTTGCTATACCATTCATGTCCCTGAAGTCACTCCAGTCTTGCCATGGTCCATGTGAGTGGTCCCAGAACAACTCCTTTCTGGGCTACACCGGCGCTATAGGTGGATTCAGCTGTTAAAGAACAAAACAAATAAAGTGTCAGGGGATGTATTTAGCACACAAGCCTCAAAACTTAGTCCTGTTTCATTGGGAGTTTAATCAAAAGTGACACATTTGCAAAAGTCTTTCTTTTTCAAACACTGGCATTTTATTATGAAAAAAGCATTCCAGCTCATTACGTAAAGTCAGATCTAAACTGAAGAATACCTTCCAGAAAGTATAGTAATAATATGAAGCAGCAAGATGTATAAAATCCATTATCTTCTTTAGTATTATGTTCTAATCAGTCCACAGTTAAACTTTGAATTTTACAGTTTATTTGACTTTGTTTGACTTAACTGTCCTACGTTAGTTCTTTTATATGCTACATCAAAGAGTCCTTTAATATCTAACATTTTCTGTCTTTGAAGCTACTGAATGCTGTAATCAAGTCTCCTCTTCTTTCCAATACTCTAAACTGATCAAGTTCCTTAAAGTCTCTTTGCTATAAGGCTTTTTGTTCAAAATGAAGAAAAAACTATTTAAGAATGATGGGAAACACTTTTATCCATGTCACTTTCTTATGAGTTCCTTAATAGGCACATGTCATATAACACATGTTGAAAAAAGTATTTTCCTCCTGTCAGTGGCCCAGTTCATTACCAGTGAAATCAGTTGGTGATGCTTCACATTTTTTACATCGATTTTCAGTGAGTTATCCAAGGAACTGACAGGAAGCAAATCAGGGTTTTGGGCATCACTTGTCTCCCGTTGTTATTAACCGAGGTCATGTCTAATGATATAAAGACTGAAAGTGATTGACCTTGTTTTCTTCCCCAGTAGCAGTATCCTAAGCTTCCAGTTCAAATATCAAAGACTTGACAATCAAAGTAAAACTGCAAAGATGTCAACCAGGTCAACATTAGAGTAACTACTTCTGCTGATTTTTCTAGGTATAAAGATTTGGCTGATACAGCAGCAGGAGAGAAGAAGAAGTTGTCTGCCAAGGAGAGATGTCGTCTTGTTCTTCAGCAGTGTAAATTACAAGGCTGGCAGGTTTGTGATCTACAAAGCAATTAAAATATCATTCTTTAAACAAGCTAGCTGAGTCATTTCCATTGTGGCAAGCCACCAGATCCTTTGCAGCAGTGTATTCTTTTGACATTTAATATATGCTTTGGGATAAAATCAAACTGATTTTCTGAGTTTTCTAGCATATGAATAGCTGTGATCATTATGTCAGAAAATGAGTGTATTCTTGCAGAAAGGAAAAGATTCCAATGAAGCATGTATACTCTGTAAATTTGCATCCAGCTTTTTAAAGGGATCTGGTGTACACATTTTAGTGATTGAATGGTTTCTGAATTACAAAAAAAAAACAACCCTGCACATTTTCTTAATGTAAAATCTGCATCCTTGCCACAAGGTTCCCTATAAAAACAGTTATTGGTATCTAGAAGCTGTACCTTGACTTACGAGTCAAGAGAGTACCGCTCTGAGAGTACCATTAACCTCCAAAACTTGTGTGAGGCTACAAGCTTGACATTGGATAAAAACTGTGTAACAGTAATTGCATAGTGTGCTGCGGACATGAAACACAGAGCAGGATGCCTATGGAGTTTATTTCCCCAGGAGCCAGTAACAGCCTTGCAGCATGAAAAAAAAAAAGCAATTGGCCATCAGCAAAAGCCTACATCTCGAGACCAGTGATTTGGTAGTGATTGGCATTTGAAAACAAGCCTGAAACCTTGAAAGACAAAAAATGTAAGAAGGAAATTGCAAAACAGAATCCTTTCATCATGCTCCATCAGTCCCCTGGGACTGAAGCTTGTAATCTCAAACAGATTTTAGAGGTTCTGACTCCAGAATCTCATTAACACTGGGAGAAGTCAGGTGTGCAAAACTATAGCAGTGCATAATACGTTGTCCTTCAAACCAGAAAAGAGAGAAACTTCTAAGTGACACTGATAAGTTAAATGGAAAAGGAGGGCTTGGAGGTGAGAGTTACACCATTGTCATTCGGTGACTAAGAAGTACATGACAACAGATGAAGCTGAAAGGAACAAGGTCTGAAAAAATGAGTGGCCTTCTCCTTACACTTTCTTCAAGCCACTGAGATCTGTGATAAGGAGATGGAAAGTTAATCATGGAAGAAAACTAGGAAAAAATGCATTTTAAGTCCAGACACTTTCTTAAAAGACAAATGCCCAGTGAATACAAGCTTGACACCAGCATGTTTTGCATACGTGACACGAAACCCAACTATCAGCAATAGTGACTAATGTGTGTGTCACATAATCTCTCCCTCTCAAATATCTTTTTGATTCGTTTGCCAAATCATGAAAGTTGAACTTTAAATAACAATCTAAATGAGGGAGCTTATAAAATCTGCAGTTATCATGAGTGGTCTCATGCTTTTACAGCAGAGGACTCTGAAGAAAAAAAAAAAAAAAAAAAAAAAAAAAGAGGAAAAGTTAAAAGGAAAAAAGAAGAGGGGAAAAAGGAAGGAAAAGAGGAATTAGGAATTTAGGGTGATATCAGCTAGCAAAGCCAGAGGAAAGGAGGAGTACATTGCTAAAAAACATCCAAGAAGTAGGGGGTTACACATATAACCATTTTATTCAACCACTGTTGCCAGCAGTAACTACTTCAAATGAATCACTGCTGGAACTGAAAATCTATTTGATGCAGGGGTTCATGAATAAGTCAAAAAATGTCTTCCCCAACAATGTTACCTGCACTTCCCTGAAGAGCTGTTGCAGATTTGAGTAGATAAATTGATCAAAAAAATAGGTAGCTAAAATACCCATATAAAAGGTGATGAAGGTTGGGAGAAAGCAACACACATCTGAAATCAACCTCCTGCTTATGTTGTCATCATCAGAGGATGAGGTTGCCAATAAATTCTACAGCAGAGGGGAGAAAAGGAAGATCTGGGCTTTATAGCTGAGTGAATCTGGATGAATACTTTGTTTAACCCCCTTCTGATAATGTACCTTCACTATCACAGTTTGTGAAGGGTGGTATTAACATGGGGGGTTGGGAAAGTAAATCTGTGTTCTGAAGTAATATCCACAAAATTAGTAAAGAAAACAGTTTCTTTGTATTTATTTCCTGCTTGACAAATTATCTTTTCTTTCCTACATAAGTGAACCAGCAAAACAAAACCCAGAACCTAATAACAGAATAAATTCTTTCTCCTCTTGTAACTACTGCAGTCTGCTTAAAAATGGAAGATAAGTGCAGAAGATTCAATACCAGAATCTAATTTTGCTTCATTTTCTAGTGTTTAGTAGAGCATAAGAGCAAACACTATCACCTAGCCAAATTCAGCAGCTTCTGTGTTAGAAGAAAGTATTTATTAGGGAAGTGTTGATAGGTTTATGAAATGTTGCTGTTACTCGGGTAAGCTGAGCTGGAGATAACTGAACAAGGACAATAAAATAGCTGTTTCATTGTAGCTGGCATACCATGCAGTTTCAGTCATGCACTTAGTCTAACTACTGAAATTATAAAAGTGCAGAACTGTTAATGAAAGGCAGTTTTTGCATCCTGACTCTGTGTACAGCCTAGATAAGGTGTTCTTTCAGCTTAAATGTATACTTGATCTTGACAAGCTTAGCTACTTGCTGTGGCTTTTAAGCACACTCAATGTAAGAGAAAATCAGATTTCTAAATCAAAACAAACCATTCCTACTCCAGACAGAGTGAAAGTAATAGACTTGTTTAACCTCTGGAGAAGTCAATGAGAGTTTTGCTGTCAATGTTAGAAACAGCAAGATGTTATGTAGTAACTTTAGGGTCGAATTCAATAAAAGTAGTGGCTGCTCCATTGAAAGCAGAAGAAACTCCTGCTCTCCAGAACATGTGAAGGTCTTTCCATTAGGAAACCCACAATATCAGTGCTGTCTTCATTTATTGCCATGCAGTGATGTATTAGCTGAGCAAAGCCTACAGTCTCAATACCATGACTAGCTTGCAAACTTTATCATGCTTTGGGAGAAGTATGAGGCACATACAGTTCTTGGCTTTTTTTTACTGACATAAGGAAACTTTCATTTGTTTGGATTATCATTCCTCACACTGTTAAGCTTGGAAATATAAATTCAATAAAAGAGAGTTAGCTCATAGCTTACTGAGCTTTGTCATCAAAACTTGGGAGCTTTACATTTTGTTTAGCTAAAGGCAGTGGTCTGCAATTAACCCTTCTCAGTAACTTCAGATGGAGCTTCCTGAAATGCAAACAATACCAGAAGTAAAACAAAGCATAAATTAAATTTGTTCTTTCTATACAGTGCAGCTGTTAAATAAAAGCAAAGACTAAACTTCACTAAAAATGGATCTTTCAGCCTTTAGCTGTTAGAAATGCTTGTCTGGTTAAAAGATAGGAATCCTTAAAAATGTCTAATAAAAGCTTTGTCTTAATTTATCTTTCCAGTTTTTCACCTGCATCTTCTAATCCACAATGATTCTTTCTTATCTGTAGCCTTGCATTCTGAGCAGAAGGGATCACTCAAAAAAATAAGACAAGGCTTAAGTTTGCATGGGATAAACCAGACCCATCAGGTGTTCCTTCAAGTGCAGGAAAGTAAGTCAGAATGTTTTTATGAAGCTCCAAATCAACATCAGGTAGTTGCATGAGACAAGACATTGTCTTACTGCCAGTTAGAGCCAGTTCACATTTTTTACAGCTTCTGGAACTGTTGTTTCAGGAGTCTGAGGTGTTTCCAGAGAAATGGTCCTAGCCAGTGCAGAGCTGTATTATTCAATTTCTTCCACTCAAAAAAGAATATTAAAAGAGACTAAATCCCCAATAACGGGATATCCCAAAAGTCCATCAAGATATTTTTAAGTCTTCTAGCACTTCTATAAATGCAGGAAGAAAATTAGAAGTCTGATCCACAGTTCTTACCAATCACAAAGAATACGGTATTTCCTTACCGAACTACAGGTGTTTCATTTACTGGATTTGATACAGATGTCTCTTAAGTAGGTTTTTATTTCAATATATTAATATACTATATTAGCATACCAGAGTCCTTTTTGGGAAAAGTATATGTAGGATTAAATAGAAGAGCGTAGATGGTAAGTGGCATATGCTTCAATCAGAGAAATGAGCAGAAGTACATGAGATCAAACATATGTAAATTGTATGCTAGTTCAGAGAGACTTTTAAGTTATTTTTTTAACAAAACTGGTTATTCTGTCTTAAAATGTTAGTGGTTATACTGTATTGAAATATGAATTGCTTCATACATGCTATAATAAAGTACTAGTGTACTTTGCATGCAGTATATTATATAAGGAATTCTTAACCCTTTTTTCCACTGGAGTAGGAAAACTTTGCATACTCATAAACTGTATGCCAGTTTAGTCATTTGTCATTTAGTAATTTTAACTGTCTTAAAAGTCAGTGTTCCTTTTTGGTTTTAATACCTTATTTTAAGAGTCCATTTTCTTTTAAGCAATTTTAAAATTCAAGTAAATTATGAAGATCATATTTTTTTTAAGTATCCCAGGAGAAATTTCCAGACACAAAGTAAATTATTAAAACACCAATGTCTGTATTTCCCTCATACTTTGAATTATGTCAGAAAAATTAATTTGTCCTATTATATCATCACATGTCTAGAGCAGGAATAACCAGAGAGTGACTTTGGACCTCACCAAAAGGCTGCCCTGGGCCAGCCACCACCTCCAAGCTTTCTCCGCAGTTATTTTGTGTTCCACAACACAACTCCATCCTAATCTCTTCCCGGATAATATGTCTTTGACCTCATAATGCTTACAAGCTCTCAGTCTTTCAACACATAGCTCTGGTTTTTGTTCAGTTCTTTTTTTTTTTTTTTTCACTCTGAAATACATTCCTCAATTTCTCTGTCCACCTTTCAAGGTTTGTCTATGATTTGCTACTCTTACAAACCCTATAATTTCTTTGTGACATCTTCTGCATTCAGACCTCTCAATCTCTCAAATCTGGACTCCACAGCTCTCTCGCTCTCTCTCCCCTGGCCACACCTCCATCCCTCCTTCCTTCCCCACTGTTCTCCCCTCCCCTCACCCTGTCAATTTCCCTTCTGGATGCTTTTATCTTCTTCCCTTTTCTAGATACTTCACTTTTTATTTGGTTCATCTCTTATTTGTCTGGGTTTATCTGTATTTCTCAGCTCACACAGAGAGACACCTGTTTTGTTTCTTCTGGTGCTATGTCTATAGAATTTTGAAAGACTATAATGACAGGTCCAGTCAGTCCAGAGATCTCATGAGATCAGGCTGGGGTAGGATTTCCTCCACTGAGTATTTCTTACATGCATCTTATATTTCCTGGTCACTTCCTTGCCCTTAGGACAGTCCTTTTCATTGTTTTACAAGTGCAAAGACCTGAGAGGTTTGTACAGTTTTTGGAAAAGGAATTTTTTCTGTCCTTTCCCAGAGAGCTGAATGATGATTTTTTTCTCCCAAAAGTCCAACTCCTGACAAGTACTTACATAAATGGTCACTTGCATGAATATTGAACTACTCACATGCTTTATATTAAGGCCATACATAAGCAATGCTAAATTGTGGGTTTATTCAGTATGTACCACAGTGCAAGGTCAGTAGTTTGCCAGAGACAAAGGAGGAGTATTAAAATCTGTGAAGAAAAGCTAACAAATAAAGCAGAAAGAGCAAGGCTTAAAAAAACCCATTTCAGTCCCTGTAAAAGATCAGTACCCTGTAAATGTGTTTGTCGTTATAATGTTTTTGCAGACGTGTACACTGCAAAAAGACACATTTTACAATAGTTTTAAGGCTTTTTTCTGCATTTCATTAATGCACTGTGAAAATGTGTGTCATTGTGTAAAATATCATTAGATTATAATTCTCTGTCTTTTGTAGGTAGCTATTTTGAAAGTACTGCCAGAAACACACAGCACTCCCACAAATTGCCTTTTTTAAACTAAAGAACAGCTTTACAGATTCCCTTGACACCTATTAAGTATGAGCTAATACTGCCTTCATGCCACCTACACACCATCTCAGCATCCATTCCTTGGTTTTGAATGTCTGTGCTTCCACATCCTACACCATTTGGGGGGGAAAAAAAAAAAAAAAAAAAAGAAGGAAGAATAAAGAGAAAACAACTCCCTCCCATTCTTTCTCCCTCCTCTTAGGAAAAAAGGGGGGGAAAAAAGAAAAAAAAAAAAAAAAAAAGGTGGCCTTTAGCAGTAATTGAAGCTTTGGTAGTCATCAGTGACAATTTTACTTAATCTTTTAAAAATGTGTCATTTTGAAAAATAACATTTTAAACCCTAATGCTTTTCTAATTAAAATAACTATGACTGTAATTCACAGATGGTTTACTTTTACAGGAGTCTGAATGGCATTAAAATTTTAGACTCAAGTGAGAGCACTTTGTAGTCCAGAAAGTACTGAAAAGTGGTACCTTAGTGGGAGAACATTTTAACCTTTTTTCCCCTAGGCAAGCAGGAAACATTTTGTGATTAGAGAAGAGACCAGGATGAAGACAGGTGGCATTCTCTAAAGATGTTTTGATATCTGACATATGAATTTCCAATGTTTTTCAGCATTGTTGCTTTCACTGAACACCAGAACTGTACCAAGGGCAGTGAGACTAGCGTGTTCTTGGTCAGCTTTAGAGGGTATCAGCCTTAGTTCACTGATGGAGCAACACAAATCTCCAGCCATACTGGAGATATATATACATATAATCAAGTATGCTATAGCAGCTTCTTCTGTACATGTTTCTGTCTAGAGGTCTGCTCTCAATAGACCTGGCATATGATATAAAATCTATAAATAGCTTCTATCTGAATATAAACATTAATTTGTGTTGACATTTTGTATTTCTCTCATTCATTTAAAAACTGTAGTAGGCTTCTACTAATGAAGTTCATGGCATAAGTGATGCCACAATAACTCCATTTACGTTGTTCCTAGGATGTAGGATGGGAGACAAGAGTGTTGATGATTTCCTTGTCCCATTTGCTGACACTGTGACACTACAAGGCCAGACACTTGTAGCTGAACTGACCATAACCTTGAGTGATGTTCTTGGCTGTGATTTTGTGACTGCACACTGCAAAATAAATTGGAGCTCAATGTGTATTGAGTTATGTATTATGTGTATTGAGTTATGTATTATGTGTATTGAGGTTATGCATTTGAAATATAGCCTAGATGTTAATTGTGAGACTAATTGAGAACAGGGCTGTTAATTTTGCCATGGGCATTGCTTTTAATCAGAGCTTTTTTTAAGATTTCAAAACGTAACATTTTTCCCCCTTCTTACTGTCAAAATACCATAATATCGCCCCAGTAGAGAGGAATGTTTTAAAGACTTTCAAT
>NW_009953295.1:6528103-6540417 GCF_000747805.2 Chaetura pelagica | reverse complement strand
AGGCAGAAATGAAGAAAAAGTGAATGACTTGGCCTAGGCCTGAAAAAAAGGGGGGGTGGGAGAAAGGCTGCAATGTGATGCAGAGTTTGTGGAAAGGAGAATTGGAGTATAAAGCAAAAACATAATTGGAATAGAAGAATATTATTTTATTAAGTGTTGGTATCCAGGCTTTGGTTGTCTGAGAGCTATTCAGATACAAATGGTAATTATAACTGCATGATAATTTAATTACAGTGAACCATATGAATAATAATTCAGTTATTCTTACAGAAGAATTCTGGGTGTAAGAGGAAGTGATTAAGAAGATGGAGGGTTTAGTAGCCAAAGCTAGTAATAAGGCAAGTTCAATATGTGTTTTGATAAGATGGGTGGAAAAAATAGTTGTTTGACGAGCAATTATTACAGAATTCTCAGGGTTTAGTGACAGAGTGGATGTGGTGGGAGGAGATAAGGTGGAGTTCTGGTATCCTGGAAGAAAGCTGAAATCACAAAAGTAGGAAACTTGATGGGAAAACATGAAAGGTTTGCTTGTTCATGATACAGGATTAGATTTCTAAAAGAGAAGCAAATTTAAACTGAAGAAGATAGTTTTTGACCTCATTTTTCTTACAACTTTTGGATTAAATGAGGAGGAAATGGGGATGAAAGATTCCTCAGGAAATTTAGCAAGCCCTGGCAAAGAAGCAGATTCCAGAACAGATGATGGATGAAGAAGGAAGTCACAATGCTGAGACAACCAGGCAAAGAGAGAATTTTGAAAGCACAGGAAGAGAAGTGAAAACTTTTGTTGGAAATCACCAGTCAAGAAAATGAGGATGGAAGTATGTCCCTAAAAGCAGGTTATGAAAGCACAATGAGATCTCAGTGAGATTGCTTCAGATTAATATGAAGTTAAAAATTGGAGGGTAGCACTCAAGATAATCTATTGAGTAAATATAAAGACATAATTTTACTAGAATAACTACCATTGTAGAAATAGGACCTAGGAAAAGGTAATATTGTTCTGGAATAATTACTCCAATTTGCAAGTAGACGACTATTCCAGAACAGATGGTCTGAATAGAAAAGCTGCCCTGGAATAGCTTAAGTTTTACTAGTATTTCTATAGCTGCACCGTTTTCCAAAATAGCTGTTCTAGGCATTTTCCACCATGCAAAGAAAGCCTATTCCCTATTTATGAGTTTCAACAATGGCAAGACAAGTAAAATGTGTTTTTTATCACCTGCCTTGACACAATTTGCAGTAACACAAAAAGGCCTATTTTATTTGGAGAAGAGATACTAACAGGGGAAAAAAAAAAAAAAAAAAAGCCTTCCAGTTTTGTCATTTGAGAGCATCTGATTTAGCTGAAAGCCTAACAGTTGCACCATCATTGTCTATCAGCTCAAACTACAGAATCAGAGACTTTTAAAATCATTTGATTCAAAATAGGTTTTTTTTCTCTAAAGAGGAGGGAGGACAAAAAATGCACCCTAGTCATTTCTGAATTTTGTTAATGGAGTGTAGACATGGTATATATGATCTGGCTCTTTCTAGTTCATTCCTATCATTGATGTACATCTGACAATAATGTTTGGATTAAAAACAATCAGTTGAAAAGGTGTGGCAATCTCCCTGCTGATACCTGTTGCTCAGATCTGTACTGAAAAACACACCAGTGGTGCAATGGGAAGTGAATGAGCTTGTGAGCTGCAGACAAACAAGATTTGGAATGAATTTCTGCAATTTCAGCCCGACTGGTGTTAATCAATCAGTCAGTATGCCTATTAGCCATACAAAATTAATAGCTAGAGAAAAGCTATAATCTTTGCTGGTTAGCACAGGTCTCTGATATTGGTCCTTTTATTTCTAAGTAAAGGAAAGTTTCTTCTACAGAATTCCTGACAAGAAAATGCTGTAAGAAAAGCCATTTCTTAATGCATTTTTTTAGCTACTTACTCTTTTTAGGGTAGCTAGGTTATGTGTGCTTTGGGGTTTTTTTTAAAGGTATTAGAAAGGAATACTTTTGAAGATTATACAGAAAAGAATTTTTAAGGATTGTTTCAGCATGTTCAGAAGGCATCAAATGGAAAGCCTTTTCTTTTGATCCAACTTGCTATTTTTTTCTGTAAAGGGGAAGACCATCTAGTGATTGTTATTAAGACCTTCAAGAACTAGATCAGTTAAACTAAGCAACCACTCATCACCAGAATAAGCTCATACACTCAATCAATACTTAGGATATTATTATTCACAAATAAATCTCTGTCTCTGGCTTCTCTTGATTCTAAAAGGAGACTGCAGCACAACTTCATCAGGCAAGCCTGGGAACTAGAATTCATTGTTTTACTGGACATTAGGAATCATTCTCACCAAGAGCAGTGAGTTTATCCCACCTTCCAACTTGAGCTAAATTCTTCTTGTTCCACAGATGAAAGCTGTCACCATTTTCTGCTCCACCTCGGTTGCCTGTCTTCTTGCCCACATGTCCGTGTTTTATAAAAGCTAAACCTTATTTTCTATTACATTGTCTAACAAATTAGCATTATTATGTTTATAATGTTGTGGGTTTTTTTCCAGCTTGTATTTAACTTGAAGTTTGTAGTACCTTTTCTAGATGTTTTTGGAACTGAAGGAGTGCTGGGTCTCTTAACAGTTTACTCATCCTTTCCAGATACATCTTTTATTCAACAAAGTGATACAATCTCTCTGTACAACTATTGCTGTTGTACTTTTCTTAAATTGCAGATCTCATCTCAACCCTTAGCTGGATTTTATATGTATTGTCATTATTTGTTTGTCACCATTTCGGCCTTTTAGTTAATGGTGAAGGTTTCCCTGCTGTTTGTATTCTAGATAGGAGTCCGAAAAGTGTTTCTTAAGTACTGGCAAGCTGACCATCTCAACGATTTGTGCCTTCAGCTTCAGAAGAAAATTATAACCTGCCAAAAAGGTAACAATTACAGAAAAGTACTCCTGACCTGTCACTTTGTACAATGAGCATAACAAAAAAATTTCTTCTCCTTGAATGGTTGCAGATATATTTCCAGGTAACAACTTAGACGTATTTTTTGAGATGATCCTGACATTGGTAATACTTGTACTTCTATCTGTCAGACATAATTTTATGGCAAACTGTTGGCTGTAATTAAAACTTGGGGGAACCTGAATATTTCCGTTTTTAAGTAGGTTCAGTGATCTTTCAAGGCATTAATAGCACCTGTAACTTCTTGTTGCAAATCAAATAGAGTAATGATGATACAAATTGCTATGTGTTCAAATATATTGGCAGTGAATATAAAGCTAACAATGTAATATGTTTAATTGTTCTTTTCTTACAGCTTTCATGTTTGATAGGGGTTGGTTTTAATGGTTGGCATTTTTTTCGCCTTCATGCCTGCATTTTTACTAAGGTCACACTGACAATTTTTGGCACATTTTTAAAAGGAGGTATTATCCACTGCCTCCTGATTTCCTCTTACTTCTGTTCCATTTCCTATCAAAATCTCAGATAACTGTTGAAAATGTGAATATTGCTTTGTTTAAAGAACCTTCCTTCACACAATACATTATTTATCTAATTGGCTGTTGTCTGCAGCAATTCCCATTATCACCTTTTCGAAGAAAATTTGAAAGACAAAGATTTATCTTGTTTTGTTTTTTTTTAGTTAATACGTAATATTGCAGAGTTGAGAATATATAAACCTCTTTGATTTTAACTACCTGATCTTCAATGTAAAAGATATAGTGAAAAAGAGGAAGCCAAAAGAAAACTTGAAGCAAGTAAAATCAAAATAATGTCTGTTCAGGAATGAATGTGAAGAGTGACAGTTCACACAGGCCACAGTTCACCTGAGTGGATAACTTGTGCCTGATTTTTTGTGTAAATCCTCCTGTTGTGTTCACATCTTTCGAAAAGCAACAGTGATTCATTCTTTTTCCCTTCTCATGCTGAATTATCATAGAAGGGAAATATTTACATTTCAGGGTCCACTTTGCAAGCAGAGTGCTTTAATATAACCCTACACCAAAACGTAAAACACCCTCAGTTGTGTCCATATTTTGCAGAGGTAAGAGAGAAGAAATCTGCCAAACCGTGCCTGAAGAATTAAGATAATAGGACTTCTTGGCTCCTTACAAAAATGGTTTTTTTTGGTTTTGGTTCTAGCCCTCCTTAATTAGGCTGACTTGAAAAGTAATTTTCACCAAAACTGTGTGTTTTATCAAAGCTGTCATTCATCTACATGTTTTTTTATGGTCTGGGAAACCTGAGAAAATCAAGAACTTGATGAATAAGGAGTAGCCAGACATCCAGGTGACTATGTTGCTCATGAAATACGTTGCCCTTTGCAAACAGGTACAATTATTAACTTGCAGAGTTAGCCTAGAATCATAGAATCATAGAGTGGTTTAGGTTGGAAGGGACCTTAAAGATCATCTAGTACGATCCGCCCTGCATGGACAGGCACACCTCCCACTTAGACCAGGTTGATCAAAGCCCCATCCAGCCTGGCCTTGAACACTTCTGGGGAGGGGGCTTCCACAACTTCCCTGGGCAACATATTCCAGTGTCTTACTACCCTCATGGTGAAGAACTTCTACTTAATGTCTTTCCTGAATCTACCCTTCTCCAGTTTAAAACCTTTGTTCCTTGTCCTATCACTACATCACTACACTTGTAAAAAGTCCCTCCCCAGCTTTCCTGTGGGCGTCTTCAGGTGCTGGAGGACTGCTATAAGGTCTCTGTGGAGCCTTTTCTTCAGGGTGAACAACCCCAACTCTCTCACCCTGTCTTCATAGGAGGGGTGCTGCAGCCCTCTGAACATCTTTGTGGCCCTCCTCTGGACTCACTCCAATAGCTCTATGTCCTTCTTTTGTCGGGTGCTCTAGAACAGAACACAGTACTCCAGGTGGGGTCCCACAAGAGTGGAACAGAGGGGGAGAATCACCTCCCTCGATCTGCTGGCCATGCTGCTTTTGATACAGCCCAGGAGTTGTTTGGCTTTCTGCGCTACACACACACATTGCTGACTCATGTTGAGCTTCTCATCAATCAGCATCCCCAAGTCCTTTTCCTCAGGACTATTCGCTACCCGTTCTCTACCCAATCTGTATTTGTGCTTGGGATTGTCCAGACCCAGGTGCTGGATCTTGCACTTGGCTTTATTAATGAGGGGTCCACCTCTCGATCTCGTGCAGATCTCTCTGGATGGCACCCTTTCCCTCCAGCATGTCGACCTCACTGCACAGTTTGGTGTTGTCAGCAAACTTGCTGAAGCAGAATTCAATTCCACTGTCCCCATGGGGACATCGCTGACAAAGATATTAAACAGTGCTGGTCCCAACTTCCATCCCTGAGGAACACCACAGGTGTTGACCACAACTTTTTGGTATCTAGCCAATTCCTTATACATTGAGTGGTTCGTCTATTGAATCCATATCTTTCCAGTTTTGACACCAGGATGTTGTGCAAGACAGTGTTGAACCCTTTTCACAAATCCAGGTAGATGATGTCAGTTGTTCTCCTCTTGTCCACAACATTGTGAGCCCATCATAAAAGGCCATTACATTTTTCAGGCACAATTTGCCCTTGGTGAAGCCATGTTAGTTGCTAACATCCACTTCCACATTTTCCGTGTACTTTTGCAGAGCCTTCAGGAGGATCTGCTCCATGATCTTGCCAGGAACAGAGGTGAGACTGACTGGCCTGTAGTTCCCTGGGTCTTCCTTTTTTCTCTTTTTGAAAATGGGAATTATGTTTCCTCTTTTCTAGTCAGCGGGAACATCACCAGATTGCCATGACTTCTCACATATGATGGAAAGCAGCTTTGCAACTTCATTAGCCAGTTCCCTCAGGAGCCACAGATGGAATTTGTCAGGTCCCATGGTTCTTTACATGGTCTTGAACTTGCTCTTCTTCTACAGTGGGGGGATTGTCTTTATTGTCTTTCTCCCAGTCCCTGCCTTTGCCTTCTTCAACTTGGGTGGTGCAAACTGAGGCAAAAAGAAGAAATGGAGTACCTCCGCTTTCTCCATATCCCAAGTGACCAGGTCTCCTGCTTCCTTCTGGAGAAGACCCACGTTTTCCCTAGTCTTCATTATATCACTGACATACCTGCAAAAGTTTTTCTTGTTAGCCTTCATGTCCCATGATTTGGAGAAAAACAAAACAAAGCAAGTCACATAACTCTTTTTCTATTATCCTGAAAGTTAACTTATGCAGACAGAGAAACGTGTCAAAAGTAAAATGAAAGGATGTACAGAAACACTTTATTTAAAAAAACAGATGTTAGTTTAAGGACTCTGTAATTTTTCTTTTTTTTTTTTTTTTAACAGGTATAAGAACTACTTATGGAAAGTTTTGACCTTATTGAATCTATGAGAAAACTGTTTGTATCTGTAGAATAGTCCATCATGGTGCAGTTCTTCCATTAGAATTGATGTAGATTAGGAATTGACTTTAACACTGTACACACAATAGTTAACACATTTTGTCACATATCCCAGAAACACGGTCTGCTTGAATTTCGATTATCCTCATCTTTATCCTTAGCTGAACTGTAAAGAAGTAGATACTCTTCCACCTTGTGCGTGCTAACCTCAATTATTTTAATTTGCAGAACTGAGAGTTAGTTTAGATTTACATAAATGAGGAACAGGTTCATAAGACAATCTTACCTAGCAGTAGATGGAACTGACCAGTAAAGATCTAGGAGATGACAATTTCATTTCACATCGTTTTTTGAGGTTAGAAATTTATTTTTTGTTCTGTGTTCAACTGAAGACAAATATCTTTCCAATGCTCTCATAGAGAAGGAAATATGGTGAAATGTCCATCTTCTAATGAAAACCTGAGCTACTCAGTTCATCCAAATGTGTGCAAAAGAAAAAAGGGGTGCCAACGCTTCCTGACAAAACTTTGTTGTCTGTTTCTTAAAAACTTCTCAATTTTGGTGAAAGTGCATAATTCAGAGCAGCTGTGAAGTCTAAATGGTTCAGCTAGCTGTACTGGATGTCATTGTACTGGACAATTTTAGCAGGCTCTGCATCATTCATGCCTGATAACAATCCTACCTGAGGACTGATCCTGGTATTTCAATTTCTAACCAACCTTACTGGTGTTACCAACCTTTTTTTTCTGTTGTTGAGATAAAAATACACACATACACACACACTTGTAAAAATGTTGTTTTTCCAAAGCATTTTTCCAAAGTCATCCAGGATTTGATGCTTAACCATTTGTCAAATACCCTATCTGTGCTACAGCAGGTAAGTTTAAAGAAAATACTGGAAGTGGGGGAACAATTTTTTATTACTAAGCTCTTTTGAATTTTTCATATGTGTGTTCTATGAATGTATTCATTACCTTTGCAACAGCAACATTATTAATTCAGACTCAGTAACATGTATATCCAATGTGAATCCTCTCATAAAATTTTCAACAAATAACTGTACAATGAATTTCCTTTTCAACTAAACTGGGTAAATGTATTAATCTTTCAGGGTTTAAAGAAGTCCAATTTTATAAAGTGTAACTAAAGAGATTGAAAATGGAATGGCTGGTGGTGATTATAAAAAAGTAAACCTTCTAAGTTGTTATAAATGCTCTAAAAGTACCTGATTTTAAATGTTTCCAAACCCAGTGAATTTTGGACAGGAGCATCAGATGGTCACTATGCATCTCTAAAAAAATCTTATTATACATACCTAAACAAGGAAATAGATGTGGTAAAAAATACTTAACATAGCCTCTCTTTTAGCTTTATATTTTATTCAATAACAGTTTACATTCATAAATTACTAATTGTGTCATTCTCTGTTTACATTTTTCTTTATATGAATTCAGCTTTACTCTGTCATTTTATGCTGTTCTGCATTGTTCCTAAGGCTGAAACTTAGTTACATTGTTAAAAAGGCTTAATGCATTTTAGTATTTATTTTACCTTTCAGTCTTAGTATAAAAATTTTCAGTATTTTCCCCCCAACTCAAACCAATGTCTTATACAGCCTGTTGCCTGCCGACTTCACTTATGGAAAACTTTCAGTGACTGTGAGAGTAACCATAATAAGCAAAGAAGACATTTGATTGATTTGACAAAAAAATACAACACAAAAAAACAACCAACCAAACAAACAAACAAACAAAACCCAACGACAAAAACAAAACAGCAAAAAGCACAACAAACCCACAGATTAAGTACCTTTAGTTAGCCTATCTCTTTCTTCTAAGTTAAAACAATAACTCAAAAGATACTAATGCCACCCTGTTGCAGGTAGAGCGATTAATTTAGTGCCGGATTCATCGTGGTTGCTTATGGCTTGGAGAGGTGTACACTTCACTTGATAAAAACCTGGCTGCATGTCCAGGCCCAAAGAGTTGTGTTGAATAGAATTAAATCCATCTGGTAGTCAGTCACAAGCAGTGTTCCCCAGGGTTCAATGCTGGGGACAGTTCTGTTTAATATCTTTATTAATGATCTGGATGAAGAGATTGATTGAGTTCGCTCACAGTAAGTGGGCAGATGACATGTTAGCGGGGAGTGTTTATATGCTTGAGGGTAGAAAGGCACTACAGAGGGATCTGGACAGGCTGGATCGATGGGCTGAGGCCAATTGTAAGAGATTCAACAACCCCCAGCAGCACTACAGACTTGGGGCAATGTGGCTGAAAAGCCACTAGGAAAGATCTAGGGCCTCTGGTCAACAGGCAGCTGAACAAGAGCCAGAAGTGTGCCCAGGTGGCCAATAAGGCCAACAGCATCCTGGAAAAGAGTGTGGCCAGCAGGAGCAGGGAAGTTATCGTACCCCTGTGCTTGGCACTGGTGGGGCCGCACCTCAAATACTTTGTTCACTTTCGGGCCCCTCACTACAAGAAGGACATTGAGGTGCTGAATCATGTCCAAAGAAGAGCAGCAATGCTGGTGAAGAGTCCAGAGATGAAGTCGTATAAGAAGTAGCTGAAGGAACTAGGGTTCCTTTGTCTGGAGAAGAGGGGGCTGAGGGGAACCTTACCACCCTGTACAACACCCTAGAAGGAGGTTGCAAGCAAGGTGGGGGTTCATCTCTTGTCCAAGTAACAAGTGATAGAACAAGAAGAAATAGACTTAAGTTGTGCTAGGTGTTGTTTATATGAGATATTAGGAAAAAAAATATTCACTAAAAGGGTTATCAGGCACTGGAAGAGGCTGCCTGGGGAAGGGGTAAAGTCACCATCCCTGGAGGTATTAAAAGACTTGTAGATGTGGTGCTTAGGACACGGTTTAGTGGTGGACTTGGCATTGTGCTAGTTGGATCTTAAGGGTCTTTTCCTGCCAAAATGATGCTATGATTTTATTACTCTAGTATTCCGTTATTCTATTTAGAGAGGTCCTGTGATTTGTGATTCTGAACGGCTGGGTACCTCTGAAAATTCGGGGGACTAGGTAGCATTTAGGTAAAATTTGTTGCAATGAATGTACGTACTTAGGGAAGTAGTGCAGAAAGCTATTATAGGAGATACACCAAAATCTCCCAACATAAGACTGACAAAGGTTGTGAAAGACAGGCCTAGTAGATAGATAAATCTGATGCAATGTGGATGAAAATTTTAAACTGAAAAATGCAGACATGATGTGACAGATACATTTGAGAAATTTGCATTAATTTAACCTAATTGGTTTTTTGCTGAAAAGAAATGAGCAACAAAAGGTCTTTAAGTGTAATTTAAAAATCTTGTGTCTGTTTTGATTTCTTTTTAGCTACACAGAAGTTTTTAAGCTTTTTTTTAAGGTGACCAAAAGCAAAAGATAATTTATTTCTTTCTGCATTTAATGCAACAATCATTTATTCGGGGTTTTCTTTTGAAACAATGATCTTTTGACCTTTGCAGTAAAAATGTATGCTTTCAAAATCTGTAGCATTCATCCAAGTTTCCAGTTATAATGTAATAAAAAAATAAGGATCAATGAAAGGAAACATTTTGAGTTGTGATAGCTCAGATTTATGAATTAATTTACTATCGTTTTGCTTTAAACACTGACAGCAGAACACAGAGTTCCATTTTAGTATGTTATTCATAAGCCATCACATCTTTTCATTCTTCATGTAGGACATTAACTGAGCTAATTTGCTCATGTGTACATCAGAACAGACAGTAATATTAAGCTCTTCACTAATTAATTAGTTGTCTTTCTTTGGTCTGTTATGGTAGTTATAAGAGGATTTCTAGCTCGCCAGCACTTGCTACAGAAGATGAGCATCAAACAGCAAGAGGTCACCTCAGTCAAAAGCTTCTTGCAGAACGCAGAGGATATGGGATTGAAAACATATGATGCCTTGGTCATTCAAAATGCTTCTGACATTGCTCGGGAAAATGACCGGCTCCGCAATGAGATGAACACTGCTTATCAGAGGGAAAAGTTAGAATCTAGAAACAGACCAGAAGAAGGTCACAAAAGGTAAGATGAGAAGACATCTATGGTGAAGAATTAAAGTGTTTCTTCAGTATTAATTATTTCCTTCCCTTCTTAGAAAGTCATAGATGTAACTGAGGATTCATAAGAGGATTCTCAAGTATATATCCATACCAAACCAACGTTAGGCGCTATTTTTTTTCTGTAGTCAAGCAATTAGGTCTAGAAACTTAAGAACATCCCTAATATTTGATTCAGGGGACACTGAGCTCTATAGGAACTTATTCAAACCTCTGAGGCGTATATTTTTTACAGAAATATCTTTCATTGATGATAGATTATAGTTAACTTCCATCACACCAAACAAACAAAAGAAAAATTCCTCTAACTTAAACTTCCAGCATTGGAAAATTGAAAAGATAACAAAAAAACAGCAGTAAAGTGTTAAAATACAATTCAATTCAGACTAAGAAATCATAATTATGCATTGAAGTAGGTGAATTCATTGTGAGGAGGTTTCTTTTCTCTTATTTAAAAATAGAGAAATGTTTTTTGTTTAACTGATCAGAGTTTTCAAGAGCACCTATTTCACAAATTCAGCAAATGCTGGAGAACCTTTCTGTAGGAACTCAGTCCCTGGTTCATTTCCTGTCAGACAGCTGAGTGGGCAGAAGAAGCATTTGCAGTTAATAGGTAGATGTGTATAACAGGAATTATAGGAAGTATAACTTGCTGGACACATAAATGTTTAGTTTTCCATAGGAACTTAATTTCCATCCAGAACAACTCCCTTTGGTTTCATTGCTTTTGTCAGTGACTTTTATTAAAGTGAAAATGGCAGTGCATCTGCTTAATTAGCTTCAAATATCCCTGTGATTACATATTGGAGGAAATGCCTTTGTAGGAAAGACTGTAATTAAACATTACAGTGAAAACAAATTATCCACTGAGCACCATGCTTTCATCTTTAGCTATTTCATTTGCTACATGGACAGCTGGCTATATCCTGTGCATGGTTTCCAGCTCTGCTGGTGATTTGCCATGCAGAAATACAATTTAAAAAACCAAATGCTCAGGGATTTGTTTGTAAAATGACTACAGACATCATCTGATACATTACCACTCAAAGTTAAAAGGTTCTCAGAGTTTTTATTTTTGGAGGAATAAAATGTTGGAAGATGTTTTGTTAAAAATCAGTTTGTTAGAAGGAACTGATACACATTTCTCAATATATATCAAAATAGCAAAACAAAAAGGAAAAAAAATGAATAAATAAAGCTCCAAATATATCATTGGAATAATTAAACATGTCATAATTAGTATTATTAAAGTGATAAACAATAGTGATGCATAAACAGGAAGGTATATAGATAGTGGAATTGTTCAAGCAGCCAAGGTAGCTGGTTAAAAAGGTCATCTACTATTTTAAAGATTTGCATTATCTAAATGAAATTTGTAGTTGTCTTTTTCGAAAATAATGATAAAGGCTCCGTATTTGCTGCCTCAGTAACTTTCCATTAAAATGGATTTCCCAGAAATTATCATTCAGATAGAAAACCCGGCTTTTGATTGTGTGTAACAATCAAAGTGTGAACAATTCATTCAGTGAATGTCTGATCAACAATATGAAACTGCTTAAGGAAGGCTGCATTTGTGTGAGAAAGGGCCAGTGTCCTGATTTATCATGAAACAGGAAATGGAAGAAAGCTAGCAGCTTGATCTGGATTTGTTTGTCAGAAGATTACTACACACATCCCCTTGACACAGCAGGGGAGTTGTGAGATTGTTTACCAAAAAGCTGTTGTTATGTTTGCATGAACAGGTCCATTGTTATCACTCGAGTAATGCATCTGGGCCTCTTTTCTCTGTTTTCAGAGCTGAAGACAAGGGTGGGAAGGTCTCTGAGGACAGCTTTGCTGGCTGTCGAACGCCTAAGCACTTCCA
>NW_009953295.1:6518032-6527918 GCF_000747805.2 Chaetura pelagica | reverse complement strand
TCCATTCGTGCTCTGTCCCTGTCCCCATGGCCGTGGATGGCTTGGTACAGTCTGCGGCTGGGTCATCCATCAGATCCCCCTCCCTACACTCTGTGTTCAGCATGGACGATAGCAATAGCCTGCCATCACCAAGGAAACAGCCTCCTCCCAAACCAAAGAGGGACCCCAACACACGACTCAGTGCTTCATACGAGGCTGTTAGTGCCTGCTTGTCAGCAGCTTCTAAGGAGACGGCTAATGAAGGTTAGGCATAAACAGGGAAACAGTCGCAGTTGTTGCTCTAGGTTATTGATTTATTCTTTTCTCTTTGATTCTTTTAAACACAGTCAAGTGCCTTTCAAAAGTTCTGCTTCCCTGAAATATTTCAGAGGCAGTAAATAAAATTAGTCAACTTGTTTTTGTTTCCAAATTAACAAATAATACCCCTGTGTCCTAATTGCCTAGCTTGTCAACAACCAAATCCTATTTGCAGAACTCCCTCTGGAGACAAATGATCCCTGTCAACTTGAGCTATTCTGCCCCACTGACCATTTTGTTTCACCTTTTAAACTGCATGTTAGAGTACCTTGCATCACTAAACCAGAATGCTCGAATATTGAATTACCCCAAGTTCAACATTAAACTTTCTCCTGCTTTTTCTATATGTTCACATGAATAATTTATGCATTCAGTGGCTCCAGTCTGTGCTATAACCGCTTACAGTGATTTTTTTTTTGCTTAGAAGGGAAGTGTTGTGAAAGTCCCAAGGTGTCTCAATGCTTTATAGTGCATATAGAATGGTTTTGAGTTCAGTTGTTTTCTTCTCCTTCACCCTTGGAAGGAATGAGTAGCAGATGAAGGGGAGGAATGCATTCTGCTTTTCCTTGATCAACCTGACAATGCTTGGTGTAAAGGATTCTCTAGGCTTATCAGGGAAGGTCCTTCAGGTTGGGTTTAAAACTGTGTATAACCATTTTCTATTCCTGTATATAACGGGTGGAAACCTTTGTTGCTCCCTCTTGCAACATTGTTATTGTTCTCATGAACAGTTAATTAGATGCCAGTCCATTATTCTTAACCTCTTTGCTCATTCAAGCTTTGTGTAAGGAGAGATGAACTGTGTCCAATATAGTTTTAAACTAGTATGGCTTGAGGAGCTCCGTAGTGGTTTCTGTGCCCATGCCTGCAAGAGCGTTACAAGTTGTTGATTAAAAAAAAAGCTCTAGCAGAGATTTTTGAAAGAATGACAATTTATATATATATGTATGTGTGGTCTTAACACTAATGCCTATGTACAGTCACAAAACAACTTCAGAATCCTTCTCAGATATATGAAACAATAGGTCCAGTTTCCCTGCTGTATACTAGTTTTCCAAGAATTATGTCAATTTCCCTAGTCTTTGTCCAAAACCAGCTCTGATTTACACCACTTAATTTTGATCTTACAAGACCAATCACCTACATGTCTAGGCTCCACTCTATACATGCCTGGAGGCTATGAAAAGATATCTTGTTTAGTTAACTTTATACTCAGTTGGGGAATTGCCCTTAGGCTATGGGATTCCCTAGCTTTATGAATTATTTCCATACCTGCAGTATAAAAGAAGAGATAAGCACAATACCGGCCTATAATTAGAGTTTTTTATATATTGCAAAAGGGAGATACTTCAGGTATTGGCAATAACATCTGTTAAAGTAGAAGCCTGCTGAAACTTCTAGTTAAAATCATGACCCACTCCCCTGGGGCAAAAGGAATAACAAGCATATATTTCCATGTGTTACAGACCTTGCAGTGAACATTCGGATTCAAAAGGTATCTCCTCAGGTGTTAGATCTTATCTTTTAGTGGCAGTAGGGATCACCAAACCAGATTATACGCCTAGGTAGCAAAGGCTTGTAGTTTGGAAGCTGAATGTTCTGCATTTCATTCCTTGAAATATTTATACTTTTGCCTGAATCCCTGTGTGGGCTTTGCAGGCTGAAAGTTCTAGATCTGTGTAATAAAAAAACAAAAGGCTTTGCTTTGTTGGTAACACAGATCTTTTTCACTTTCTTAGTACTGACCCGTCCAAGGCCACATAGTGATGACTATAGTACCATGAAAAAAATACCTCCTAGAAAACCAAAACGCAGTCCCAATACAAAGCTGAGTGGCTCTTATGAAGAAATACCTGGCCAAAAGCCTGGGGATGTAAAGCAGACAAGCACAGTAGCTAAACCAGGTGGCTATGACACTGTGACTGTACAGAGAGTGCTTTCTGCTGATGGACCACAACATGGTGTGTTAAATCTCTACATGTCACAAGAAGAGGAGGAAAATGAACCAGTCTATATCGAAATGGTAGGGAATGCAATGAAAAGCGGTTCTGCTGAAGCAGAAAGTCCAGAACAAGGAGAGTCTGTATATGAAGAAATGAAGTATTTTCTACCAGAAGAAGTAAGCAATGGCAATGGAGTAATTCCGGTAGCTTCTGGATCTCCTCCTCTGTTTTTTGAAAGTAAAAAAAATGTTAATGTTGAAGATGGAACTTTAGATGGAAACAGTCAAGCAGCTTTGATCTATAAAGACTCATGTGACATTCCAGCCCCTTTCCCTAACTTGCTCCCTCACAGGCCACCACTTCTTGTATTTCCTCCAACCCCTGTCACGTGTTCACCTGCTTCTGATGAATCACCTCTAACACCTCTAGAAGTCAAAAAGCTTCCTGTCTTGGAAACCAACCTAAAATACCCTGTGCAGTCAGAAGGCTCAAGTCCATTATCACCACAGTACTCTAAAAGCCAGAAAGGGGAGAATGACCGACCAGCATCTCCAGGCTTGGCCGTGTTCAATGTTACCAGCAAAGTGACTCCTCCTTCCACACCACCTCCTCCTCTCCCACCACCCCCTCCTCCTGTACCACCTCCTATTTCCTACCGAGCTTCCACACATTTTGCATTTCCTCCAGAGACTTGTGCTAGTTTTCTGATTAATACAGGGAAAACAGGTGCAAGCTCAGATCTGTCAAAAATTCCTCAGAGACCAAACCCTGCTCAGCTTGGATGCTCATCATCTCCATTCTCCAAACTGCCGTACTCCCCAAAGGTGGCAAGAGCAGATCACAGGAAATTGAACTCTAATTCATCATCTTCATTTCCGTATAGCCCTACAAACTCAAGGTCATTGACCAGTCCCCTTGATGAGTTAACTAGTTTGTTCAACTCAGGACGGAGTGTGCTACGAAAATCTGCAGCAGGACGTAAGATCAGGGAACCAGAAGGTAAGACAGATCTCTGTGCTTCTGTATAGCTTATTTGTTCTACACCAACACTTTCTTGTATCGGAAGCTGATAGAGTAGGTGAAGTTACAAAACAAAACCTTCATTTTTTTGTTTGTTTTTGTTGTGTTTTGTTTTTTTTAAGGGGAATCTCTTATAAGAAACATATGGAAAAAATTGCATATAAAAATGACTGGTATTCAGGTTTTCTCTAAGGTGTTAACTTTTCTTTTACCAAAATGTTTGTATGACACAAATTTAAATGGATTATTTTTTACATTCCAGCAGTCTCAGTAAAATAAATGCAGATGTTACATAACTGAAGAATTACTTTATGGTATCAGTCTATAGAAATAGTTTTAACTATGCTGCTATGTGTCTGGAACTTTAACTTGAAGACTTTCTTTTAAGGTTTCATTATTTCATATCCATAAAATTCTGGATTTGGTGATAGAGCCATTCTTATTGCCCTAAATAAAGCTGAGGTAGAGAGTAGTGCAGCAAAGTATATCTGTTTCCCTTTTCTATCCTTTTGTTCTTACCTTTCCTGTCATTTACATACACTGATGTACATACCCAGACATGATTTGGTATCCTGGTTTTCTGGCATCTGTAAAAAGAAGCGAAATCGCCATTTTGCTAAAAGTTTTTGAGACCAATAGTTGTGTCTGCTTTGGCAAAATTACTTGAAAACATTCAATGCCTATAAATATATGAAGAATGTCGGTTTGGTTTTGAGTTGGGGGTCTTGTTTTATTATATAGATAATACATTTTTATCTGCTGGGAGATAACTATTAAAGACAACTCTTTGGATGTGTCTTCTCAAGGCTCTTTCAGTGTACCTGGTGAGGGTATGTGAAAAGCTTACTACAACCAAGTTGGAGGATTTTTTGCAAATTCAATTTTCAACTAAATGCGAGCAAGATAGAGTTCAGCTTGGGTCTCCTGTGGGTTGAAGCAAGTGCATTAGCACAGGCTACCATATAAAAACTTTAAATTTACCTTTCTTGTGGAAAATGTTGTACTTCTAAATATTTCATCAAGGCAGGACTAAGTATGAAAGATCAAAGTTCAAGGAAGATATACGATGAAAAAACCTGAATGAATATTTTATGAGCTAGGAAGATACTGCATAATACTAAGTGCAGTTACATATGAATGGTTCAGTGATGAGCAGTTGGATTGAAAGTAACAAACCAATACATATGTATGTATGTGTTTTTACAATTTGCCTTTTTAAATGTACTTCATGTGTTCATTTCTAGGGTAACAGCTGCAAAACAAATATCTTTTACTTAACTTCTGATGCAAAGTAATGAGGTAGCAATCAGTAGAATGGACTTTTACATAAAACTAAAAGTTATCTATGTCTTAACCTCCTGATTTTTTATCACCTGTTCTCTAATGCATATTAAGTTCCTGGAAGACTCCTCAATTTCTTCTTTTTTGTCATTTGTAGTATTGTATTTATAAGGCATGATATGGTAAAAAAATCAATTAAAAAAATAGAAAATCATTAAAATTTAAGACATGGCCTATAGCAGCACTCTATAGTGTGCATTTTCCTTGATTTCCATCAATGATAACCTAACAACAACCTTAACTAAAAACAGAAACTAAAATTGTGGGCCATTTTTAAGTCAAGGAGAGTTACTATGGGAATCAATAAGTTTCTGTACGGCATTATCAGCCTTTGAGATAAAAGCCTCCATGCCGATAAAAGTGCAATACAGACAGATCCCCCGACATGCCTCCCTCTTGCCTGGAGTAGGAATTTCAAGGCCTGAGAACACTGATGCCCTTTTGGCTCCTGACCACTCCATGGGAAATGATCATCCAGAATTTCAACAGAACAGATCTGTGGTTTTCTGATGGACATACTGTGAACTGAACTGAAAGCACTCTTCTTTCACACAAGCAACAACAAAAAAATAATCAAATGCCAAAAATTTTTATTGCCTGGTGGCCTAGCCTTGCCTTTTTTTTTTTTACAACAGAAGTGTCTACTGGTTCAAGCAATGATCAAGATCATGTAGTATGCAATTTCTTACAAAATAACTTGCATGTAATAGAAGTTTTCCTCTCTGTAGAGATTATGGTTTAAATAAGCAAAACTGAAAACTCTAACAGGTGAGAACTGAGATAAAGTGATATCTCCAAGGTTGAAAAGAGTTGCCATTGAAATCGCAGCTGTATTGTTAGGTAGGGATTTCCTTTTACTCCGTATAAAATGAGATTTGAGTACAAAAAACACACAGACTTCTATTCTATTCTATTTGCAAAACAAATAGAAACAGAATGGTCACATACAGAGGCCCTACTTAGATATTCCTAGAGAGACCTTAAGTTTGCAACTAGACATCATGTAACCGAATTCAATGCCTCAATCACAAATCCACACTCTCTAGTAGAATATAAAAATATTTTTAACAATTCAACATGTAAGATACTTTTTATGTAAGGAAGGGACAATCACATGTTTAAACATTTCATATTAACTATTTGTGAAGCAATGACATAATTTTCTTCAGCATGGATGAATGATACTCAGCTTCTTAGTTCATAGTGTTATTTCTCTTGATTGCTACAGTTGATATTAAGTTATTCCATACGAAGGGGAATTGTTTCAGCTTCAGAAAAAAAAAAAAAAAGATGGAATAATTCCTAGCCCATCATCATAGATTGGCAGAGTGAGAATTATTGTGGATTTAAATTTTTAAAAAAAAAAAAAAAAAGATGGAATAATTCCTAGCCCATCATCATAGATTGGCAGAGTGAGAATTATTGTGGATTTAAATTTTTAAAAAAAAAAAAAAAAAGATGGAATAATTCCTAGCCCATCATCATAGATTGGCAGAGTGAGAATTATTGTGGATTTAAATTTTTAAAAAAAAAAAAAAAAAGATGGAATAATTCCTAGCCCATCATCATAGATTGGCAGAGTGAGAATTATTGTGGATTTAAATTTTTAAAAAAAAAAAAAAAAAAAAAGAGCAAAGGAAATATGATTTTTCCCTCAACCTGCATGAATTTCCTTACTATCAGGTAATAAAGATGGAAATTTGATGCCTTCTCTCCTTCCTGCTTGACTTTTCTGTCTGAGCAAAAGTGAATGCAAGCTTTCAACCTCAAATTTCAGGCCTAAGAAATAAAATTAGGATTATCTTCCCTTTATGTAGATCATCAGTGTTCAGGCTTCCAAGCTTTGTGGATTATTTTTAGTGTTTCTATACAAGTAGCTCTGTATGTGTGAGTCTGTACATGCTTCAGTGACCTTTTCCTTTCCAAAACAGTTTTGTAACTTACATAGTAAAAACAGGAAAGGCATAAAAACATCAGCTTGTCAATAAGATATTGATACTGTTCAAATGTTTACCCTAATGTCTTTGGCATCCATTAAGAATATATAATTCCTTCTTTACCTACTTCCAAATTGAGGTATGTTTAAGGTAAGCAGCTTCACACGCCAATTAATTATTCCACAGTCTCCAGCTTAAACACTGGAAGTCACAGGAAGATAGTTACTACTGATGAATCATACAGATATTTAGACCTCCCTAGTTGGGACAAAAGCTTGCCAAATATTCTTTGTTGAAGTTGGCTCAAACTTGGAAAACAGCAGGATTTAATGTGTATGTGTGAGGAGTACTGTCCTGTCCAAGGCAGGTATCCCTTTGATAGCTAGCAAATAATTTCTCTTTATCAGCAGACTAGAGTAAGCTATTGTGCAGCTAACATATCAACAGTGGATTGCAAATTAAATCCCTGCTGGATTTTCTGAGATGAAATCCCAGTCTCTTATCCTCTAAGCCACTTGGCTTTACCTCCTAAGCAACTTAATAAAGGTAATATTAATATCTGCATCTCATTATTCCTACATTCTATTGATACAATGTAATAATTACAGTTTCTTTGTGGTAAAAGCTAATGACTTACAAGACCTGAGTAACAGAGAAAGCTGTGTTGTCACCTTTTATCTTCTTTTGCATGTGAATGCTGGAGGAATGATTACATGAAGTATTGGACTTCTAGAACATCGTTCAAGTAAAATTCCCAAAGCATTAAAACTTTAATGAATTATGCTTCACAGTACTTCTCAGAAAGAGATTAATATCTGTTTATATAATTGCCTTAATTACCAGGGAGTGAGAGTGACTTTCTGTGACTAATTTTCAGATTAGATATCTAAACACAGGAGAGTCATCACTCTCTGATTCACTGTGGGCTACTTGCAGCTCTCAATCTGAATCTCTCGAAGTAGGTGCAGAAAAGTGGGAGAAAGCCAAAGCACTGCTAGTAAGAGTAGCATATAATACCCTCCATTTCTGTTTGCAGAATGGCTATAAACTTTTTGACATCCTGAAAGAAAGCATCTTAAATTGTAGTCTTCTCCTCATTTATAAGTCCGCCCTTATCTGGGTAATTTCTTATGAGATCTAGGATAAACACAACATACCAAGAAAAATTTTCCATTTCAGAATCTTTGAAAAATAGAAGATTTTAAGTGATGAAGAGTTTTTGGGGTTTCTATTATGATTATTTCTTTTCACTATACCATTTTTCTTCCTGGTTGGTTTCACTGTTTGCTGTTACAGGCTAAAATAATGGAATATATAATTTGCTTTGTTTTTCTGTTCTGACATGGAAAAGAGGCTTTGTGTGTGATTGCCATAAACAATTTTAACATGAAGATTATTTGAAGATTAAATCAAGTTTAATTTATATTTCAGGTGAAAAAAAACCAAAACTAAGGAAGTTTTCATAAACCTGTATTACATTTATTTTGCATTTTAAATGCTTTTATTGAAAATAATATCAAATCTTTAGCACTCCTTCACACAATCTAAATAGAGGTTGGAGGAGGCTATGCAGCCCCAGGATCACACAGGAAGTATCACTACATTTTTTTACATGATCCTATACTCTAAGTACCTGCAGCTGTCAGAAAAGGATCCTGGAGTAGACAACCCCCTTGTGTGACCCAGTCCAGGCTCTCTCGTGTTCATACCTAGGCACTGTTTAACAGGAAGGAAACTGAGGAGAAGTAACTGCATAGACTTCTCTGTTCCTTTACATGGTCAGCATTCCTTTTAAATTACTGATTCTCTTTGCTTTCACTCCATTGAGTTGAATTTACTTTGTGTCTTTTTCATCCTGTCTGATCCTGGAGCACAATTACCACACCATACTGGTTCAGCTTAATGCATTTCAAGCCCATGGATTTTCCTAATATCCCACCTTTAATAGTGACTGTTGATTCAGGTAGACCTTTACAGGATTATTATTTTCATAACAATGTCTTTTCATCACCTTCTGATGCAGCATCTTTGTTCCAAATCCAGCAAGTGTTCAGGAAGTTATCTCATTATAAAGAGTGTTGTGGGCTTCTTTCCTTTAAATAATAAACAGTTTTCAATATATTTTATTTGTGACCCAAAATGCAGAACCATGAAGGACTATGTTTAGCAATGACTACATCCCTAATTGTAAATCAAAGGAACATTAATGTGGAAATTAGCCATATCTGAGAGAACAAGAATATTCAATGGTAGCATACTTCACTCCTGATGACAGCACAGAATATGGCTTTTTGGCAGTAAACTTCATACCACTTGATTTTGCACGTCTAGGGGTATTTGGGACATAGTGGAAAATGAAATTTAACACACATTTTAGGGAAAGCCTCTAATGAAATTCTCAACTCGAGTGAGAAATCTGTTAAGATGCTTTTAACTTATTTACATCCATCTCAGCATTAAATCATCCTTTGTGTAGAGCATCAGCACAGAATATTAATTCCATTTCACATAAAATGTCAAGATTATGGCATTTATTTTTGTTTTGCCCTGGAATTAAAATCAAGTGTTCTGAAATCCTTATAAGAAACAAATATTCTTTCATGTCCAGTCATTCAAAAATGTTTGGAAGTATTGAAATGGTTTGCCTCAAATATACAAAAAAAAAAAAATTATTGAAAATATTAGCAATGAAATATATTGACTTTTTATTTTTGGACCTCTGTAAGTTCAAGAGTGGCCATTTCAACACTTGTCAGGTCATCGTTTAGGGGAATGTCTGCCAGCAACCAAAGATGTGTTATAAAGAAGCCAAGCTACTTCTAAACTCACTCGCTCAGCTATCCAAGAGCAATGCAATTGTGACAGGACAAACTCCAGTCCCTCAGTGATGACCCAAAGTTCTTGTCAGGACTTGCAGCTCACCATGAAACTCTACAGACCCTTGTTTGAGGCTTGTGTTCCAGTTCCAGCATCTGTGTTTTGTGGGGCTGGATGAAGAAGCAAGAGAAGACAGCTGGAAAGAGATTGGGCAAAATACTTGGTCATAAAAATTAGGGATTCCTGACCCTCATGTTCTCTCCGCATTGCTGCATTTGACTGTTGAGAGGGTAGGAGGGTGTTTGGAAATGGAGTACTGGAAATAGAAACATTTTGTGGCATTTAGCTTTTCCCTGGGCCCACTAGTGGGTAGGAAAATAGAACTTTCAGGTTCAGCACTTTTTTGCCTTAAGTTTTCACTCTATTTTAAAATGAAACTTGATTTTATCCTTTGTGTGGAGCAATTTAAAAAAAAAAAAATATGAAAAAAAAAAAAATTAGAAACATCTTGTTATTTCTTTTAGCTCTTTC
>NW_009953295.1:6451345-6517647 GCF_000747805.2 Chaetura pelagica | reverse complement strand
CTGAGGGCTGGTTGCAGTATGATGCAGACATACGAGTAGTATGTAGTGACAGCTATTAGCCACAACTTGGCTTTTATTTGTGCACAGCATATGCTTATCAGATTGCATCTGTCATAGACATTCTTGCTTTGAGGTTCACAGGTGTTTCATTGACCATCGCTGTATCCCTTTAACATAAACTGAAAAACAGGCTGAAGAAATAATCTAAAGTCAATTTTTATTTTAGCAACTCACTTCTAAAGCAAATAGGCAGTGTTGTACAAATTTTCAAGAATAGCTGTCTCTGTTTGTTGGGTGGAATTACAGTACAGGTGATCCAAAAATATTTTCTAGATTGTCCCTTAGGAGCTTCTCAAGCAATTTATCTGCCCAGCACAGTCACGGTAAGACTTCTGTGTGGCGCTCAATGCCAGAGCTGGTTTGAGAGACATTCTGAAAAATCTCTGTAGAAGTATTCTGTGGGAAAAATAAATAGAACTGATGTGATGCTGCTGGCAGTAGCAAATCCCTGTCTGCTTGTTTGTTTGAGGTTTTTTTTTTCTTGTTTATTTTTACAATATTAGCAACTGTGTTTGAGGTGAAAGAAGGTTGAAACAGTGTCTCGTCACATAATTTCTTCCAAAAGCAGCTAAAGCCCAGCAGTAATGACTGTTCTGTTACTGAGATACCACACACAAATGTAAACAAACTTAAATGTCTGCCTTCAAAAAGAACTGCTGCTGTTAGAAGGAAACAGTTTTAAAAAGGGAAGCTATGTTTCTTACCAAATTACCTCGTCCTTTTCCAGCATACCAGCAGCTTATTAACCACACAAACACAAGAAATAGACTTGTTGGTAAGCCAATCAACACACCTAACAGTAAACAAAACTATTACAGAGTAAAATGTGCTACTTTTTTCCATATTAGACTTGAAAAGTTGGGGAACATGGGAACATGGAGGGAAGAAATGCTTCTCCTGAGGCAGAAAATTGTCCCAAGCAGTGCTGTCATCATTCTTGCCCTCTCTGGTTAGTAATGGACCTCAGAAAGGCCTGCAGAGATCAGTTCCTAGAGAAGATGGGGTGAATGAAATCCTCAATCTCTGACACATGTACACTGGCTGGACTCTAGCACACTTGCTACATTAAAGAGATGTTCCAAGGTCTTCGATACTGTCAAGCAGGAGAGGTGGCAGTCTGTCCAGATATTCTTCATCCATTAACAGTATTTAAGACTGTTTTCTCACTTCAGCAGTGGTGTTCTTTGTCTCATGTTGGGAACAAACCTAATCCAAACAATCCAGAGTCTTCCAGAGAGGAAAAGAGGGCACTTACAATATCTTATCTACCTTACCAACTCTGAAAGTTTACCTGACCCAGAGATGCCCCTGGGATTACTTCTAGGATGGACTGAAATAAATGTAAATTAAGAACATGATCTTCACATGATCAGTCCATCAGATAAGAAGAAAGCAGAAGAAACTTTATTTTTCTAGGTGTATACTTTCCATATCTGTGAAGTGATTTACAAAAAAAGTTACTGAGCTGCTGGTTTGTAAGGGCTGAACCAGACCTAGGAGTTCCTGCAGTCATTTCCTTCTCACTACTAGCTTTACCTTTTGAACTCTGGCTGGTCGGTGTCACACTAAAACAATATTCTACAGAGGAGCTCTTTGTCACTTGTTGTTCTTCATGGCCTGCATCTCCTCTCTGCTTTTCAGTGTTCACATGGAGCTTTCATGAGTGCAGCTCCCAGGAGCAAAGAAATGGCCTGTTTCTGTATTTACCTGCTCTATTGAAGAATGTGGCTTCTGGAGTGGCTTGTAACACCATCTGATAGCTCCACGTACACAGCCCAGAAAGGAGGGGTGCTGGAAGTGACAGCACAAATTCACTGCTGCCTGTCCTAGGAGTAGCATTGCAGAGGGAAATCCTAGACAATTGCTGCTATAAGGGCAGACTTTGTGAGGTGAAATAAATCAATGAATAATTATTGCTTCTGACAACAGCAGCAGCCGGCAGCACAGCTATGAGGATGAGACAGGCAACACACACTAATAGGCTGGGGGAATCCTGTCTTGACAGTTTTCATCCTACTCCATTTCTCTCAGCAAATAAGACGCATTTGTTTGCCTCCAGCTCTCAACAAAGTAAACAGTCATGGTACAGCAGGTCACAGTGTGACTTCATGTGGGTAAACTGAACTGCTCTGAAGCAAAATGCAGTCATCCAGTGAAAGGACACCCAAGACAACATGTGCTGAGGGTATCTAGCAAATGCCGTGGACAATTAATGTCTCAACAGTAAGTCAGAGCAAAACAGAAAATGCCAAGTGTGATTGTCAAGCTGCAACAAAACACAGAGGTAAACACTCGAGCCAAAATAAAATGGCCTGTTCTTATTTAACTTTCCTCTCCCTTCATCAAAAATATCAGTATAATTTCTGCAGTCACCAGGATCTTTTTTTTTTATTTGCTTTCTGACTTCATAATGCTCAGTTACCACTGTAAATGTAAGTTTTTTCCAGGTTGGCCACTAGATTTAGTGTATTCCCGACTCTCCCAAGAAAGAGTGAGAGCACAGATCAGAAATCCTTTCTGTCTGCAACACCTTGTCTTTCATATACTGGTTAACAGGATCCATCGGATCTTTCTTATTTACATGTATAATGACAAGCTGCTTGGTTTGAAATTTCCAGTTTGCTGAATACCAGCCACAGGTTTTAATGAAATCACACACAGCTTTTAGATTGCATGGTAGCCTATGTACAAAAAGTTTCTTCTCTTGTATTGTATTACTTTATCTGCCAGAATAGATGTTTTCCAGGTGCCATATTGGCTAATAAAGTGCAAAAAGCTGTGGATCTTGATAACTAAAACCATATATTGATTATTGCTTACACAAAGTCCTGTTTTCCATGAATGAAGAAAGTTATCCTGGAATTTATTAGAATGGGAACTGTTTTACCCTTTTTCATATATTTATTTCCAGAATCATACATGTTATATGTTTTTGTAGGTTTCTTTCCTTTGTGAAAAAACTTTTAAACTTTTTCTATAATATTTGTGGTTTTTGTTTTATGGGGCTGATGTTTTTGTTGATGAGGACAGAGATTGTTTCTGCTTTAGGACCTAGTGGCATCCTGCCTAATTTGTGGGGTTGAAATTCCACAGCTGGGAACTCAGCCTTTTCTATCTGTTTAATTAACGAAAAGGAGTGTGAGCCTTGAAAAAATGGTCCAGATACAAATCAAATCAGATCAAGAGGGGTGTTTCACTTCCATTTGTACTAGAGAAAAATTAGGGAGAAACTGCTCTCCTCAGACAGTTAGGATGAAATGTTTAAATGTGACTTCAATAGAAACTGTATAACAGTTCAGTGCTCCACTAGCCCCATCTGGTTTGGGGTTGCTTTTTCTCCAAATTTTCCCTTTGTTTCCTGAGATGGAATTAATATTGACCACTCATTTCTGACTGTGGTACCTAGTGCTGCCAAGGTGAAGGGCTATGAGCTCAATCCTCTTCACGATCAACGTGCTAGAGCAGTCCCTGGCATGGCTTTGGACCTGGCAGCCTGGCTGCCTTCCAGACAGGCATGGACATGGTTCAGAGACTGACACCATCCAGGGACATCTTGGATACAGCTTCTCTGCTGTGGAGGGCAATGAAGTGTAATAGCATAGACATGGTTCTCCTACCGTTTGCCTCAGGGCCAGAGAACAGTTATGATCACAGTTGAATTACCAGCATAGACAAAGCAAGGGGCCCTCTTTATTTACCCTGTATTATGAATCCATTGGTGCTTGGGCAGTGCTGCACCAAGCATCCAAGGTAAGCATGAATCTGATCCAAAACTCACTGAAAGCAGTGAAGCCCTTCTGTTATTAAAGAGTTTTCAGTCAAACTGTAAGCGAGCACTATATGTTAAAAGAAGTACTTGAAAAAAAGAACATATAGGGACAGATATATGTTATGGATATACCTACTTTTAAAGAAAGGAAATTTAAAAAAAAATTTAAAGGCTTTCACAGAAAAAAAAAAATACAACCCAACCAGGTGAGTTACTTTGGGGCATTTAATTACATACTATTTTTTCATACCTTGCTGCACAAAGAGTCTAAGGTGATTTCACGTAAATGTTGATATCAGTCATTTATTTATACTTTGCTTTGTACTTTATTAAATAGGCTAAATATCATGTAGACTTAAAGGGCATTGAGTTTCTTTTAAGAGTAAAATAATGACTCAAAACAGAAAATAAGGAATATGGTTTAGCACGGGACTCAGAAAAGTTAGGTTCATGATTGAACTTGCTGATCTTAAAGGTCTTTTCCAACCAGAATGATTCTGTGATAAAAAGCAGATATATTCAGCTATTTCTATTATTGCCATACTCTGGCTTTTCTTTCCAAAATAAGTGAAATTTCATTCTGCCCTGTGCCTTGTGACTTTGTCATGAGTTTTAAATCCTGTTCTTCCAGTAACACTGAGACTAATAAATAAATGGTGATTTTGTGAGCTGCCTCTTTTGCATACTTTTCCTCTTACACTTTTCAAGTAATGTTGATGTAATTAATTATGGGTTTATTGCAATACAATACTTGCATGTAAGGAAATCATTATTATACTTTGATTTGTCATACTCTGATTAAGAGCACTGTAGATGTGATTTTTTTCCAGCTATTAACTATGGTGCAGATGAGGGGCAAATTATACCCCAGTCCAAATATTCATACCTCCTTGTAGGCCATGTATTCTCATTAACTGCAAGATTAGCCAGAGCAGAATTTGACTGAGTCAGAGATATCTTTTTGGCAGTCAGTTTGCTGAAATAATAATCCAAATGCTGTTCACTGTTGCAAACAGTCTGTAGGTTTTCACTTAAAGCTTGTATTCCTTTTATAATCATGAACTCCCACCATGCTTCTACAGCTTATACCTCTCTGTAGCTAGTCTCTCACAAGTAGGCATGGATGACTCTTCAAATAACATTTATTACTACCTAGAAACTGTTAAGATGCTGTCACTTAAAAAAAAATAAATTAAAAATCAAAACCTGGTAAATCATCCATCCATCTGGTGAGAACAGCAGAGTGCAAGTCTGAACAAAAAGCTAACATTCTGCCTGTCAATTATGATGTTCAACTGTAGGAACCATAGTTTTCTCTTTTCCTCTTTACTAAAGTATTTCTGATAGATTCAGAACATTGATATGAGATGAGAGAGCAGGGCATATTTCTATATGCAAGGGTTCAAGGCAGCAGAGGGAAGTTGATATTAATGTGGAAAAAGTCCAAAATTATAAATCATATGACTGAGAAAACAGGAGGGTGAAGTGAATTTCAGACCACTATTTGATGGATAAAATTAGTGGGGATTTTCTAAGCTTTTAGTGTTAACAGAGAGCTTCCCTGTATCTTTTATAATTGTCCAGAGCATTCCTGTCTAAGACACCGCTGTGCAATTATACATTGTGTGGAATAGAAGTATTATACCAATAATGTCAGGAGACATATTTTTTATGCTCAGGGATACTTTGGGTAGTGGGGAGGCAGGACAGAGAGTGATACCCTAGTGCAGAAGATGAAGTCAGGGCTTTTTGGCCTGTTAAAACTTACTGAAAAAAACAATGCAAAGTACTACACTTAGGAAGGATATAAGCTGGGGACAGACTGGCTGAGGAGGAGCTCTGGGGAAGGGGCTCTGGGGCCCTGGGAGCTGGGCAGGAGCCAGCAGCAAGTCCTGGCAGCAGAGACAGGCAGCAGCATCCAGGGCTGCATCAGCAGGAGCACCACCAGGAGCTTGGGCAGGGCATGTCCCCTCTGCCCAGCACTCATTGTTAGGCCACACGTGGGTACCACAGCCAGTTGGTGCCCCCAGTGCAGGAAAGACACCGACAACCTGGAGTGAGTTCATCCCCATCACGCTCAAGGTTGGAGAGTGTCCCCAAGCAGGGGCTGGGACAGGGGACATGTCCAGCCTGGGGCAGAGGTGGCTTTGGGGCACCTGACAGTCCCCCTGGTGCCTACAGGGAAGGGATGGAGCTGGGGCACCAGGCCTGTCACAGCTGGACAACAAGGTTCATCAGGGGGGAACTGACCCTATCAGAGGTCAGGCTGGGTACTGGAACCTCTCCCCAGGGGAAAGTCAGGCCAGGGGGTGGGCAGGGGAACAGGCTGCCCAGGGAGGGGGGTGGGCTCCATCCTTGGGTTTCAGGACCCAAGCAGGCAAGGCCCTGAGCAACTTGGTCTGATCTTACAGCTGGCTCTTCTTGGAGCAGGGGTGCATGAGGGAGCTCCTGAGGTCTCTTCCAGCCTGAATCCCAGCCTAAGTTTTGCAGCACTGTGGCAGTACATTAGTTACACCTGACTAAAGCATCCTCTCGTTATCCTATTTCTAGAAAAGAAACTCACCTATTTTTCACATAGTCCAAAGTAAACAAGCAGTACTTGTTTGCAAGGGATACACTCTGGCTTCTCCAGGAGTCTTTTAGAAGTTAGCCAGCATATGCAGTTACACTTTTTTCTGCAGACTCCTATGACTCTGCTGAAACAAGAATCTGAAGATGCTTATATATAGAAAATTAGTACAAGTACCTTTATGTAATCCAGATTATTTTGAAACAATACATAGGCTTCTTTCCCACCCCCAAGATTAAATAAATAAGACACTATGAAATGTATTTTCTCTATATAGTCTTCTATTTAGAAACTAAAGGCATGTTTCTTATATTGACTGAAGAGAACAAACAGGATAAGAGGTCTCTCCAGACAGCTGTGCCAAAAGATATGCTGCATAACTGTCCACTACTTGTTTCTGCCAATTTAGGATGATATTTTAGCTCAATAGTAGCTATTCATCATTCTTTGTGATATCTCGTGCTACAGATATAAAGGAGAAAAGATAATTTTTTCCCATGGAGCCCTTCATGAATGCCGTGAAAAGATATCAATGTAGCTATGAAACAAAAGCCTTCTGCAAATAGGAATGCAAGAAAAAGTCTTTCTACTTGCACATTCTCAAATGAATTGCAGGTTCATAAAGGCAAATCAATAAACCTTTTGGATATCAAGAAAAATAAGGATCCCAGCCACTTCCCCTGTTACTCTTCATGTAAAAGGCGGCACAATAGTTACGTAGGTGGATTATGATCTCTAAGCAAGTGCGCTGACTATTAACATCTAAAAGTGACATTTCCTTTTCAGACAAATTTAATAGGAACTGCAAAGATGCATTTTGCAGTCAACTTGCTTGTACAAAAGCTAAATCAGGCATCCTCTTATAATTGTGCTGAATGCATTTTCTAGCTCAGGCTCTGGTTCTGCTGCCTCTCCCAGGTCAGTTACTGTGGGTAGAGCTGGCCTGGTTTTTTTCATTGCATAGCACATTTGTGTAAATGTGCAGTGAAGCAGCACCAGGAAACACTGCAATCATATCTGCCAAGAAATAATGATCAAGGAAGGGGGGCAAGGAAGAGAGAAAATAAAAATTAGTGTGTTGTATTCTGACAGCTTGGAAACAAACTTTTTGACTTTTCAAAAAGAGCTTTTTTGTTAGAAAAGGGAATGTTAAGAAAGATTCAGAACTAGATAACTGAAAAAAAACCCAAGAAAACCCTTTTCAGTGAAATGAAACATTGCAAGTTTATCAGAATGGATGTATTCACCATCCCTGGAGGTATTCAAAAGACATGTAGATGCAGAGCTTAGGGCCATGGTTTGATGGTGGACTTGGCAGTGCTGAGTTAATGGTTGGACTGGTCTTTTCCAACCAAAACAATTCTATGATTCTATATAGTTTTTGTTTCATTAATTCATTTTTTAAATGTTTGCACTTTCTAAACCAGGTGGGTCTTTTGCAGTTTAGGCATAAAAATGAAAAATCGATCTTGCAGTCAACAGCCTGTTCGAAAACCTGCAGTCACAGTGTCTGTTACCTGGTGAAAAAATGTTTCTCCTATCGCCTTGAAAAATGCTCACATGCTGAAGACTTATATGACTCTATTGTGTCTTTAGGAGAGCTGAGGATATCATTGCAAGTATGGATGAATGCTGTAATGTTGGTTTTAATGCCTAGGTTTTTTTACCTCTCGTGGTGTTGCTGTTATTATGACAAATAGACACAACCAAATTCAAGGAATAGTTCTTTGAGAGCTGTCATACAAGAAAAATTTTCATTTTTTACTGCTCAATGAGAGCCTCTGCACCCAGATCAGCCATAATATGTCAGCCCCACACCTAAGGATAACCCTCAAAGGGGTGGAAAGAGTTAGGAAAAAGGAAATGGAGTTAGAGAGAGAACTGGATTCAGCTTTGCCTCCTGTGAAAGAAACCTGATTAGTTCAAGGAAAAAGTATGTATATATGTTACCCACAAAATGAAGGGAAACCCTGAAAAGAGAGAGAAATCCATCAAAACCAGCACAGCCTTGCCCGTGCAGCCTCATGCAGCCTCCCCATTCTTGTCCCATAGGGAGGGAGCAGGGATAGCCAAAGGTACCAGAATTGCAGTGGGGTCCTTCCTACCATCCCCATCTGTTCACAGTCTTGTCTCCCAGCCCCTGGCCTGTCTCTGGCCCTTGAAATCCAGAGGGGAGCACTTCTCAGGAACAGCTGATGGCTGAGCCCTTGTGGCACACTGGGCTGACAAAGCTGGGCAAGCTCAGAGCCAGCTCCAGGCACTTTGCTGTCAGCTATTCTGCCATCAGTCAGAGGGGGGGAGAGGAGAAAAGGTTTTCCCTTCTCTATGAAGAAATGCCTGTGCATTGTACATTGCTTGGAAACTCCCACAGGATCTGGCCTCCTCTTGATGTCTTGAAGAAATGTAGCTAGAAGGCTATGACATGAAACCCTGAAACTTCATAGGAAATGGCAGATGATGGCTGGAGAGCCTAAGGCAGTAAAAATTATGCCCATGGGGAGGCTCTGCTGGGAGGAATCCTGCTATGTATAGTTTCATATCAAAGGCAAATTTATTTCTTGGGGGTGGAGATAAGAGAAAAAATAACCTCATGTTAGAGCTCTTGCTAGTATCACCTAATGCACTGGAGAAAAGCATTGCAGTGATGACAGTGGTATATGAACTCTCATGAACTAGAATAGAATAGAAAACAGAAGAAATACAAACCTTGTTGAGGTTTATCAGCTGGTATTTGTGTGAAAAGAAACAGTACAAATGAAATTTTATTGATGCCTTTCATTTCCATAAACTTTTTATGGCTACACATGGAACACCAGCAAAACAAAACTAAAACAAACCACAAAAAAACCTCCAAAAAACACTGATTGAAACTTTCTACATTTATCACTGGACTTATTAATTTAGTGATGAATTAAATTAATTTAACAAACTAATTTGGTTTCTGTGTGTTAGCTTTTTAGACTTACATGTGAAAGCCACTAGTTAATAAGACGCTGACAAGCTTTTTCTGTGTTTGTGTCAGGTGATGAAACTAATCTGAACTTGAGGAGCAGGGAAGATCCAAGTGCATCAGATATTGCATCAGAAACCCAGGATAAAAATGCAAATAACCATGGAACTCAGTCATCTAATCCATTGTCCAGTTCTGTGACTGCTGAAAATGGAAATTCAGTATCAAATGGTAAGCAGTTTTTAATCCCAAAGCTCTTATAACATAAAGTTGCTGAAGTGTTTCCTTGAATGAGCTTTTTAAGATAAAGTCAAGCTGAAATCTTCTGAGTTGTGAAATATCCGTGTTTCTGGAACTGGCTTAACTTTGTGTGCGTAAACTGATAAGACCCTCTCCTATAAAAGTTGAATGTGAAGAAAATAAAACAATGTCTCTTGAGACAGAAAGAATGAAATCATTCAAGGTTCTAAAAGCATAAATCCTAAGGATATAACACCCATATAACACAGAATCACATAATACAAATAAACAAGTATGAGCAAACATCAGACAAATGGAAAGTATTTCTTTTTATGGAATGTGACAAAGCAGATGCCTAAATACTTGCATGATAATTTGTATGATTATCTTCATGCTGAAAACTTCAGCCTAAATATGGTTTATTTAAGCAGAACACTTGTATATCCTTTCCTGTTAGGGGCAGAACTGCACATAAGGCAGTTGATAGTTTGAAAGATATATTGGAAAAATCAAATGGGGAAAAATCTTAGTTCAAGTGAAATATGGCGTTTTGTTCTCTAAATATGCTGTAATTCTTTTTGTATTATCATGCTTTATTATGAAAGTGAAACATTTCAAAACCAAGTAATTCTTTTCAAGAATGCCTGTCCTACAAATTCTGCAGTGCTTGGCCAATATAATTCTTCTTGCACTCTCTGATAATTAAAGCAGAAAACTCATCCAGTCTGAGAAGCTATATGAGCATACAGGTGCATTCATTCCTGTATGGAACCAGGAACGTACTCTGACAGAAGAAAAAGGCATCTTTATCCATTCCAACTGTGTCCCCTTTTGTATCCATATAATATTCAGGGGAGGAGTGGAGCATACTTTCAGTATGTATAACATACATACTGAAATACATACATACATACATGTATGACTCTTAAATTTACACAAAAACTGTGGGTAGACCAAGTCTTTGATTCCTTTCTGTGTAGGACATTAACCATGTGTTCTGGTGTCCTAACGGGCTCTGTGGGAGATCAGCTTTTATAAGAGCAACCATTTTATCCCCAGACCCCTTAACTTGGAGTTTAATCACAAGAGCTAAGTTTCTTTCAGCTTAGAAATTAAATGATGCTTAAGTTTGTAATTTGTGATTATTACATTAGTAAACAATCTCAGTTACTGACATAGTCATTGCTTCAATAAAAGGCCAACTAACAGATGAGGTGGGTGCTTGTAATTTCTTGTGTGAAGTTGTTTATTTGCAACAACTAGTAGCCAGGGCTGTAGATATTTATAACGTACAGTATCTATTATGCATAAACTAATTCTTTTCAAACTCTTTGTGAATGGAAAGTTTAATCGTAAAGGTGTTAAGTTGTGCAGTGGAATTTTCCAGTAAGATTTTTTATTTTTATTTTTTTACCTTTAAAAACACTTGATACATCAAAATCAAACTTTATGTGGAAGGTTCCCAGTTTTGATGCAGCTTTGATAAGGAATGGTTTTGACATTATGTAATTTCCAAGAGTAGAAAAAAACTCCCTTTAGGTCTGGCAGTATCCCACTGGGGAAGAAATTAGCATTATTTGTGGTATTTCAAGGTTCAAATCTATGTTTTGCCTATCAGACTATTGCAGAAATGAAGCAAGCTTTGATTTTACCCTGATGCAGGGCAAAATCAGGTAATAATTTTTGCAATACAGAATGCTAGTTTTCCAGCTACCCTTAATAATAAATGAAAGATTCTACGATATGGAAAGCTGTGGTGTATTTTGATTACATGAATTAAAAATCTCTTTGCAAGTTTACTTAAGAAAAAAAACCTTTTAGGATTCAACCTTAACATCTTTGTGATTCTGAAATCTGTGTCTTCTTGGATATATCTATGCAATACTGATATTTGAGGATGTGCCATGAGATGTTCCCATGTAAAAAACTTTTTCACTCCTTTGTTACCGTATACCAAAATTCTGCAACTTTGAGGAAAATTAAACCTGAAATGCTCTATTAAATAGTTAATACTGAGATTACAAAACTCTTGAATACAAAGTAATCAGCTCCCCATTGTTACACAATGCAACTATATAATCTACTTTCCAGTGATAGAAACAAACTCTGGATTCATATATTACTCATATGGGCTAGTACAGAAGCGATTTCTTAAATAAGGCTAGTCTTTTGCTGTCATAAATGAAGTGTCAGCACCACTCCTCTGAAGCATCATGAAACTTAAAGTCACCATGCTCAAAAGAATAATCATTTTGACCAAGATGTTAATCTTTCTTATAACTTGATGAATTCTTTAGAAAACCATTACCAAGCAGCTAAAAAACTGGCTGGCTCAGCTTCCAAACAGATTAATGCTGCATTGGAAGCTGAGTTTAATTTCTGGTACTGCTGTTAGTCCCGAATTTTAACAGAAGTAGCTTTTTCATTTTATATAATGTAATCCTTTTCTTTAGTTTATCTTTAATATTAGGAGTAACAGCTTTCTACAGCTCTGTGCTATCAAACTGTGACTTTTCTGCAGCAAACCTTCCACGCCTACTAGAGTTTTTAGTCTAAAATAAAGAGCTTTTTTCCTATTTCTTGTCCAAACACAAAGAGTAATCAGAAAGCCTATAATAGCCTTTTGCATTACAATGCTGAAAGCTGTGTTCCTGAATCACCCAAAGCAGCAGATCCTCTCGAACACTGCAGGTAGCAGTTTCCTGAAATGTGTTGTTATTTCCAACTAGTACCTAATAGGATATAGAGGAGTGCAAGTGAAATGTTTGAATCTGACTATTATAATCAGTGACTGAGGTGACCTAGCCTTTGGTTAGTGAAAGGGACACATTCTCCAGGTATCTGACAATTCCTTGCCCCAGTAGAGTGAGGTACTTACCCAGTGTAATCCAAATGAAAGAGTAGATATTGTATAGATGAGAGAGCTATGTTGGATGCAGGAGCATAGTGCTGCATCTTCCCTAATGCTCACCCAGGCATGCACCTTGCACTGTGCTGCTCATCCAGTTCCATTGGCATGCTGCTGTTTCTGGAAAGAAGGCTCTCTGGTTATTCCTCTTCAGTTGCAACTGAGATCCACTGCTTGACTGTGGAGATCCACTGTATAGGTTGTGCTGATCAGCATAAGAGTAGTTGTCGAGAGCCTGTCTGTTTCACCAAGATCCCTATGCTTTATCCAGGTAAGAAGATTAGCCTTGTCTAACTTTAGCTGTCAAGAAGGTCACCATTCTGTCACCTGTGTGCTACAGTCTGCTATACAGTCCCTTGAAACTTACCACACATCAGGCAACAAGTCACAGCATGAAGAGGTGTCACAGCAGATGATCTGACAGAAAAGGAGCATGTCACCATGGCACGGGCTCTGTTGAGCACAGAGCCTTAAATCTCACCTCTCCTGGTGATGCCTCTTTCACACTATAGCAGCAAATGTATCAAGTGGAGCTGGTCAGTAGATCCAGCCAGTGTGTAAATGTAGAAGCATGGAAGAAGGTAGAAGGTTTGGGGAATTTTGTGTGTATCCACAGTTGCAAAGATGCAGAGGCTCTCTGGTGTTGCTGTTGGTTTGCAAATATCAATGGTGGAAGGCAGGAGGTGCAGGGTCTCCAGTTCAGGGCTCACAGAGCTTACGAAACTGGAAGTTTTCTGGAACTGCAGAGCCACCTCTTGATGTCTAGTAATCTAGATCTCAATATGTGAGATGCAAACTATCTATCTGAAGGATTTTAAAAGGAGTACCTGAGAACGGAACAGAAATAAGAAACAGGAATGTAGGAAGAAGATCAGGGATTGGGTGTGGGATCTTCCTTTAAGACAATATAGAAACTGCATAACAGGGAGTAAGTGAGAAAAGGATGGGGTTTCTTGTTTGAATCCACATATTGCTTGAGACAAGACCATATTCTTGATTATGTGAAAAGAAATGGAATGCATTTTTTTTCATTTGATTTCTCCAGTTACAGGTTACTGATTGAATCATTTTCCATGCTATCATTTTCACCACCACATGTAATTTCAGTAATAATGTCAGCAAGCACTATTTTGCCAAAAAATTGTCAAATTAGGCTTGCTTTTGGTAACTTGAGAATATTTGCAAGAATGTCCTGTCCAAATGGTGTAATTTCGTGCTCCAGCCTGAAACACCAATTAACTTCTGTTCTTGTAGTTCTGCCCCTGCTAAACTGATGCTTATTCCAACTTTGTTATGAATTAAGCAAGGTCTTATTCCGTGCACGGCTGTGGTATCCTAATATTTACTTAGGTACATGTAAAGGAAAACTCTCAAAATGTAATCAGCTACTCCATTTATCTTTCCAAACTCCACCAAGCCTCTGCTTGCCATGTCAGTGACAACATGCTGTTGCTGTATATGGAAACTTTACTTATTTGGTAAGACCTCTTCTCACAGAATCCCAGAACCACCAAGGTTGGAAAAGACCTTCCAGATCATCAAGTCCAACCATCCACCCTACAACCCCTAACCACTAAACCATCTCCTGAAACACCACGTCTACCTGTTTTCTTAACACCTCCAGGGACGGTGCCTGTACCACCTCCCTGGGCAGCCTGTTCCAAAGCCTCACCGATGCCTCTTTCTGTGAAGACATTTCTCCTAATATCCAATCTGAACCTCCCCTGGCATAATTTGACCCCATTTCCTCTTGTCCAATCACTAGTCACTAGGGAGAAGAGGCCAGCAAGTGCTTTTCATAGAAATAAACAGAAAATAATTGATAACCTTATTAGCTCAAGGCTGTCACAGAAGGTAGATCCTAAAATGTATTAATATAGTGAAAGAGCATTATCTTTTTCAAAACATGCTGATGGCCTAGGAAGGCATTTTTCTTCATTGGTGGTGGCCTAGAATAATGCAAATTGCAGGACACCAGGTCTACCATGGTGTCTGTGATTTCAGTTTGTGATTGTCTTAATAACGCCTGTCATGAAGTGACGGTGTTTCTGCCTCTGCCTTTGCATCCCCTCATCTCACTTTCCAGATGACTGTAGTGCTGTGTGAATGGTCTTCCCACTCTGACAGAAGTGGTGGGGAAGCACCGGCTGTGAACCCCACTGTAGGATGACTGTACAGAAGTGTTTGAGGTTTTTTTTACTACAGAGGTTGAGTGCCTGGCTCTTTTACAGTGGATGACTAGTTTTTACACAGCTAAATTTTGGGCAGATAATTCCCACAGGGAGAGTACACAACAAGTACAAGAATTACAAAGAAAAACATCTGTACTGAGGAGATGAAGTTGTAAATCCTGGACTTACCGTCAGCTTCCCATGTAACCTAAAGACATTGGTTAGAGAACAGACTGCAGGCCTGTGTTCCATTCCCTTTGCATTGCTTCTGCTCTGAAAAGGAGCCAGAGGGAAGCCAGGGATTTCCACGCTGCAGGAGAAATCCCTGGCTGATGTATAGGTAATGTGTTATTTGTGGACTCTTTCAGTACAGTTGCTCCTTCTGTAGACCAGCAAGCATACCTATGATGCTATTAATACTTGGCAAGCAACAACTGTTCCTTTTTATTAGGCATGAAAATAGTAAATACCCAGGCAAATGTGTCATTTTTTCATTCTTTTTTTAGGATAACATGTCACGGTCTTTTGGATCTCATGCTGAAGTCAGCCAATGCACAAGCATCAGATTATAAATTAGTATTGTTCTTCTTTAGGTCTACCAGAGGAAAATGAATATTCAAGACTGTCAGCCAGCACTACGGCAGGCTCGTCGATTCAAAGACATAGGGAGAGCCACACTAGTCAGGTGAGTATTTAATTGACAGTCTACTAGAGCCAGTAAAAGTAGCCAGTAGCTGCCTGTTGAAAGTTGTCTTGATTTAAATTCTTGGTTTTGGCATTGGAAAATGCTGACTTTATGGGTTTGTATTGAGCTAAGGACACAAATTTATTCTTAATTCTCTTTTGCTAGGAGGATAGTCATCCTGAATAGTTCTCATAGGAGATTTCAAACTTTATGAAACTTACTGTTGCTGGTTGTGAGGATGGTATTTTCAGGCAGAAAATGTGTTCTCTCTCTCAAGATATTCATTCATTCCACAAGGAATTGCATGATAATGAACCTCATAGGAATAAATACGTAATTATATCATCCTTTTATATATAAAAGCAGTGCAGACTTCAAAAGCAGTCTTCACTGGTTTTATACAAATATCAATAAGTACAAAATAAAATCAAAATACCTGTAAATTAAAACAGCAATAGGTACTGAGGTATTGTGAAGCTTAAACTTTACTTCTTTTAAAATTTGTTTAATGTCAATTTAAATAACAATGTAGATTGAAATTTGGTGTGCATTAAAGAAAAAATAATGACATTTTTCATAATGTTTTTTCTTCGTTCTTCAACATTTTATATACAATGTGAAACGCTTTACTTTCTAAGTAGCCAATTCAGACATGAAGGCATTCTAGCAATTTATTTATTTATTTTCACTTAAAAAGCATTGGTATATTCTCCAGTTGTCTTTATGTCTGCTGTCCACTTTTTTAAAAGGGTAGTCCCAAGTAATTTTTTTTATCTGAGATGACTGTAAGAATTTTGCATTAAATCCAAATATCATCTAAAGAGAAAATATGCTGGAGCTGAGAGAAATTTACTCAACACAAACTTCTCAATAACCAGTAGTTTAGTTTCCAAACTATTTTACCAGAAGGCAAAGGAAGTGCTTTATGTGCTTTATCAGATTTAAAGGCTACTCAGTGTTCAAAAGAGACACCTGACATTTAACTACAACAAAATACTGACCCTAACCAAGTGAATGAAGGTTTGGCCATCGACTCTAACAGGAGTGGGATTTGACCTTCAACATCACGTTCAGTCTTAACGCATAAGTGAATAAATATGTGAGCAAACTAGTAGAAAAGTCTTCTGTTTTTTTGCTTTTCTGCCCCACTGTGCAAAGCTCAGGCATGACTAAAGCATCTCTTCTGAGTTGTAAAACCGTGCCAAGACAGCACCCAGAACCATGCTTATCTCTTCAGACACACAAGTGAGGCTGGGCTGGCCAGACCTTCCCTGGAATACATGGGCACATGCCTGTCTTGCAGACAGTAACGAACCTTTGCAATCACCATACCTCTCAGACTCTCAAAATATACTTTGACCATACTGTGAAAAAAATACAGGTCTGTTATCTCCAGATCAGTATACTGGGTGAGGATATGGGATTATGCAGATGACCAGAAGTGATATTTTCAGTTGTCTCTTATATTTTTTCATGAGAAACCAACTACTTATTAGGCAGGCAAGTGGCCAAACAGCCCTCTCTAGTGAATGAAAAATCAAAGTGCTCCAGTGTCACATGAAGTGAGACACTTTTATCCTGGAATACCTTACACCTATGTTGCTAAAATGCTTGCCTGTGATCAAGGAGGATCAAGTATAAATTACTACACCAGTGCAGTACATGGAGAGTTAAATTAACTGTGTATAGGGGAGCCATTATCTTCTTATCTTTGCAAATGGAAACTGTATCCTTGTGTGAAATTAGTCTGTAGTACTTCAATGCTTTATTTTAGAAGCAAGTCTTTAGCCATTTACAAACTTCTATTTTTGATTTTTCCAAAGCTGCTTACTAAAAGCTGAACACAATTTCAATTTAGTACTTTAAAATGTCACTTTTCAGTAAACAGGTATTTTGCCAAAGTGTTTCACAAATCTTTAAAATAGATTCCATGCCACATACTCAGAATTACATGCAGGGACAATCCTTAAATGCAAACTCGGTAAGAACTGTGACAAATTTATAGAAGGAACCTGCGGTTCTGTGATTTTTGATACAATTGCTTGATGAAAAAAACATCTTCCAAAAACGGTGTTGCCAGAAGAAAAAAAAAAAGGAAAAATATTTATCTGACAAAAACTATTATTATTACTGTTGTTCTTGTTGTTGTTGTAATAGTAGTAATAGTAGTAATAATAGAAATGATAATAAAATATTTTTACAGGTCTGTGCTTACAGAGCCAAGAATTCTTGCTTTAAAAAGCATTCCTCATCATTTCCAAAGCATGGCATATATTTGAAAATTATTTGGTTTAATTGCATTTGACATTTCTTAGCATGCTGCTGATGACTCTAACAGCATACAACCCTATTGTGAAAGTCTTTGCCAGGCTTCACTGCAGTAACCTTATCACTTTAAAGCAATTCTTGCACAGATGTATGAAATAGGACAGATTGTTTCACAGATCTGTGAAGGTACTGATTGACTAATTGCTTTATAGAGAGAAACATAGACTGAGTCCTTGGATTTCTTGGCAGACACTCTGTCATCTCAGCTAAAGGAAACTGGCTCATTAGCTTCCAGGGACTTCTAATATTTATGCTTTTCTTAATATGTCCCTGCTAGTTCCTTCCTGAAGTGACAGGAGTTAATTCCATTTTTGTCACAGGATCTCAAGGCTCATATACATCCAACTAAAGTTTAGTCATTGCGGTGTGTGGTACCATCATGTTGTCACATGAGGTGATATCACCTGCATCACTGCTTGGTCCTTCCTGCGCACTGCAAATCTACACACTTAAGAGAGCAAATTCTTCAGTATCTGTCGACATGTATCAAAAGGGTCAATCTTCTAATAAATATTTTTTAAAGCAATTACCAAGTAAAAATTATCATGCAGATGAAAATTCAGCAAATTATCTCTAAAGCAAAGTCTGCTGAAAAGAAACAAACAAAAGGTTCACTGTTAGTCGGAAATACTACTTCTCTAGGGCAATGATTTCTTAAAGGTCAGGTTTTATCAGAATGAGAAATGACAAAAATTGAAAGCAATTGTTAAAATACTAAAAAATATTACTCATTTAAAAGTTATGGAAAAAAATTGTACTTTCTTCTGCTAGAAAATGGGGAAGAGTATTAAAATATGTTTGTTTCATCAGAAATGAAAGAGCTTACGTCAAAAGAAATCAGTCTTGCATTTTAAAAGAACAACAAAGTATGTGGGTTGGTTTTGTTTCTTTGTTTTTAATTAATACCTTCTCCTTCATATTGTTTTGTGTCTGTACAGTTTTTGATCTCCAAATGATTTTATCTGTAGATTGAAACCAAGTACCACAAAAAACATAAAGAACAAAACAATTGATGTAACACTGTAACATCAACTTCATCATCAGTGAAGACTGAATTATGAATTTGGGGGTCAAAGCTCTCAGAATCAGTTATCCAGAAGTTTCATGCACATAAGTTTGTACAGATAGCAGATTTTTCAGAAACTATTTGTTAGAAAAGAGCCTCACATATTCTTTTTACCATCCCACGATGCCAGTGTCCATGTATTTTAGGCTTTTCCTGTAAAACAAAACATTATTGTCAAGGGAATCTTCCAAATATAAAATAGAAGTCCTAGTAATATGTTGCTGCAATAAACAATATCCCAATCTGCCCTGGGAAGAAATCCTTCCTACTTGGCTCTTAGCAGCTGGACCCAAATGCATCAGCTGCAAATACTGCATCCAGCTGAACTTCTGCAGAAAGCTTTTTGGTTGCTGTGCTGCATCTCTTGCTCCCTGAACAGCTGAAAACTAGGAAACTTCCTTTTCCAAATTTGGTTTAAGATTACCAGTTTAAAAATACTGAAATGCTTGTTGCGAGTAGCTTCAGGGATTTGTTTAAACCGTTTGGAACTTTGAAATGTGCCTGAATCTGTAGTCTTTAATTCTTATCCCATAATTTATTTCCAGAGGCTGAGACCCCACCAAAATGGAAGAGACACTTATTCTGGTTGGTTGTGCCATAAACTTGCTTAGATAGAAAACTTTGCTATGATTAAGAGTAATTTCTATTCAATCACATGCCAGTAAGCGATCCCAAAACACAATGGAGAATTCCACAAATGTTGAAAAAAGGGCCTGAAAGCCAAAACCTCCTCAAAAATAAAAGGAGCTTTGTAAAACATTACCACTGTGCTTCTTTTCTTTTACATCAAGCATTTCCCAATTCCTTAGGCAGTCCAATGTGCTCTCTTCTCCAGTCTGTATTTATTGCTTCCTCTGTTCTCAATAGCTCCTATGTATGAGTATGTTTAAAAGGTAGAGCATAAAGACAGTTGGAATAGATGTTATTTGGAATGTCAGCAGCAGCAAAAAAATTAAATCATCAACAAAAGCAAGACTGTATCTTAGGCACCTCACACAAAAGTGAAGGGGGCCTGTCATCTTCTTTTTCACAGCCCCAGAACTGGTTGTCTGTTCTTTTTATTCTAGGAAAAATATTTTAAAGTTGTTATTAACATTCACTACAAAGTGGGATGTGGTGTGAGAATGAAGAAAAGTGGGCCAGCTAAAATGCTCCTTGTTTCTAATGTGGGCAGCAAGAAGCAACATGGTCTGTCTCTAACAGGATGAGATGGACAACCTGGAGATAATGAACAGATGGGAAGTGAGGGGCAGATTAAAGTCTAGAGTGATAATAAGTGTTTGTGTGGGGCGGGAGTGGGGAGTAAAACAGCCACTAGATAAAGGATGATTCAGAAAACTAAGGTTGGAGGAAGAATAAAATTACTAAGACAGAAGGTAAATAATAAAACAGAATAGGGGATTTACCAAGAGGAAAGAAAGAAGGGCCAGAGAGAAGAAAGAAAAACAAACAAAACAAAACAAAAACAAAAACAAACAACAGAGAAGAGAGAAAAACAATGAAAAGAAAGTTAAAAAAAAAAAGAGGGGGAGGAGAGCACATGGTGGTAGAGTAAAAAAAAGAGAGGGACCAAGGAGTAAAAAAGTAGAACGTCTATGTGATGTTCCAAATACTATAGCTTCATACACTTATCAATGTGATTGTTTATGTCCAATAAAATAAAAATAATTTTAAAAATCCATCTACATTTATAGGGCTGCTTCTGTAAAAGTTAGTTTGCTACCTTGGTCTCTTGAAGATTCATCCATCTGAGAAGAAAAATAGAAAATTTCCCATTAAAAGGTGCAAAGCCTTCTGGTGCGTTTTAGTTTGCTAATGGCTAAATGTTGGATTATTTGTAATCAGATTATGCCATATGCATGCAGGATCCTATGGAAAAACTCCTGAAACAAGACAAAAATAAGCAAGCAGCTTGCCATCCTGGTAGGTTAAGTAATATCAGACATACAAGACACCCGGGTGTAAAATTTTGGTTTTGCACTTCTGAAACACATTTTATCATTCTTGTTCTCAAAGGGGTAAGATTAAAAAAAAAAAAAAAAAAAAAGAGTTATTTTTTCACATATTGTTATATTAAAAAAAATCTGCAGTCTTATCTCTTCTATTTTGTTTAAACCTCATCGTGCAGGTTGGCAGATTGCAGTAATATAGGAGCCAACAGCTGACAATGAAAAATTGGAAATGTCTTTTCATATTCGTGAAGAATGTATTTATTGTTTCATTATAGCTTAAGCCATAGCTCTTATTTCATGAAATTTCATTGCTTTCAGCAGTCTCTTCCCTCAGAAAGAGCTGCATATTCATTATGGTTTCAAGGACCCTCTTTGTTCCTACTTGATTTAATATTTGTTGCCAATCACTTCTTTTGTTAACTGTTCAAAAGTTAAAAAAAAGAATAATCAAGGATGTGCTGCTACCTCCCTCCTCCCCCCATTGTCACAGTTCTAAACACTGGGCTTTAACATTTGTTATTAATGTCTGCCGTGTTTACCTATTAGCTGGAAGTAATCTTTGATCATCTTTGAAGCAAAACGTGGCAATCAAGCTATTCTGGTGTAATAAAAAAAATCATTAACACCTTTGTAAACACATAACATTCAAGAGAAGGTTTAGAATGTTATACACTTATCATTCATCTGAATCAGTATATCTCTCTGAATAAGTGTTTTGTTTATTGTTTTGACAGAAATGTCAAGGAATTCTCTTTGTAATGTCACACAGAGACAAAAATCAGGTCTTGTAACACAGTGCAGCTTTATTTTTAGAAGACTTACAGTCGAAAACATGTTCCATATAGATTAAATGGTATGAGGTAACACATAGTATAAATTCATCAGCAGGTACAATATCTTGTGTTCCTGTACCAAGGGCTTTTGGAGGGCTGATGTCCCTCTCCTCAGCAAGTGTGTCCTGAATCTCACTGCTGTGACCTCCTAAAGGGGAAGTGCACATTCTCCTCTTTGAACCAGTAGATGCCACAATCAACTTCCAATAGATTTGAGGCCCCTTTTCTGTTTTATCACTGCTTCCTCATTACATTTTCCCCTGCCACAAGGATGTAACTGTTGAGAAGATGGGAACAAAACCTCTTGAGCACCCAAGTACCTTCCCTAAGCTCAAGTGTTTGGTTAAAGGGGAGTTACTCCTCTTGGGCTGTCACAGTGGCCAACAGGTAACCTTAAAAGGTTACTTCAGATCTGAGTTCAATGGGAGTGTGGTCCCCTACCCAACTGACAGCACCTGTGGAGAATGACTTCACTTCTCACTTAGTCATAAATACCTGGTGTGAGAGAGAACAAATTGATCCCTCTGCTTTTAATTCTCTTATACATGTAGATCAGCAGAGATTTAGATGGCTAACAGACCATAAATTAAGTGGTGTTTGCTTCTAATGCTGTTTGAGCTTAAGTGTAGTGTTTTTATACAAGACCGATACACAACATTAGCAAATATGAGGTGGTGATTTTATTTTTTTTTATTATCACTTCAAAAGCATTGTGGCAACCCAAGTCTAACTGTTTGAGTAAAATATCTCCATGAAATTAATCCCACAAAAAAAAGCAGCAGTGATCAATTAAGAAGCAACATGATTCAGTTTCTCAGGTATTTGTTGTTAGATTATGTACAAAGTGGTATCAGCATTGGTAGGTCAGCTGCTCTGAAGACCTTTAGAATAAATGATTTGTTTTCAGAACTCATTTTGAGAAAGGCACAGTTACTGCCCTGAACACAATCTTTTTCTCAAGCAATGGAGGCAAATTAGGAGGATGCTCTCAAGGTTTTAAAGAGTATTGTGTAGTCACTTTGTCTGGAAAGAGAAATGCCTCCTAAAAGGGAAAAAAAAAAAAAATCTTTCAATATTTGTTGATGTTTTAGTCACTCTGGGAAGGTGTCATTTTGTAGCTGATACCAGAAATAGAGAGTTGAAAGAAATTCAGCCAAAACAAATAATGATACATAAATAATTGAAACCCACAAGATCCAAAAAAGCAAATAAAATATACTCCTGTTTTGATTACAGCATTCCCAGCTCAGGTAATCAGAGTGCCTGACATGTGTGCTGTAATATATTATTTAACATTATCTACCCAAGTCCAATACTTTCTGCCAGATTACACACTGCAGCAAGACTCAGGATTTGTGTACTGTTTTTATTTTGCAAAGGTGTAATATCTTTGGTTGCTGAAATACCTCCAAGCTGTATGAAAGATGATTGATTAATTAATTGAGAAAATCAGACAACTTACACCAGAAATAAAATTACAGTCAGATTAAGAATTCAAGATCTTTCATCTGAGGAACCATAGGTGTGTGTAAGAGGCTTTTTCTGACAAAACCAAGAAGGTGCTACTGCCTAGGGAAAAAAAGAGATGTGGGAGGAAGGTCCTTTTCTGAAGACAGGCTTCAGAAAAGCCAGTAATTTCGGAAAGCAAAACCAAGACAAACAGTGGAATTACTTTTTTTTAGGATGAAGCCATATGATAGCAGAGGTCTGGACTGGGCAATGAGAGGTACCTGGACATGCCTGGTCTCTGACTCCAGAATATCCCACTTCCAGCATCACCCTGTGACTGATGTTTGGAAGAAAATAAAATCTGTCCCTCAAAAAATGCAGATAGCTGGAAAATGCTTTTCAGAAGGGAAAGCATTTCTTCCTGACTCCTGTGGTGTCCTGATTTTGTTCAGAAGCGTAGTCCCTTTTTAGTTTCATTTTAATGCAAAGTATGTTACTTTTAAGATTATCCCCCAATTTTTAAATATCAGCAAAGTTATAAATTACTTTGGTGTGTCATCTATAAAAATCTGTTCTAAAGCTGGTTTATTCTTTTGATGTAATAAGAATTTTTAACTGAGAGAGAAAAAATATTTTCTTGTTCAGAACTTAGCAAATGCAATATATATGCATATAAATGTGTGTGTGTGTGTGTATATATATATATCAGTTATGGATCTAATATTTAACTCTGTTTAAGCTGGCATACCACCTCCACAGCCTGTCATTTTTGCCATTTTGGAGATTTTAAGTTTGCTCCAACACAAATTAAGATCAGCAGCAGTTTAAGAGAACGATTAACTAAAATCGCTTTATTGTTGCATATTAGATCTCAAGTTAATACATCCATTCTGTCTGCATTTGTAAAAAAAAATGCATGTCCCAGCATTCATGAGACAATCACATGAATCAGCTTGGATCCCAGTGGCACATTTGTATTTGAAGATTTTTAATTGGAATTTAGAAGCATGTAAACTCATTTATCATAGCTGCTCTCTACTCCCTGCTGGGGTCTTATGTGTCCAACACAGGTTTCCCAGTCAAACACAGATTTACATATTGATTTGATTTATGTTGAATGCTTGCTTAGGCTTCTTAACACACCCTTGGTTTACTGTGTGCTTTTCTCTTGTATCTTTAAATTAGTGTTGTATAGGTAAATAACATGTAGGCTGATGGATTATTTTTTTTCTTTATTCAATAATTGATGGAAAAGCAATCCTTTCCTGATTTATGTTTTGAGGTTTTTTTGTTTCGTTTGTTATTGTTTAGTTTGGTTTGGTTGGGGTTTTCTTGTCCCATAAAAACAAATACATCTTTTTGAACTTGAAGGGTCAGGATTTTATGTTGGTCTTGTTAATAATCGCATACAGTAAGAATTATTTGCAGAATTACTGAATGAAATTGTGTCTTTAATTGTGAAATGAGAGGTGAGAATGTCCTGATCACGTCTGTCTTTCCAACTGATAATCTGCAGATCCACTGGGGTTTGTGAACTGCTGTTGAGGGTTCTCACAAAGATAACTGTGAGTTACCTCTTGTTTTCAGGCTGAAATTTATTCTGCTTACATTTTTAGGCAACCTTCAAACTGGAAAAGATTAAAAACATGGGGTTAGTCAAGGCAGCTCCACTTCTAAGATAATTATGGTATCTTATCATCAACATTTTACAATTTTTGCATAACTCACTTTAGATACTGATCAAATTTAGAAAGGTAAAATCATTGCTCTTCTAGACTCAGTCTCCCCATGGATTCTATTATGGTACCTCAACTTTACTAACAGTTTAAAATACTAATGGAAGAGAAATATTATAATGCTGTAATAATTAATTGTGAGCATCTACTGATAGGTACTTTAAGGCACCAACATTAACAAATCTATTAAAGAAAATAACTGGGAGTATTTCTCAAAACGGAAGATATGGACTCGTAACCTCACACAGATGTCTCAGGAGTATGGATTTATATGCTATACGTGTCCTTACACAGTGTTGTGATTTGAAAATCTGTTTTCTGTTGTGCTTGCATGTTTTTATTCTGGAACTTTACTAAAACTTACAGAAGCAACTGTAAATTGAACTGTAATAAAGCATGCAGAGCCACAATATATGCAAAGAAAATTATTTAATGTTTTTACGTGCAAGAATGTAATTAAATACTTATTTTCATTCTATGGAAATTGTAGAAGAAAAATCAATGCAATCACAAATGACAAAAAAAAAAATTAGTAGACTACATATTTTTTTAAAAGAAAACCCTACATTTGTCCGTGGAGAAAGTAAAATGACGTGAAATACTCAAAAGAACTTACTGATGTAAATGAATAACTCTCAGACAGAGTTTTAAAAGTCTTTTAGTTTGAGGATTAAGACTGTTGCATTTGACACACAAGTAGAGAATATAAATTCTTTGTTACTTCTGAATATTACAAAATATGCTTTGTAAAGTTGTAACATTTGCTCTTTTAATACAGAATTAATTTCCTGAGATTCTAGAGCCAAATATGTAAATAACTCAAAGTTAATTTTAAATAGGCCTGGTAATATTTTTATCTGGCATACCTTTTCTCACAAATTATTTAAAAATGTGAAACCTTCAACTTTGTATAATTAAAAATTTACTGAATTGTTTAACTAGCCTGAGAAATAAGACTGTAATTAAAATAATTTATTGACTACTCTTATAGCAACTCATCTTGATTCTAAGATAAAGTTGAAATCCAGTACGTCTGCTGCAGGCTGTGAAGTGAAATGTAGGCAAAATTTAGAAGACTAAATCCAAGAGGTAACTCAGGGACTCATTCTCCAAAGATGCAAAATTTAAATATGTATAACTAAGTAGGCAGATCATGCTCTGAGATTTTAATGGTTGCCAGCATATAACCAAAGTGTTCTATTTCCAAGTCACTTTCTCTTGTGTGCCTAAACCATGAGGGACTCCCTCTGAAGCATTTACTTCAACATACTGATCACACATGGACAGCACACCTCAGAGTCCACCTCTTGGAGTCCCAGTGTCTTCTCAGCAGGTGGGAACTCAGCTTCTTCCTTAACCTCTGAGAAGTCAGATCCACATCTTCCAATTCCCCAATATGGTCTAATCACTATATAGTGCTGAAAGTTCCTCCATGCATGTCCTGATGGGACCAAGCCATTGATGCTCTGTCAACAACCAATTCCATACTGCCAGGAGGAGAGTACTTGCTTCTGTAGTCTGATAGTTCAGGCTGTGAGGTGGAAGGAATTAATCCTGGGGTCTCTTCCCTACGCTGCTCATTACAAATTGATTTTGTACATCTTGCCATACTTTACAGTGGGGAATAGGGATCTTGGTTAACTGCTAAAGACTCTGGATACCAAACACAGAGATGGTGTTTCTAGTGGAAGGCAGGGCAATGTTAAATGCTAGGTATTAAAATTCTAGCAGGTTTCGTGGGTCTAGCCCAAATGCTATGTTACCCATGTTAGATTGATCTCTGACACTGAGTAGGAAAACCCTCGTCTATAGTTGGTACGATTATCTCTTACTGGTTGAAGTTTTTTGTTTAGTGTTCATTGAATATATAATTAGTATTGCAGTAATCACTACACATTTCATTCACCCTTCACAAAATAGCTGTTCAGGGCACCTGTTACAGTACCTGAAGGGGGCTTACAGGAAAGTTGGAGAAGGACTTTTTACAAGGGCATGTAGAAATAGGACAAGGGGTAAAGGTGTTAAGCTGAAAGGAGGTAGATTCAGTTTAGATATTAGGAAGAAATTCTTCACTGTGGAGGTGGTGAGACACTGACACAGGTTGCCCAAGGAAGCTGTGGCTGCCCCCTCCCTGGAAGTGTTCAAGGGCAGGTTGGATGGGGCTCTAACTAACCTGGTCTAGTGGGAGGTGTCTCTGCCTATGCAGGGGGGTTGGAGTTAGGTGATCTTTGAGGTCCCTTTCAACCCAAACCATGCTATGATTCTATGACTCTATAGCGTAAAATAATAATAAACTCAGTTTGCTATTTCACACTGTGCTTCATGTACAATTATTCAGCAAATATTTTCTATAAAGTATATGCATACTAAATCTTTACCTTGTCAAAGTCTTTAATCATGAATGGAAAAGAGAAAAGGTATCATCTTGTTCAAATAGATCTAATTAAATTAATTTATTCATTTAAAGCTCTGACATTTCTTGTGCATTTTCCTTCATTTCATTTCCACTGGATTTCCATTGAGCATCCTCCAGCCATGTTGAAATATAAACTTTTTCCAGCTTACTTACCAGATCAATCCCTTTATGAAAAAAGATTTGAGATATATTTCCATATTTGTTTTAAGAATGTAATAAAAGATGTACTAATTTGCGGACAGGACCAACATTTGTCCACTGTACACTGGAAAATGAGCTGTGCAGCGAAACTGCTGACCCAACATTAATTTACAGCTTGCATAAGCAGGGTTGGGATAATAAAGCGTCTCCAATGCCTATAAGCTATAAATAGGATGCATTTGTCAATTGACTCACCCAGGCAAATTGTACTGGCTTTTCACCCTGCACCTGTGTGCTTTTGTATCTATTAGAAGAGCAGTGGAGCTGTTTCTATTAAAATACTTTGTCTGTACTTCATTAAAGACTTATTATCAAACTTTTTTCACCTGAGCACACCCAATAATAGAGTTTCAAAGTGTCTACTTTCTTATACTTATCTGCCAGTGCTCAGGTATATCTTTGATTGTTTGTCTCTGAAACTCTTCCATATGAAAGGCTTGCAATGACAGTCTAACCCAGCTTGTGTTTTGTGTGTTTCAACACCTCTCTGAGAAGCACCCCTAATACAGTTTCATTAAATGCTTAATATTTAGGTGCAAGTAAGTTGTATAAATTGGAAATACTGGATTCCAATCTACCTGTCTTCTAAACTGACTTATGCCCATAATTGAAGCCTATAAAAATCTATACAAATTGGACACAGTAAGCCCTAGTGCCTCCAAAACTATACAGCTGTTCTATAGGATAAAACTACCTGACCTGTCTTTCTTCATAAACTGTTTCCAATGAAAAATTTTGCATTTGTCTTCTAATCTTTCCCACTCACATTGAGTGAACAAAAATAAATATATATATATATACACACACACATATATGTTTTGGTACATGAGAAGTCTATAATAGCCCTCTAACAATATCTGTGGAACATTTCATTTTCCTTTGAGCTGCTGAGATCCCCTGGTGCATTTTGTGTAAAAAAGGGGGTTTTGATATCATAGTAGTATGCAACTGGAATGGCACCAAAATACATTCTGGTGAAGTCTTTCAAACACTTTCAATTCTTCCTCTTTTTTCTTAAAAATGCAGATTTTACAACTGTACTGGAAATTATAATGCCTTTTATTAGGACATTATATATATGCTAATGCATTTTCATTGGAAATATCAACCAATCAGAACTTAAACAGGTTCCCAGTAGAACTTCAGGTGTTTCCATGGAAGGTATGCTTCCTTCTCTGGCAGCACATGTGAGAGGTCTGACTTGCCCAACACACATTTGAAACAGATGTAGTACAAATGAGAGCAGCTTTCCCTCAGTGAAAATGTAGAACTTGAGTTTCTTTTAACTGTAAATATTAGAAAAGGAGCACTCACAACCACTCACCATTTAACATGGCTAAGCCAGGACACACTGTAGCAGTCTCAGTATTTCTGTTCATCATCCTACTAGAATGTGTGGACAAGCTGAAAATCCTCCTTTGCAAATAATAGATGTAAAACAGAAGGTGGTTCCCTCTTGGCACAGGGCTTGGCAGTATAAAACACCTCTCATGAGTTCAAGGGGAGGTTATTTTGCTGAAAGTCATCATTTCTGGTACATCATTATACATGTCACTGAGCTTTTTACAGAGGATGTAAAAGAACAGGCCTCGAATCTGCCCTGCCCACAGGTTTACATCCATGACAAAAGAAGCAGAGGGTTCTGTGGGAAATAGTATTCAACATGTATGCTGCAGCTGTAGACTGCCAAAAGAATTAACTTTATCCATCTTATTTTTATTATTATTATTATTTCCTTCTCACTTACAGGTTATTCATCAGCTTAGGCTTTCAGAGAATGAGAGTGTGGCTCTGCAAGAGCTTCTAGATTGGAGGAGAAAGCTGTGTGAAGAGAGAGAAGACTGGCAGCAAATCTTGCACAACACTGAGCAAAGAATCACAGCCCCACCTCCACCCCCTTGTAAAAAGCCAACACTGCTGAAGAAGGTTGAAGATACCTCCTGCAACAGACTCTCTTCAGGCATATGGGATACCACCATGTGATTCAGACGTGTGTTTGCAGACTGTTAGGAATGAAAGCATCTAATGACTTCAATCTGCACAATCAGCAAGTTTTCTTCCCTTCACAGAGAGTGCAGGGATTTTTTATAAGCACTCATTCAAGAGCACAGGATGGAGGAGCTACTTAGATCTGTCATGTGTGTGTGCATGTGTATGTTTGTTCTTTTCATGTATATATACACACATACACATATATATGTACATCTGTGAATATATATATGTATGTATGTATATATATACATGGAGACAAACTGCACTATGAGTACTTAGTTTAGAAGTACTAGACAGTCACTTAGAGTTCTCCTGTGGACAGTGAAGAAACTATGTTAAGCAAACGATGATGGGGAGAAGTGACTGACAGGCATTTTGGAGCAATCAGAAAGTCTGTGTGCACACTGTACAGCTGTTTTATATAATACATATATATGATGTTTCTTGTTCCCTAATGAATGGTTTTATTATATTACATGTATACATATATATATTTCTTTGTAGATGTCTGTGTTCCATTGGCGTTGCAAACCTTAAGATTATTTACATGTTTATTACTGGTGTTTTATAACTTTATGCAACTGGTGCTGTTGTTCTTTCTTCAAAATACAGGTAATAAATTCAATACTTGCATTTTTCTTTCATACTTTCTTTAACAACATACCAAACATTTTCAACACTGTTTTTCTTTTTCAGAACTGGCAATATCCTTTTTAAAATCCAATCCTGAAATTCTTGCAAGGCTCCTGTATGCAGGTGTGATTTAATGCTGTTCACAGTCATGAATCCGAGAGCAGGACTTCTTTCTGTGGACCTGTGTTTCTGAGTGTGTGAACTGTGAATTATGTAGTTACATCTCAAATCTTTTTCTATTCTGAGTTATGTAAAATAATGAGGGACTCATGTAGCATATAAGTATGGTTTGAAATTCATAACTGATTATGCATAAGGTCAGGTGTCAGTGGAAAGATACAAAATGGTAATGAGGTATGAAAAGAGGGCTGTGATTTACTGCTACAAGCCAGAAGTCTTTTTTGAGATGAGTATGTCAAAGGATTATGTCCTTATGCTAGTACAGTGATGCATTTATACTTCAAATTTCATGTAATGAAATGGTTTCAGAAATTGGAGCATTCTTGTTGGTGAACATGAGTTCTGAGCAGTAATACTAATTTATGAAAAACATGCTGCTAGAAATTTGTTAGCTACTGCTCAGGAGTCTTTGAAATATTGCTTGGCCATTAAAAGGTGTAATTTATATATATGTACAAGTATTTTGTCAGGGGCCACTTATTTTAAATTCTTGGAGTATGTAGAACCAGCATGAAAGTCATCTTGGCTGTTTGCCCCATTCCTGTTGGGATCCAGGGAAAAGTGCTTGTAGTTTTGCAAGTGGATATAAAACTAGTATTTGCAAATGTAAGCTAGGTTTTTAAAAGTGAGCTCATCCTTGCTTGGAAGTTGTTGGGAATGGAAAGCAACCAGCTTGGAGATGTAGGTTTTTCCATTGTGTTTGACAGAAGCTCTAAGCAGGCTGGATGCCAAAAAAGTGATCCCATGCTTGCGTGCTTTTTCAGAGGAACAGCAAACCTAAAATTGTTCCCATGAATATTGTCAAGCTGTAAGCAGAATTGAGCACCTGCTCCTGATGGAGATTAAAGTAAGATATTTTGAGTGGACAAGGAAGGGAAGACACCAGGTTAGCTCAGAATTTTATCTTTTTACTGCTGTTAGCTTCACAGAAGTCCTCTGTAAGATTGCCCATTTCTATTTCATGGAGAAGCAGGGACTCTAGACTCTGAATGTTACCTTCAGCTGATGTAAATGGCCATAGATCATGACCTTACCCAGGAGGGGCATATAATCACTGAGAGGTTATGCAGACAAGAGCTCTCACCCACTAAAAATTAAGTCAGAATGAGGCTTTGCCTGGAAGAACTGAGTTTTTCTGCCTTTTCCCTCAGATGACCAGACACACACAGAGATCCCTGTGTGAGAGCAAAATGAAACAGCTCCTGAACTGGATGCAAGAGGGCTAATTAACCTGACCTTGCAACTACATCGCTTCCAGGCTGCAAGTTGTTATCCCTACATGGCCCAGCATTGCTATACATAGCCATAACAACCTCTACCCAGCTAGCTCAGTCATCCTGCACACCTCACTGCGCTGAGACACACAGACGAGCCCTCAGGCTTATGGCTGCTCAAACCCGCCTGGCAAATAGCCCTCTCATAACCTCCATCATGTTGCTGGCTCTAATGCCCACTAGCTGGCTTGGCCACTGTTAGCAAGCGATGCACAGCATCCTGGAGGCTTAGGGCAAGCTGCGAAAAAAATGACAGAGAAACCAGTTTGGATCATGCCAAGATCTCTGCTGTGGCAATGAGGTTGCTACCAGTCACCCAGTTAGTTCTTTGCAAGGTGAGCTTGTGCATCTGCAGACAACACTGTCATCATCCCTGCACTTGTGATGTGGAAGCAACCTAGGGGAAGAGAATACATTTGTCAAGTGGGGGTTAAAATTGAGTCTGAAACGGAAAATAGTATAAATGCACTTTATACTATTTGCAATCCTTACTTAGGGTTATCTTAGAGCAGTGATCAGCCTCAGCTGCAGGAGCTCAAGTGGGATCTAAGCAAAATTTTTGCCACTCTTTCAAAGTCAGTATTGTGCCCTAATACGACACCATGAAGCAAGCATGGAAAAAGGTGTGTAGATTTTCTAGCAGTTCCATCAATGCATTTACACAGGAGAAGCCAGTACAAACCTGATGCAGGCAATCTGATTCTCCAGACAAAGAGCAAACAGACTATTCTCCCTGCGCAGAAAGTCTTTGTTCTAATTTTGCAAACTTGGGTAAGACATTTATTTTCTGGGGCTCTTCCTTAAAGCCTATATCCACAGTGCAATACAACAAACTAAATAGCAGATGATATGAGACCTGTGTTTTTTCAATGTTTTTGTTCCTTCCAAGTTATGTAATGGCTAACTTTTTACTCGGGAAGATTTTTTAGGATATTGCATTAAAATAGAGTACTATAGGAATAAAGTATTTGTGTTAAAACATGTTTTAAATATTTCTCTAATGGCGATAAGACACTCCAGAGTGTGACTTATGATGTCATAATTCACACCTAGTGTGTTCATTGGTCCCTTGGCCTTTGGCCTCATGCCTAACAATGCAGTTGGTAGGAAATTATTATACCATAATTCACACCCTACTGTGTCTTATTGCTTAAATAACCATACCCCCAGAGGTGTCTTAAAACTACCATTAAAGTTTATATTGTGTATCAAAATGTGTTTACAGGGCTGGGAAAATATACTATTGACATTTTGAAATGTTGCAAAGTAGTTTTAGCAGAACTGTACAGTGCTCGTAAATTAATCTCCCCAGTGGAGCGTGCACCAGCCAATTACAGTATTTCTTGAGTGTGTGAAGTTCTCTCTTGCACATTAAAAAAAAAAGCTTAGACATGTCATAATTCACACCTAGTGTGTTCATTGGTCCCTTGGCCTTTGGCCTCATGCCTAACAATGCAGTTGGTAGGAAATTATTATACCATAATTCACACCCTACTGTGTCTTATTGCTTAAATAACCATACCCCCAGAGGTGTCTTAAAACTACCATTAAAGTTTATATTGTGTATCAAAATGTGTTTACAGGGCTGGGAAAATATACTATTGACATTTTGAAATGTTGCAAAGTAGTTTTAGCAGAACTGTACAGTGCTCGTAAATTAATCTCCCCAGTGGAGCGTGCACCAGCCAATTACAGTATTTCTTGAGTGTGTGAAGTTCTCTCTTGCACATTAAAAAAAAAAGCTTAGACAAAAAAAAAAAAAATAGCCTTTATGAATTTAATATTCTAAAGGGAAAGATTAAACTCTATGAGCGTGCTAATGCCCTTAATATCCAATGAACAATCTAAAGTATATTTATATTTGCAATAAAGCAATTTCAGGAAGCTGGGGTTATCGTCAGATAATCACTCCTCCACATTGTGCCTTATTGCTTACTTTTAAATATGTGAAAAAAAGAAAACTTCTAACAAATCAGCCTGTCCTTCAGTATAAGGTAAGAAAAATCTGACGTATTTTACACTTGATGTTAAACCCGAGGGAATTTAAAAACCATATTAAAACACAATAAAAGAAAAACAACAGCTGTTGGCATGAGAAATTTTTAAAGCTTGTAAACCTTCCTTGTTACTCCTGAAATAGCACTTAATATTTTTTAGTTGCTGTAGTTACATTCCTATTGCAGATTATAAGCAAACTTTTGCTTTTAAAACCTGATTTAGACATTTGGAGAAATACATGCACCAATAGTTTACAAAAGATCTGTGTACAGCATGAAGTGATAAGCCTTTTAAGAATCTGTATTGTTTACCAAAAAAAAAAATAGTATGATTGTTGAATAACTGAATTACATTTCCCTTTTTGCCAGTGATCCTTTTTATTCCTTCTAAAAGGCTGACTTATTTTCATTAATAACTTTATTATATTGCAGAACCTTTGTGTGCGGAACAAAGAATGTCATTAACTTGCTAAGAAAGTGTAATAGATTGTAGCATAGTTCTAAAGTGATAGTAATAGCCATATTCATTGTAGGTTTTAATTCTGCTTTATAGTATTGAGATCCCTAGTAATCCCGTTATTCTTATCTCTATAAAGCCTGCTAATATCTGAAGTGCTCTAAGGAACCTAAAATAAGTTTTGCCATTCACTTGTTAAATAATAAATGTAATTAAACTCTGTACAAGACACTTTTTCAGAACGGTATTAAACATTTCATGGTTTTGTGTTCTAAATATGTGGTTTTTAAAAAGGAAACATCGCCTGAGCGTAACTATTTGACAGTATCTGAACAAAAGAAGAAGGGCATATAAGGAAATGCTTTTCTTCAACTTTTGCTGTTCTCTGTATACTCAGGATTTTCACTTTGAGAAGAAATAAATAAATCGCAGTGCTGGCTTATACTGTGGCTCTGAGAATTAGATCACTAGCAAAGATTATCTGTCCTTTCACCTGTAGTTTTGCCATCTGCCTGATCACATGAATGTTTGCTGAATCTGGCTGAATCATGGATTTTACTGAGAAGTGTCACAGGTAAAAATTTAGTCAAGTCATGAATTGTCTTTTTGAGGATTTTTTATTTTTACAGTAAAAAAAAACACCCAACTGAATTATCTAGAAGTATTGAAATCAACATTAAGTAGCTTATTTTATTTCATATATATATATATATATAAAATCCCCTCTTAACCCTTTCTTTTCTCCCTTCCTGTCAACTTAGATTAGTTTTCAAGCAGACTTCTATAATGAAAAAAATGTGGTTAAATGAAATTTCAGAAAAACATTTTGGTTTAATTTTCAATGAAATATTTTCAATTAAAAATACTGGATTAGAATATTTCAATATTTTCAACATGTTTTTCACCTTTTATTTTCCAGCTGAAATTCTTTGTTGGATGCAGTCTGAATTTATACATAATGTCAGCTCTTCACAGGCACTCTTTTTCATAAGTCCACTCTTCTCTGAGAAGACCACTATAATGAATATTTGTTTTGAGATGCAGGAGAACTGCTGAAGTCATTAGAAGCATCAACAGGGAAAATGTGACAAGCCCGGGTATATTGCCATCATAGCAATGTTCATGTGACAGCTATTAGATAATGCTTGTGCCCCCACTGTTTTCATCTGGGCTTTAGACCCTTCTCAGTCTACATGGATCTATACTCACCTGACCCCTGATATTCATTAGGTGACAGAAAGGAAAGTGCTGAATCTACACTCCCACAGAAAGGAGAGAAATGAGCTCCAGGCTCTTTCCAATTACTGCTTATTATAAATTACTGAACATGGGAATTGGAATGTAACTTTCCACTGTCCACATGTGAACAAACCACTAGGCTAGAAAGCTATGGCAATAAAATATCCACAGATATAAAATAAACAGCTGTGGAGGTATAGCTCCTCTATCTCACAACACAGTGTAACTTGGCAGTCAGGAAAACATTCAAAAAAAGAGGGTGGCAGATTTGCATCCTTTCTGGAAGATAATTTCATGTGTTTTTTTTTAACTAAAACCATCTCTAGCTTTTTTTTTAGTGCAGACCCTCCCTAAAAGAGTAGTTTCAACTGCACAAATCAAATAAGCAAGGGAATGTTTAGTGTTTAAGTGTGACAGGGCTAGGACAGAAGATCAGTCACAGAATCACGGAATAGTTCTGGTTGGAAAAGGCCTTTAAGATCATTGAATCCAACCATAACCTAACTCTTACCAACCATAACCTAACTCTGCCAAGACCAGTGATTAAGCTATTTCCTGAAGCACCACATCTACACATCTTTTTAAACACTTCTAAGGATGGTGATTAAACCACCTACCTGGGCAGTCTGTTCCAGCCTATTTAATTACCCTTTCAGTGAAGAAGGTTCTTTTAATATCCAGTCTAGCCCTCCCCTGGCACAACTCAAGCCATTTTCTCTTGTGCTGTTGCTTGCTACTAGTGGGAAGAGACCAGCACCCACCACACTACAAACTCCTTTCAAGTAGTTGTAGAGAGCAATAACATCTGCCTTCAGCTTCCTTTTCTCCAGGATAAACAACCCCCTTTCCTCAGATGCTCCTTCATAGGGCTTGTTCTCCAAACTCTTCACCAGCTTTGTTGCTCTCCTTTGGACTCACTCCAGCACCTCAATATCTTTCTTGTAGTGGGGGGCCCAAAACTGAACACAGTCATCGGTGGATGGGCAAGTTTGCCTAAGTGCTTTGGAAATCTTCAGACATTATTACCTTCCTCATGGTTATGAACAGAAGTCTGAAGCCATGGATCATAGAATCATAGAATGTATGGGCTTGGAAGGGACCTTCAAAGGTCATTGAGTCCAGTCTCCCCTTCTATGAGCAGGGACATTTTTTACTAGATCAGGTTGCTCAGAGCCTGGCTGAGTCTGACACTGAATGTTTCCAGGAGTGGTGCCTCCACCACATCTCTGGGTAACCTGTTCCAGTGCTTCACCACCCTCATTGTAAAGGACTTCCTGATGTCTAATCTAAATCTACCCTCCTCTAGCTTTCAAGCCCCATCCAACTTGTCCTTGAACACTTCCAGGGAGGAGGCAACCACAATTTCCTTGGGCAGCCTGTGTCAGTGTCTCACCACCCTCACAGTAAAGAATTTCTTCCTAATGTCTAGCCTAAATTCACCCTCTTTCAGCTTGAAACTGTTCCCTTTTGTCCTATCGGTACATGCCCTTGTAAACAGCCCCTCCCCAGCTTTCCTGTAGCCCTTTCAGGTACTGGAAGGCTGCTTAGGAAGGTCTCCCCAGAGCCTTCTCTTCTCCAGGCTGAATAATCCCAGCTCGCTCAGCCTGTCTTCACAGGAGAGGTGCTCCAGCTGTCTGATCATTTTTTTTGGCCCGTCTCTGGATTCACTCCAAAACGTCCATGACACTCTTGTGCTGAGGAATCCAGAGCTAGACACAATACTCCAGGTGGGGTCTTACAAGAGCAGCATAGAGAAGCAATGAAGAGTGGTGTTGGATTTCAAAAGGACCTTATGTCTAGATTTTGTCTAAATCCTTGTTTTAGAAATCTAGTCCAAAACAGTTTGTGCAGTTAAGAATATCTTTAGTAAATATTACTCCTCTAATAATCTTCATTTATTGTATTTTAATAACTCGATTTCTAAAAAGTATGTATTCAAGTTAGCATTTCCTCATGTAGCTCCCATGTCTGTAATATGAACTTAGCATTCAAAATTAGATTTAAAAAAGGAAAATATGAACATAAGTGCATTTGAAACATATCTTCTGGGTCTATGCTGAGGTCTGGGCTCCCTGAGCCTTAGAGTTGCCACAGGTAACATGCTAGATGCTGTATAATCAAAGATCAAGGCAGCAACTCAAAAGTATCTCTCAAGGTTTAAAGACTTTCTTCTGACTTGATTTTTCTGTTCTATAAAATCCCCAAGCCCTCATCAGGTATTACAAGTTAGCAAGGTCGGTCAGGATGCTGCTTGAAAGTATTTATCTTTTGTTTCCTGGGGTTGCAACACCTAGACCTCAGCTTCTCTGAAGTGGGAAAGATATTCTGTGTAGTTGATCGAAGCCACAATGATGGATGCCTTGTATCAGATATGTCATGTAGATGTGTTTACTTTTCTATATCAGATATCACTCTGTATCAGATCTATATCACTTTCTATATCAGATATCACTCCCTTAAACTTTCTGTATCAGGATTATTTGTTCAACAGAGACATTGATTTGTAGCTGGGGAACGTGTCTAATTTAGGTCCATGATTTTACAAGGTTCTTCAGTAAATTTGGAATTTGACCCTGGCCGATTCTTAAGGCCTACAGATAATTTATTTATTTCTGTATATGTACGAAAGTCCTAAAAAGTCAAAAAAAAAACAACGTCATCAACAACAACAAAACCAAAAGTAAACCAAAAACAAACAAACGAAGAACAATTACAGCAAATCTATATATCTAGTATTTTATTTAATCCTTGTATAACAATAAAAGTCCAAATCTGGGTGAGTATCTGGATCCAATATGAAAGTTAACACAAGACCTGCCTTTCAGGTGTCTTGTCCCTGGAAAGGCATATAGGACTCATCTGGGTTCCTGTTCTGCCTGTTCTGGGCTTCCAGTTCTGACTCCCATCTGACTTATTTTTCATAGAGGAAGAAGCACTGTAGTTCAGGAAGAAAAGTAGAGGACTCCAGCAGCCTGGAGTCCCTGTGCATTATAATGGGCATATCTCTGCACACAGGAGGCAATGGAGGGACTCCATCTTCTCAGGAAGTTTGAGAATTTCTGAACTACCACAGTAATTTTCCCAGAGTTCCCAAATCTCTGAGCTCCTTACCTGCTAAAGAACTGGGACGCTGTGTTTAAGAGAGCTGATATCTGGCCTTTAAGAATGGGACCACATGTTCTTGAAAATATTCCCAGGTAAAAGTTAAGGCTTAGGGAAGGACAAGAATACCCTTGAGGTGAATAAACAGCTACCCAGTATTATGGTGTCAGTTGCTAGCTGTTATCCTGAACTTGTGGAGAATGTGGATTATAAAAAGTGAAGATTAAAAACATTAGCAGGGGGTGTGATGAGGAACATAATCTAGTCAGCTTCGATTTATTTGTTTTGTTTTGTTTTCATCTCATTCTTGTACCAGGAGAAAATTATATAACAGCTACCTGGAAGATGAGTAGATTAACAAACAGCTCATAGGGGGTTCCCAGAAATAGTATCATTCCACATCATTTTCTTCTTTAATAAGGTAACTGATCTGGCAGAGAGCAGCAAAAGCCTTATGAATATTATAGGAGAACTCCTTTAGTACTGAGTTGGGATTTTTTCTGTGTCCTGTCACATCCTTTAAGTAAGCTGAGGAAATAAAGGCTGTCATAGAAAAATTTAAGTTTGAAAGGACATCTGGAGGATCAGTGGTTGCACTGTGATAGCTCTCAAGCAGGTGATGAAGCCAGAAAGTCATTTCCCCACAGGATTTCATACTGCCAACAAGTTGTAGCAAAAGCACTCAGTCTAAGAATTGAATGTTGCCCCATATGTGGAAGACAAAAGACATGCTGCTGTTTTCATAAATGTTCTTCTGAATTATAAATGGTTACTTAATAGATACAAGAATGTCTCTCACCTTGGCTGAGATTAGTTGGTCTTGAAGAGAATCATAGAATCATAGAATCTTAGGGGTTGGAAGGGACCTCGAAAGATCATCTAGTCCAACCCCCCCTGACAGAGCAGGGTCACCTAGAGCACATCACATAGGAACACATCCAGGTGGATTTTGAATGTCTCCAGTGAAGGAGACTCCACAACCTCTCTGGCCAGCCTGTTCCAGTGCTCTGTCACTCTTAACAGTAAACATTTTTTTTCGGATATTCACATGGAACCTCCTATGCTCCAATTTATACCCATTACCCCTTGTCCTATCACTGGTCATCACTGAGAAAAGCCTAACTCCATCTCCCTGACACTCACCCCTTACATATTTGTAAACATTGATGAGGTCACCCCTCAGTCTCCTTTTCTCCAAGCTAAAGAGACCCAGCTCCCTTAGCCTTTCCTCATAAGGGAGATATTCCACTCCCTTCATCATCTTTGTAGCTCGGCGCTGGACTCTTTCAAGCAGTTCCCTGTCCTTCTTTTACTGAGGGGCCCAGAACTGGACACAATACTCCAGATGCGGCCTCACCAATGCATAATAAAGGGGGAGGAGAACCTCTCTTGACCGACTAACCACACCCTTTCTAATACACCCCAGGATGCCATTGGCCTTCTTGGCCACAAGGGCACATTGCTGGCTCATGGTCATCCTCCTGTCTACCAGGACTCCCAGGTCTCTTTCACCTACACTGCTCTCCAGCAGTTCAGCCCCCAACCTATACTGGGACATCATGTTGTTCTTCCCCAAATGCAAAATTCTACACTTCCCCTTGTTGAATTTCATCATGTTTCTCCCCGCCCAACTCTACTTCACTATCAGAAGCAAGTGGGAACCACCATAGCAAATCTTTCCCACAGCTTGTCAGGGTCAAGTGAGTAGCTCTGAGAGCTCCTTATGGTCTCCAATAAAAATACAACTCTTGCTTCTAATCACAGAACCTACTTTGGCACAATTCCTAATTTAAGCACATGCAAACACATAGTGGGATATAAAATCCACAAGTTACGTCCCAAGAGCACTCGCAACAGGAAGGATTCACTCAGACACATGCAATTTTCTTATTTCAATCTGATCATTGACCTTCATAGAAGTGAACTTTATGCAACGTGTACCCTGGAAACTTATGTAGATAAGATACTCGCGGCTTTGGAAGTTTTGCACTTTTTTCCCTGATTACAAAGTAGGAATCAGCTAATAGATCAAACATTTAAAAGTAATGAAGTGCAAATGTGAAGTGGTAAAAAAGCAGGTTCAGAACAGATAACAATTCAGTGGAAATCATTAGTGGTTTTGCTGTAGATTGTGCAAGATGGGATAGAAAATTACTGCCAAAGGATAGTTTGGTTCTGAGAGCTGTAAAGTACATTCTTATTTGATAGATCAGTTTGTTCCATAAATTTGTCTTTATCTGCTTTTTTTAATGACAAAAAAAAAAAAAAGTTTAGCTACTTTTTGTATTCCTGAACAGTTAAGACAGAAAGAAATAGGTGTGTATTCATTTTTCCAGTTGTACTTTGTAATTTCACATCAGCTCAATAGTATAATTGAGTCTTTTTGCAGTTGGAAATAAGACAGTTACTGATTGACAGTTGGAATTTATGATCTTGAAGGTCTTTTCCAACCTTGATGATTCTATGATCAAAAATTTATTCTTCAAAAAAGTAGGTATGCATGCATTCAGTACGGTAGGCTTAGTTGTCTCTGTGCTTATGAAAAACACTCTTTTTGCTTAGCAATAATCTGTTGCAAGACAACTTGTTTCCTTCATTTCACTCTGACCTCCTAGCCTGATAGAAGCATCCACCACCCTCCTACTTCTTCTGTGGTGTTCCTAGTATAACAATAAGGCATTTGCTAACAACATTTCTGAAGCATCTATTGAACACATTTGCTACTGCAGATTAATTTTTTTCAGTATAGCAAACAATTTCTGTAGCAACATTAGTGCCATTAGTAAATTCAGTTTTGTGACTGTTAATGTAATAAACTGCTAGTACACATTTTGTTCCTGAGCACTGTGGTTAGAATGAATTCTCTTTCCCAGCCACACAGGCTACTGTGCACTCACACTCACCGTTTTAATCCTATAATCTTATAAATATTAAACCATGTCTTCACCTTTCATTTGATCTTTAGGATCCTTAAGAAGAACCTTATTAGCACCTAAGGAACTGTATGCTATGAAATAAGGACAGAACATTAAACCCCAAGTCCTGATGGTTCATTAGATGCAAACAAATAGGCAAGCAAACAAATAAAAGCAACCTGCAACTTTTCTCCTTTTGTATTCTTATCATTTTTCATTCAAATTAAAGTTTTAGCCTTTCAGTATCAGTATAAAATGGATTTGAAGACACTTTTCTATTTCATTATGTGCAGCAAAAAATAATTGTACAGTAGAGAACTATTTTCCATTTCTCATGTGGATATGGCCATTATTTACTGGAGGCTGTTTTGTAACACAATGACCATCTGTCAGTGAGCACTGAAAGCACTCAATCATGCTGGCTGTTATTGTTAAAATGCCACAATCAGTGACTGCTCTGAGGGATTAATAGATTATTTTTTTTTTTCACTAAGAACAATTACATATTTAGAAGGCCAAATTAGCTTTCATTTGAGTTGGTATAAATCCAGAGCTACTCCATTGGAATCCAGGTATCATGTCTACATTTATAGCAGGGTAGCAGATGTTAGACTTTGATCCAGACCTTTAACACAAGGCTATCAGGGGAAGAGCTCCTTTTTGAATTGGGTATTTCTGAAATATCTGTGACTGAAAAAATACATCTTTACATTAAATTTCATAACAAAAAACCTCAAAATTATATGATGTTTTCTTTCCACATGGGAGGGGTAGCTCAGAATTTTGTTCAGCTATTCTGCAGAAAGGTAAATATCATCATTAAAGAACTTCAGTTTGCGGTTATATTCATTAAGCTTGTCTTTTGAATGTTGTGTCACATTTCTTTGTGCACACTTGGGCAGGAGCATAAATGCTCAAATGAACTGCCAGCTACACTAGCAGACCCTAGGATTAAAACTGGGTGTAATTCTGCACAAACCTGTATAATTAAACCCTTCAGGGAAAGTCTGGAATGAGATTCGTTCAAATACAGCCATGTGATTACAAGTGCATCATTAACATTTTTTTAATATATATAAAGCAAAGTGGTGCCCTCAGGGTGGAAGAGTGAGTGAGAAATATGGCCTATACATTGAAGGTCATTTGCTATACAGGGGTGGGAAAACATTTCTTAATCAAAAAATCCACTCTCCATATCATTTGTTATGACCATGGGCTATAATTACTTAGCCTATTAAAATGCTTAACTCAGTTAATGATTTAGTTAGTAAGTATCAGACATTTCAAATTAAGGAGGAACAGGAAGGCAAAAGGAGGGAGTGATAGGGAGCATCTAGTCTTGAAAGAAGCTGAGCATTTCCAAGAAGTCTTTGGAAACCCTCAAATCCTTTTGGTTTCATGGCCTACAGGGGAGCTTGTGGGTGCTCAGGATTTCACACAGACAGCTCTGACATGTGATGAAGCTGGTCCTTATAGTTGCTGCCTCAGAAGCGTCATTCCTTTGTTCAGTCCCATCTCCCTACTTTCCTGCTTCTCTGTGGCACCTTGACTGCCAAATGCCACATGGCACCCAGACTTTTCAAAACAGGTGAGCTGCATGCGAGAAGCCTAATGCTCCCCACTGTTTCATGAGGCCCTATCACATGCATGAGACAGTAGGCAAGGCTTGAGTGTAGCAGAGGCAAGGAAAAGGAATATCCCAGCATACAGCCTGGAAGAAAGAGCATAGCTCTGCATGTTCCTTCCCCCCCCCGCCCCCTACATAAAATCATAGAATCATTTGGGTTGGAAGGGATCTTTAATGGTCATCTAGTCCGACCCAACATGCAATGAGCAGGGACATCTTCAATTAGATAGGCTTAGAGCCTGGCCACTACAGGCCCAGCATGGAGTGGGAAGAGAAAAAAGGAAGCAAGTTCGGATGTTTCTGTCATGTGGCCTGACAATACCATGCTCATTAAAATGCCACCTGCCTGTACCCCCACAACAGAAAACAATAACAACAACAACGACAACAACAACAAATAATCCAGCTAGATGAACCATCAGAAGGATTTGCTTTGAAACCTCTTACTTCCAGGTCTACACAATTTCTACATGCCCAAAAGCAAACATCTTCTGAAAGCAACTCCACCTGCCCATCCCTTTGCCCTTGACTCAAGAGCATGGTAGTCACTCTCCGAACGGGTCATCAGCTATCGTGTTGCAGCTGCACACAACTTTCCTCTCCTTAGAATATTAAACCTTTACTCCTTTGATTGCACGAGTCTTATGTCAGACTAGCATTGTGTGGGCTGGATAGGCCTGAAGAGATTGCTGAACCAGTTTGCAGGGTGTGTCTTTTGCCTACCTTCTTTTCCAGTCTGTGAGCTTTCCATGGATTTATGATAATTTATTCAAACCTGTGGATCACTCACAGTTGTTTCCTAGCCATTTGTCTAAAAAGCTTACATCCTGTGGCATCCAAGCTCCATGTTCAGTCAGTTTTGACTACATATGACTGGTCCCCTATGTTGCAGGGGATTGCTTCGGTTTCCCACTCAGGTGACATAAATTTTATAAGCAGACACAGGCTTGATGAATCTGTTAGACTGACTCAGGGGCTGATAGAAAGCTAGGAGCATGGTAAGCAGGGCTATCCCACAACCACACAGGATGCAAGGACAGTTCCATTGGTCAGCTGCCCTCAGGTGCTGTGCTCTTTCACCTCAAATATGGTAATAACTCAGGGAGTCATAAGCAGCAGATTTCCAAGGGATTGTGATCCTTAGCATTGAAAAGAAACGTTCAGAAGATTTGTTAACAGAGAGAAAAAAATAGTTCTGAAAATAATAGTAAATAAGCCTCAGAGAGGTTACAAATAAATTGTGCTGTATTTGTTCATTTGCATGAATATTGCTTTCTACTTCTTATGTGACTGCTAACAACTAAAATAACCTATGAGGCTGTGCTCTTGTAACACAGTACCTCATCTGAAAGCAGTGGGGCTGATAATCCATCTTAGGTTAAGATGCGACACTGTGACATTTAGCTTTTGTGATATGGTGAGGTATATGTGACATGACATCAGTGTATGTTGTGAACCAAAGGTCAGAACTGATTCAAATGGATACACCTGCTTTCAGCCTAGCCAGTCACTGTCAATTTGTAAAGAAGGCTTCCAGACCAGCACACATTTCTGACAACGATTGATGGTCATGAAGTAGATGCATTAATTCATTGGCAGCCAAGCTTACCGCCTACTTATCCATAGCACCTTTCTATCTAATGGAAATTGGTTAGAAAATATTTATTCTCCTCAGAAGCTTTACTAATCTGCATGTTTGACTTTGGGCAGCTGCCTGGGCCAGATTTGGAGAGACCATGTTTATACTGAAGGGCACAATATCCCTCCCTCCACATCTGCTACTGGCTTGTGTAGGAAAAACGAATATATTGTCCCCACTCATAGCCTGAGGGATCAGTTGTGCTATGCTGCATGTCCTCAGTGGTATCCTACTTCACCCAGTCCTGACTCCCCCACTCATTTAGGGGACTTGTTGAAACCTACTGTCACTTTCTGCTTGCTTATATGCTTGAATATTCTTTGGCTGAAGACCATAGCCTGGGGAGGAAAGGCAGATGGTATGTGCCTAGATTCAGTTTCAGGGATGCAGAAGGTGGCAGGCACTTCCACATCCCACGACATCAGCAGAGCCAAAGGGACTTACCAAAACTGGGACTTGCACAGAACACATAGACACCCAAGTCCAAAGCTGTAATCCTGCTCAGCTGCTCAAATTTTGCTAAATTCCATTTCAATATTTCAGTTTAAATTTTTCCAAATATGCTGAGTAACACCACAGTCCATGGACAGCTCTGCTCATGTCTTGGCAGATGGGAACAAGACAGTCTCTATTCTCCTGCAGCACTCATGGGGAATTATAAAACATGGCTGGACCTTGGCATATGTGTCCTGTGTGAGATGAGACGTTTCAAAGGCAAAGGTTAAGCTTTGCACCATGTTATGACATATCAGGTTGGAGGTCAGCAAGCCAAATCATCCTTTCATGGACTGAGTCAGGACCAGTATGACCTACTATCTGTGGATCATCACTGACCTGCTGTTACACACTGCTACATCTCTGGTTTCCTTTTCCATTGTTCCACCCTCTAACAATCCTGGTTCCAGTGACATGCCAGACCAGGAACAGGTTGCTTAGAGAAGCTGTGGCTGACCTCTCCCTGGAAGTTTTCAAGGCTAGGTTGGATGGAGCTTTCAGCAACCCAATCCATAGCAGGGGTGGTTGGAACTAGAAGATCTTTAAGGTCCCTTCCAACCCAAACCATTAGATAATGACAATTTCTTCCTGCCTTCCCCTGTGGCTACACAGGTTGGCTGCTTATTTTCCCTTTTATAATACATATAGCATGTTCTCAAGCTGGAATATTACTTGAGTGAGAGGATAAAAAAGAAATCAGAGAAAAAAATATTTCTGTAGTGTATCTTGCAAAAAAATGCTTATGGGGTTGCATGTTTCTTCAGTGTCCAAAACTACCAAGTGTATTAACTGTAGCATTTTGAAGCAAGATCTCACAATATATTACCACTGAAATCAACAGATGCCTTTGTGGATCTGGATGTCAAGCTGATTCCTCTCACTTCACTTCAACAGCCTAACAGTGAGATGAGCACTTCAAGCTTTTTACATTGGCTAAGATGCAAGGACATTTAAAAAGCAGTTAATTTCACCTCCTCAGATACCTGTCTTAGACATCCAATGTTTTCTGTTCACAACAGAATGAGACTGAACATCAAGCTTACATGTTACATTTAGATGTTAGATGTGAGAAGAGCTTAACTCCAGCCCACGTAAGTTAATAAAAATGTTTTGTGAACAGATACTTTAGAGTAATTAGGAAGCAAAAGAGCAGCATTCTCAGAGCTCTCTTCCAAAAATTGCAGATTTTACCACCTCAGATTCTAAATTTACCCATTTTTTCTGAACTTTTCTTTCTAATGCTGAAATCATCCTCACTTGGTTATGTCAATGAAACTTCAAAACTAGTAACATAATAAGTCAAAAGTAAAACAGATGTTTTCATCATGCCACTGGATTACTTTAATCTGATTAGTTCTTTTTAATTATCTTACTTATGAAATTTAGAGCCACTAATCCTAGAAGATATACACACTAGCTTATTCTCTATTTTTTACCCGTTTTTCTGATCCAGGTTTGGATATGGACTCTGTTCTTGCTGTAAAATGTGTTGCAGCAGCCAGAAAAATTTGATCACCTCGAAAATTTAGGTAGCCAGGTAGGAGTTAGGTGAATAAATAAAAATGCCTTTATATACCTAGCCTAAAGAATTTTAACTGAAATATTGGATAGACCCTTAGGTATGCTCTGAATTTATGCTTCACTCTGTTGAGAAGAAATATATTTTCCATTTTCTATGCTTACTTAGCCCTGCTCTGATATATCACCAAATCCGAAACAGGCTTGAAACTGGTTTTTGTATTCACTGTTACTAATTATTCTTTCAGTTCTTTGGTTATGCTTTTGATACTTCTCATTCTCAAAACTGAAACTGATTTTAGTGGCTTTTCTACTTGTATTTATTTTATTTTGATATGAATTATTAATGTGGAACATGGCACATTCTCAGAGGAGAAAGCTGAATATCATGGAAACTGACTCTGAGAATGTCTTAAATAAGGACACCATTCTCAGGATCAAATATTAAAGAGAGGAGTCAAAATTAGTTTTGTTGTCCTCTCTATAATCAATGCAAACTTAATTGGATTCTGTGTATGCCTTTTTTCCTATTGATTTTTGTGTTACTGTTCCTGTTTGACTGCTGGTTTTCTAGCATGTCCCAGGCTTTTTAGATATTATTTTCTCCATATGTTTGGGGTTTTTTGTGTTGTTGGGTTGTTGTTTTTTTTTCTTCTTCTTCCCATTTATCTGCCTCTGAATTATTTTCAATAAAAAAGTAATCACAGACAACATATTATATCTAATTCTATAAACTGATTTAATGCTGCAGAGCACCAGAATGGTCACTGGATTTGCATTATCCTCTTTCTCTTAAAAGGACTTTCTCGGTTCAAACAGGGCTATGTGAGGTATTTGCATGTATGAATTGTATAGATGGAGGTCACTTCAGCCATCAACACCATCACAGAAGAGTCTTTCATGAGCACCCAGTTTATATGAAAAAAAGAACCACCTTGTAAGCCGACGTGTCTCTTGACTAAACAATATTTTGAAGTAACCAGGACCAGGGTACCCATGCAAGCTGAGTGAGTGATGTGCAAGTATGAGCTTTCATGCTCACAGGCTGAACATCTAAGCCATGGCCTCCCATGCAGGTTTTATATGCTCTGAAATCTTTTAAGAGCTATACTGAGTGTTAAGATATTTAGTGTATTCATGCTCTTCTGCTGTCCTGACCGTTTGCTTCCCACCTGCTGGCTGCCTTGTACACAGGTTTGCTTGCTGCCTTGGTCAGTGGTTTAATATTTACATTCCAGGCACAAAGAGGACTGGGAACAAGAGAAGAGAAGGAAACATAGCAAGGATACCCCTTCCTATTTTTATGCAAACCCTGATTTCTCTAATGCCCCAGTGAAAGCTTCTGGCCACTGGGGTCTGCACGTTATTAGAATATTCTACATAAGCCTAAATGACAGATAAACACTCCAGGAAAGTTAGTCCATCCTATTTCCTTGTCAGTTCTCTAGATTAACACTCACTGCAGCTGCTATACCACAAGTAACTTCCTGATGAGCTCACTGTACATGGCTGAGACATTCTGTCTTCATTTTCTGGAAGGTACCATGGCAAAATCTTAATCACAGAACAATTAGATATTAAAATAAAAACATATTTGGAGTTCACCGCTTCATTTAAAACAAATCCAAAAAGTCTCCAAATCAAACAAACTAAAAATCCATACATAACACAGAGTGGTTTTACTGTCCTGTATACATGCTTCCTTATTTTAATTGCTGTGGTCAGACGTTATATAAACTGGAAGAAAGGGGGGGGAAAAAAAAAAAAAAAAAGGCAATGAGCCTTATTCCACAATGCCAGGCATGAAATTAAAGCTTGTAGCAACATTTTGCACCTCTTCTTGAAGCCTGGATTCTTGGTTTATGAGAAAATGTAGTTCCTTTCATATCTACCAAGAAAGTAGGGCTTTTTGAGGTTAATCTTTTCAATGGGTACCTTTGTCAGTGTGTTTAGGAAAGCTTCAGAGCTAGGGAGGTCCCTCCTGCCCTTCTCTGTGCTGCACTGGTGAGGGCCTGCACGTCAGCTCTGTAGCCCCTGACACTCTGAGACAGACCTAATATGGTGTTAAACCTGCACATCAGTTGCTATTTTCAAAACTGCCCTGTGGTACCAGGCATCTGAATCACTTCAGCAGCAATGCAAACCTCAACTTTTGGTCGCTGACCTGCCTCTGCAAAGAAATCTAAAACAGGATCCCAAACAGAAGCTTTATCAGAGAATTCAGATCCAATTGCATAGCTGTGTCCAAATCTCCTTCAAGCAGAAAAAATAATGTGTTTGTAGCAGAACGATCTTACAGAGAACACAGAAGCACAGTTTTATCAAATAAAACATAAGTAGGACACTCAGGGTGATTTCACATGGGGAGCAAATGATAGAATAATAATAAAAAACTTGATTGCTTTAAGAAAGCAGAAGTTTAGCACTTGTAACACTTTTTGCGATGCACAAAACCCTAAATATCTTCTCTTTCTAAGTCAAATATAAAAGTACTTAGACCCAGTAAAGCTAACATAGAGAATTGATACTAGGCTCTTAGATCTAGAATGACGAGAGGTCAGAAGAATAAAAGGTTAGCTCTATGCACAAATAAGCACCTGCAATCCCTGCACAGCCACTGTAGACAGCTAAGAAACTCTGAAGATCTGTGAAAGAAATCTTGTACGCTTATCTCTTTACATTGACTAACACATCAAAAAAGGCTGGGAACTTTTGTGTATATATTCAGTGATAATTAAAAAAAATAATAATTGGGAAATAACCAGTTTTCAAACACTTAAACCCACCTGTTATCTTAAAACGCCTCCAAAACACTGAAGTGACTGTAGCCAGCACCTGTACTACCAGGTAACTCAAATGTCCTGGCTCACAAAAACTTACTACCCACATTATCAGTCTCACCTCCATCCCTGGAAAAATAATGGAGCAGCTCATTCTGGAGGTCATCTCTAAGCACATGGAAGAAAATAAGATTATCAGGAGTAGTCAGCATAGATTTACCAAGAGGAAATCACATTAGACTAATCTGAAAACTTTCTGTGATGTTGTGACTTGAATGGGTAGATGCAGGTAGACCAGTGGTTGTTGTCTACCTTGACCTTAGCAAGCCTTTTGACACTGTCTCACATAACACCCTCTTGAGCCAGCTCAGGAAGTGTGGGGTAGAAGAATGGACAGTGAGATGGACTGAGAACTGGCTAAACAATAGAGCTGAGAAGGCTGTGATCAATGGTGCAGAGTCCAGCTGGCGACCTGTAACTAGTGAGTCCCTCAGGGGTCAGTGCTGGGTCCAGTCCTGTTCAACATCTTCACCAACGACCTGGATGAGAGAACAGAGTGTATCCTCAGCAAGTTTGCTGATGCTACAACACTGGGAGGATTGACTGATTCACCTGCAGGCTGTGCAGCCATTCAGCAAAATTTGGACAGACTGGAGAGCTGAGCAAAGAGGAACCTAATGAGGTTCAACGAGCATAAGTGTAGAGTTCTGCACCTGGGGAGGAATAACAACCTGTACCAGTACAGATTAGGAGCTGACCTGCTAGAAAGCAGCTCTGTGGAGAAGAGTCATAGAGGCCTGATGGACAACAAGTTATCCCTGGACAGCAATGTGCCCTGTGGCCAAGAAGACCAATGGTATCGTGGGATGCATCAAGAAGAGTGTGTCCAGCAGTTCGAGGGAGGTTCTGCTCCCCATCTACTCTTCCCTAGTGAGACCCCATCTGCAGTATTGTATCCAGTTATGGGCTCCCCAGTTCAAGATGGACAGTGATTTACTTGAGACAGTCCAACACAGGGCTAGGAGGATGATTAAGGGACTGGAACACCTGTCTTACAAGGAAAGGCTGGTAGACCTGAGACTGAGGAGATCTCCATTAATGTTTACATATATCTGAAGGGTGGGTGTCAAGAAGGAAGGGCCAGTCTATTTTCAGTCATGCCTCATGATAGGACAAGGGAGAATGGGTGCAAACTAGAAGACAGGAAGTTCCACCTCAACATTAGGAAAAACTTATTTACTGTAAGAGTTATGGAGCACTGGAATAGGCTGCTCAGAGAGGTTGTGGAGTCTCCTTCTCTAGACACTTTCAAGAGCCATCTGGATGTGTTTCTGTGTGACCTGCCCTAGACGGCTCTGCCAGGGAGGTTAACTCTATGATCTCCAGAGGTCCCTTTCAACCCCTAACATTCTAAAATTCTATTATTCAATAAATACTGTTCACTGTAGCAAACCTTCTCATTCTCTCTGAAACAAGGCCCAGCTGCTGCTGTTCAGGGGTTAGGTAAGGCAAAGCCTCCAAAACCACCTCCAATAAGCAAACTGAACACAACTGCATCAGGTTTGGTGCCTTAGACTTTCTTCTAGGTAGGCTATACAATTTTAATTTCTCTATAGCAAAATCCCTCCATGGGAAACAGCTTCTGTCAAATAGTGTGGGAAGCCTTATCTTGTACAGTCTGTCCCATGGGGAACAGTCCACACAGTCTTCAGAGAACAGGAGCTGCTTCTTGTTCCCTTTCTACATCAGAGAGGAATGAAACACTACAAAACTCTGCATCCTCCCCCACCATCCCATTGTTAATTTATGGTGAGACAGCATCTGCCCTTCAAAGAGTTACCTTGTTGTAACTAACAGGCAGCATTGCATGCAACACTGAAAGGTATTATCTAGATTACTGAATATGTGTACCCTGAAATGCAACTTACTTTCAACATTTAACAGTCATTGTTGCATTAATCTGCAGATTCTCCTTTTTATCTGGAGAACAAGAGAAGCCGTTATCAAGTCTGGCATAGAAATACAGATTTTTCGGTTATTATCATGCATCTAGAATATGTCAGTTTCCTTTAATCTTTCCCCATTAGTTTTATTTTAGCTTTACCACATGCTCTGAGCTTGCACCAGTTGTTGTCCACAGAGAGCATACATATGCCAGGCTTCACTGCCTTGAGAAACAGGGTTTCTTTCCAAACCTGCAGAGTCTAGGGGCATTTGTTGGTGAAATTTTAGTTTCCCAGAAAGAAAAGTTCTGGAAATAAATGCAAACTTGATTGTGTCTTAGCCTATAATTACAAAAATTTTGTCTTTGGCCAGAGGCTGTGGAGGGCCCCTCCCTAGAAGTGTTGAGGCCAGGTTGGATGGGGCTTTCAGCAACCTGGTCTAGTAGAAGGTGTCCCTCCCCATGCAGGGGGGTTGGAACTAGATGAACTTTAACCAAACCAGTCTGTGAGTCTATTAAGTACTTTAAAAAGCATAAAGCAGCAGTGCTGCAGGTGGATCCAGCCTTGTTCATCTTCCTCCCCTCCCTGGGTCTCCTCACATCTGCCCTGAGCTGTCCACTGCATGTGAGCGCACAAGTGTCAGCTCATGCACCTGAATCATGAATAACAGTGGGAAACAGGCTCGAGCTCTTAGAAATGCAAGATTCATATGGAATCAATTCCCTAAGCTGCTTTCCCATGCCACCACATGAACAGTTGTTTTGGCACAAGAGTCAGCGTGGTGCAAAGGGCAGGAATGTGTGGGAGAGAGGAGGAGGTATGAAAAAAGGGGAACTGACACTTCTAGCAGCACTGCTGGCTTCCTCCTCATCAGGGTGCTGGGGAAACCACTGAATTAAAAACCCAGTCCTGGAAAGCATGGCTAGACTCAGTCCAGACTACAGCAGTTTAAGAGACACTTGTGTTCCCATTTAGCAACAGAACGGCAGTTTCTCTCTCAGAAAGTCACCAGCTCTTGTCCTAAGAGGAACAAAAAACTGGATCATTGTTTTCTGCCCAGCTACTTAGACCTGTCTCTTTTCAGTATTTGGCCTGCTCTTAGCTGAGTCCTAGATAAAATTCATAGAAGATACAGTGTAGTTGACTAGCTTAGTGAGACAGATAATGAAAGGAAGGGACATTTATCTGAATGTATAATGTCTATTTCTGTATACGAGATGAAAAATAATGAAGCTTATCAATGTTCACACCTATTGATGTTTCTTGATCACTGTCATGACTCAAGAGGAAAGCAAATGTAATATCACACTGTTGTTCAATGCATTGTTGACTATTCAGATCTGTTGTGTTTCTGACAGATAGAAACAGAAGCCTGGATTAGTGTCCATAATCTGATCCAGAGTGGAAATTCCAGTGTTCCTTCTCCTGGGCAAAAAGTGAATCCCTTTTAAAGTGGTTGCAAAAGAACCAAAGTCAGAAAGATCCAAGAAGGAGTAAATAAAGTAGAAGAGGGCAGCCAACTTGCATAGTTTCCATGTCATATTCTCACAGTCTAACATTCTGTTCTCTCCAAGGAGGAAATAACAATATAATGTACAGCCCTGCCACTACTGCTATTAATATCTTGGAATGCATCCAGAAGGACATGGGTACAGGACAATATGCTGTTCCTAGTAATCGCATAAATGTTTAGATGTTTTTCTTTACGTGGCTACGCCTGCATCTCTTTTGTATGCTGCTCTGCATAGGTGTTTATTTTCCAGCTCGAAGGCTGGGCCAATCAAGCTTCACTTTTTAAAGTCAAGTTGCAGCATAACAGAAGTACTACAAATCCCAAAACAATGTATGAGCTGTTTTAGCTATTTTAGTGCACTGAAAAAAGTGGGGGAGAGAGGAGAATGGAAAGCAAAACAAAAACAGAAAAGCAAACGGGGACTTAGTGAAAACAATTCTTCCTAACGCTTAGCAGAATATACACATGCAATTACTCTGGGAAAAGTCTTAATTACTTGAGATTACCTTAACAAGTAAAGCTTCTTCTCTATATACAACTACACATCCCTCTGGTGTCTCTGTAATTGCCTCCTCAGATATTTTGTGTGGTGAACTTCCCCAGTGTGGCCAGTGCAGTGAACGCCTTAAAGGCCTGCCAGGGACCTTCACTCCAGGCTGCATTTGTCCATCTTTAGGTACCCCTTCCCCAGAGGACAAGGGGAAGGGCTCACTTCTTCATGGTAGAGGTGAAAGGTGACTTTCAAACACATGCTATAGTTAAGAGCTGTTACTTTACCCATAATGTTTGAAATTTTCCTCTTCTGCTTGTTTAAAACTGAAACATGATGTAAGAAGTGAAAGGAAACCAGGGGAACAAAATGCTACATCCAGTCCTCAAGCAGCATCCAGGCCACTAGCCTGGGTACTCGGGCATGCTGAATGGAGCCTGAAATGGTGTGTGCCCTTCACAACAACAATCCAAAATTGCCAGCTTCCCCTGTGTGCAGCTGCCAAGGGACAGACAAAGAATTGCCAAGGGCAGGAGGAAGTCTGAAAATCCTTGTGAGGCAAGCCTCAGTAATGCATCACTGTTAACATGAGATACATGGGTCAGACCACTTTTCTTTTAAAGCTGCAAGAAGCTGTTGTGCTCTCTCTATCCTATACAACTGTTTATAGAGATGAGTGATCCAGAACACAGGAGAGGCTTTCTCCATCCTGTTTTTTGATTTAAAAGATTCAGACCCACACTCTTAATTTACTGTACAGCACCATGGATCCAAGGATGACCAATTGTCAGTGTATAATCCAACACAGCCTTTGAAGCTTGCCTGGCCTCCCAGAGCACCTCCACAAGTGATCTACCTGCTCAGCCTGGCCACATGTCAGCTGTGTCAAAGATGGGGACAGTTCTGCTCCAGCAAGACTGGTTGTCTCAGACACAGCTTCACACAAATATTGCTTTGAGTCCTGAAGCACCATAGCTGTCTATGAGTGTATCTGAGGTCTTTAGCTGTGCCAAAGCTGTGCTGAGACAAGGGTGCACAGTGCCTCCTGCACTTGCATCCACAACCATATGATACAGCTATGGAGCCAAAGGGTCATGCCATGTGGCACCCCTTCCTGGGGAGGTCTTTGGGGACCTGGAACACTGGGAGCTGCAGTGCAGGGACACTGGTGCCAAACCATTGCCCAAGTGAATCTGAACTCATCCTGGGAGACAGGGTGTCTATGAGTCCATAGTTGATCTGTTTCACTATCTGAGTAAGCTGTTTCAAAACTTCCTTAGGCATTTCTACAGTGTTGCAGACACACCATTCAGAATAACCTCCACACATTGAACTGGATAATGCCACAGGTACAGTGTTTTGTTTTGGGGTTTTTTTTCCATAAATTGCAGCAATGTATAGAAAGGATAAAGCAAAAGCTTTTCACCCCTAAAATTATTATTATATCAAAATACCTGAAAGCACACAGAAGACTTTTCTTTTCAGATAGAGATTTCTCAGAGATCTCTAGCTACAAAGATATTAATCATTTTGACACTACAGTCTAACTTTTTCAGAAAATCATTTCCAGACAGTTTTCAGAAACCTCATATTACAGTCCCATGCAGACTGACATTAATGAGCTGACAAGTTGCTCAAAAAATGGTTTTGGCTGAAGCAGAGAAGCCTATTTGGTGCTGGAAGGGAGTCCATAAAGGTAGTGCATTATTGGTGCCTACCACAGGTAGCAGGAGGCTTGAATGAAACCTCTGAATATTCTGCCAGTTGTCAAAGACACTGTTTGGGGTGTTCATTTTAACTCCTGGTTTTATTTTCTAGATCAACATGTTAGTTCATTTGTTTCTGGTCTACTTTAATTTACAGTGATTGAAACACCCAGTAAATGCAGTCTCAGAAGGAGCATCCACCCAGAGGAAAGCTCTGTCCTCTGCATATGTCAGAATGGATGTGGTAACCCAGACTGAGCTCCCACAAGAACATGCAACCATCCAAGTGTCAGGCAGCAGGGATTGCCACAGCCCTTCAATGACAATGGATGGCAGTAATGGGGACATGTGTCCCTGCTGAAAAGCCCATAGCCACCAATAGCCATACTCAAGTCATGGGAGTTGTCCCACCAAGTTTCAGCAATGGCAACCAGACATAACTTTCTAGCAGCCTGGTGGCTTGCAACCACTGTCTGTTGCTCATGCTGCAGGTATCAGTGTCGAGTGAAGGCATTGCCATCTACATCAAGAAAAGGGTAGAGTCTGAGGAGCTGTTTCTGAAGAATAGCCACCAGCAGGTTGAAAGCTTGTGGTTAAGAATGAGAGACCAAGACAACAAAGGAAACTGTGGGGTTTGTCTACTACAGGCTGCCTGATCAAGGGGAGCCTATTGACAAAGTCTTCTTACTCCAGCTACAGGAGGCACCATGTTTCCAGGCTCTCATCCTACTGTGGGACTTCAACTACTAAGACATCTGCTGGAAAAGTAACACAGCGAACTGTAGATAATCCAGGAGTCTCCTGGAGTGCATTGAGGGTAACTTCTTCAACCCTACCAGAGGGGATGTGACACTGGACCTGATGGTGACCAATGCAAGTCAACTAATTGGTAATGTCAAGATTGGAGGCAGCCTGGGCTGCAGTTATCATGCACCACTGGAGTTCACAGTCCTGAGGAATACGGGTCAGGCAAGGAGTAACACCAGGATCCTGATTTTAGGAAAGCAAAATTCCAGCTGTTCAGGGAGTTAGCCAATAGGACCCCCTGGAAAACTGTCCTCAAGGACAAGGAAACAGAACAGATCTGGCAGTTCTTTAAGGATGCTTTCTGTAGAGCACAAGAGCTCTTGATCTCCAAGTGTAAGAAATCAGGCAAGGAAGGGCAGAGACAGGCACGGCTGAGTTGAGACCTGCTGGTCAAACTGAAAAGGGCAAGGAGGAAATGCACAGGCAGTGGAAGCAGGGCCAGGTATCCTGGGAAGAGTGTAGGGACGTTGCCTGGTTTTGTAGGGACGGGGTCAGGAGGGTCAAGGCACAGCTGGACCTGAACTTGGCTGGGATGAAAGGGATTAAAAGAATAAGAAGAAGGGCTTCTATACGTACATCAGCCAGGAAAGGAAGGTCAAAGAAAGTGTTCCTATCCTGATGAATACAACTAGCAAACTAGGAACAATGAAGAGGGAGAAGGCTGAGGTACTCAACAACATTTTTGCCTCTGTCTTTGCTAGCAACCTCTCTTCCCACACCTCTTGAGTGGAGGGAAAGCAAAGCAGGGAGTAGGGGAGCTAAGTTCCTCCCACTGTAAGAGAAGATTGGGTTTCTGACCACCTCAGGAATGTGAACATACATAAGTCTATGGCACCTGAAGAGATGCATCACAGAGTCCTGAGGAAACACATTGATGTAGTTTCCAAGCCACTCTCCATGATATTTGAAAAGTCATGGCAGTCAAGTAAAGTCCTTGGTTACTGGAAAAGGGGACACATTGTGTACATTTTTTTTAAAGGGTAAAAAGGAGACCCCGAGGAACTACCAACCTGTCAGTCTGACCTCTGTGCCTGGGAAGATCATGGAACAGATCCTCCTAGAAGCTCTGACAAGGCACATGGAGGACAGAGAGGTAATTTTAGACAGCCAGCATTGTTTCAACAAAGGAAGGTCCTGCCTGACTAACCTAGTACCTTTCTCTGATGGAGTGGCTATATCAGTGGACAAGGGAAGAGCTATGGATGTCTTGTATCTGGACTTCTAGAAGACTTTTGAAATGGTCTCTCACAACATTCTTCTCTCTAAATTGGAGAGATAGGAATTTTATGGGTGGACTATTTGGTGGATAAGGAATTGATTGGATGGCCACATCCAGAGGTTGTGAATGGGTTTTTTTTGTGTGGATGGTTGGACTCAGTGATCTTAGAGGTCCATTCTAACCATAATGATTCTGTGTAAAAGAGGGTAGATTTAGACTAAATAAAAAGAATAATATGAGGGTTGTAAGACACAGGAACACGTTGCCCAGAGAGTTGGTAGAAGCCCCATCCCTGTAAATGTTCAAGGTCAGGTTGGACAGGGGTCTGAGCAACTCGATCTAGTTGAAGATGTCCCTGCTCACTTCAGGAGGGATTGGAGCAGGTGATCTGTAAAGGCCTCTTCCAATCCCAACTATTCTAGGATTCTATGTTTCCATGATTCTATGATTTTATATTAGTAGAATCACCATCAGTTCATTGTAATTTCTCAGGAAAAGCAAGAAAGGGAGAAAGCATTGCTTGCAAGACCGCATAAAATGACCTTTTGGATTTGCCATTCCTGATATCATAATTAGGAAGAAATTCAAAAGCTATGCAGCTCAAAGAATTTGGCGATGAAAGTCTCCATGCAGTTTCCTGGACTCAGTATGAAAAAATGTTCTACTTAAATATATTCATCTTCTCATTTGTGGCATTTGTAAGCAGGACAAAAACGTCATGGATTCTATTATCACTCTGTTTTTCTTCATGGGAAGATAAATGGCCACCGTGGACCTGGCCAGACACCACGACCATGTGCATAAGGGCAGCATACGGTCAGCATTCCTGACAGGACATACGCAGATCACACAGAGGGGACAGTCTGTGAAAGAGTTATATAGAGTCCTAGTGCTAATGGTAACAGACATGTCAAATAAGTAAATGTAATTAAGCCTGAAATGCACAGCTCAAGGTATCAATAATTTTACTTCCATTTAATAAGAACATTTCAGACTCTCTGGAAACATGCTTAAACCTGCTAGGTCATGGGCACAAGCATAAATGAAGGGAGAAAAATATAGTCTTGTCTATAAATATTACACTGCTTCAACACTTTCCCCTCTACCAAGAACAAAAGAAAGCTCAGAACACACCCAAGGGCTGAACAGAAGAGACTGAAATGGTGGTCTCTCCCAGGCTGGGCTGACAAAGAAAAACAAAATAAACCAGACATTCAAGCAGTAAAGCACTCTGCACACAAAGCCCCAAGAACTAGTGCCTGTTTTGACCCACTGCCGTGTTTTGGAAGTGGATAAAGAAGACACAAGCAATTAAATGAAAGCAACAAAACCTTGTGCCTTATTTAACATTCAAACAATTATCTGTTGCAAACACCCTCAAATGGCGAGTGCCCTTAGAACCATCTGGTTTTGCTATTGAAAGCCTGTGGGCAATATTTTTGCTCACAGAGTAACAACATACACTCAGAGCAAGACAAAGCATAGATCTATCATTCTGCTTACCCAGTTTTGAATCTGTCTGGGCAGAAGATAAGAAGCTTTTAGGTTGGTTGCTGTTGCTAAGGCTTTGTACATGGTTAGCTCAGCAAGCTGGACCAAAAAATATAGAAATGCAGTAAGCCAGAACTCCAAACAGTGTTAATATAGCTAGACATGGGCAAGGAATATGTTCTGTAACAAGTACAGTCACTGCATTAGCCAGACAGTCAAGCAGATTTTACTTGGGCCTCAGATGAGCCCCTTTCAATTCTGTAACTCCAAATGGCTGAAATTATCACTGGAAAGAGAAGGCAATATGAGCAGTACTTTTTACAGTGTCCTAGGGGTCTTCTGAAGAAGACCAAACCTCTAACACAAAGCTGCTAGGATCACTGTGGTTGAGCACTGGAATGAAGATGATCTATTTCTATCATGTATTTTCACCTTGCTAGAAGTGACCTTCTGTCACAGAAGCATCCCCTTCAGGAGAGGAGAGAGATGGACTTGTGATGAGCTGCTCATTTGTCTCCTCAGTCTTCTGAATGGCTCACTGCAGACCCATTGAATTAAGCTTAGCACACACATGTGGTACAGTCACTGCTGTCAATGAAACAGCATCAAGAAGTTGGAGTTATGTTTAAAATAGCTACTCATGACAGAAGCATTCCAGTGAGAACAATGCAAGGTTCATCTAAATCTACAAAGAAGAAGGGTACATATTCAGGCCTAATATGCTCTGAATGTTGCAGCTATAGCATTCATAATAACTACTAACAATTACCAAGTGGGTTCTAGTGGGATGTGTCCCTGCCTATACAAGGGGGTTTGATCTAGATGATCTTTAGGTCCTTTCCAACCCACACCATTCTATGATTCTGTGAGTCTGTGATTTTATGATTCTGTGATCAAGGATCTCTGAAATGTTTTGCAGTTTAGACACATTTCTGCACACTCTTAACTGCCAACTTTTGAAGATCCTCACATGATCACTACAGCATGCATGCAAGTTGCACAAATAAGGTGTGGATATGAACCTGCCCTTACGACATTTAAAGGAATGATGGGCCAGTTGGATATGAAGCCTTTGTGTCTAATTGCAAACACTGAACTATAATAAAAATCAGCTTATTTATTAGCTTTTGCCTAGAATGCTCTAAACGATTTGGATGAAGCAAAATCTTATTAACTGAAAATTAATTGCAATGAAAGCATTTATCACTGGTTGACCCAAAGTGGAAGCAGTGGGGAGAAGGAGTCTCTTTGCTGGGTCTCTGTTCTTCCCCAGGCACAGATTGAGAGAATTTGCAGGATAAATTTTAATTCTGCTTATGACTATGACACTGTAGGCACAGGTTCATGTGCCAGAAGACCAAAGCTAGACATGGACAACCCTGTTAGTTAGTTCTGACCAAAATTAATCAACCCTTCATGGGAAGAAAGATAGATATACTTTTCCTCAAAGTAGCTAACAGAAACTGACCATAATCTTCCATTTACTAACAAAAATTTACCCATTTTTTAGTGACTCCAGCTCTACTTCCAGAAGCTTATGGGTAAGTTAACAGCAACTCTTAGTTAAATGTAGCAAAAGTAATAAGCATTTCTACACTATTCCTCATTGATAAGAGATCATTCATACAGCAGAGATTATAATCCAAGAATCTCCATTCCATGCTGATATCTGGATGCCAACTGAAGACTCCATTCTGTGGTGAAGCCTTCATGGTTCGTTGCTTCAGAGTGGATTGTGGTTAGTTATATGATCCCTTATGACAGCAGCAGGAAATATGCTATTTTATGTATATATTAACATTGCACAGAAGTAAGCAGGCAACGAGTTTAAGATCTGAACTTTGACAGAAGTAATCAAGCAGCTCAGTAGAGTTAGGATGATTTATGTCAGCTGTGTATCTGATCTTATCTTTGATACTAGTACTAAAGGTCCATTTGATTCACAAAGATGAGAAGAACATCCAGATGAATAGCAGTTACCGTGCCAGATGAAACACAATTCAAATAAACATACACATGAAAACCTGTTCAGATACCTGCATTGAAAGGTGAAGAACAAGCTGTGCTTTCTAAATGATCTCAAGGTTCTGGATCTGCATAACAAACTATAAAAACAGACTTATGGCTCCCTTTGTATCAATGGAAGACAAAATTAACTTTATTTTTCAACCCCCCCATGTATCCTACTACTTAGCAAAAAACAACAAATGAAGAGTCAGGTCTCTCAGGTTCAGAGGCAGAGAGAGATTATGTATCTCAGAGCCCGTCAGCACTAAGTGCTGTTGGATATTGTTTTGGCAAACTGAGATATCTCAAATTGTCAGGTTATTTAACTATGAATTTGATTATTAGAGCCAAAGAGTCTTATGAAAAGATTATGAATGGAGAATCACATTTACTTTTTGCTCGAGAAACAAAATTTAGCTATGAGTTTCAGAATCTGAGAAAAGGAATGCTCACACCTACGTCTGAAAAGGTAAATTTGTACATCTTTATTTCCCCCTCCTGACACTATAATTCACTGACAGAGAGCAAACAGGTAGAGCATACACAGACAATAAGCTTCTTTGGCCAGATGGAAACTAACAGTTCTTGATGATGAAAGGACTCAAGGGTGCTGAGCTCTATTCAGGGTCTCTTCTCTATAAGGAAAGTGCCTTCTAACAGTGCATCATTATATGGAAAATTCGTTCTTGTTTATATGACGGTCTGCACTTTCTATGTTGCATCTCTGTAGTCAAAGATTAACTAAGAGTACACATATTGTTAACACTAAGTCATTCAATATGCCATTATTGTGTAGAACAAATGGAAATTTCCATTATCTCTTCTAGAATCTGAACATACCATTTTGTTCTGGTGAGAAGCACTTTGAGCATCTCTACTTTGAGTCAATATTGCTATTATTTTTTAATTCATATTTTATCACTTTAACATTGGTGCTCAGTAAGGAATGCCTGTGCACAGATATTCCAAAATCAGTTTTAAACTAAGTAGTTGAGGTACAGGAACAGTCAGATTACAGAAAAAAGTTTCTGGCAACACTTCCATGATGTATGTTCTCTAGATACTACAGAACTACAGTTTTTAATAATTTCTGTAGTTGTGAGTTTTTTTGTTATTATCTTGATTTTCATGCTGCTGATATTTCCAGAAATCTGCAATTCTATTTTATCCTGATTACTAAGCTTGACTTTGCAAGCAACCACTTAAATCACATAAAGCAAAAGGGTTGTTTTGGGAAAACAGGCCTAGCAGACCCTGTACTTTCCTAATTTTGCATATCATTTGAATAGGAATAATCACTGCACCTGGAGAAGAAGTAGCTTATAACTAATACTCCTCCTGTTACAATCTACATTGCCACTGAAGATAAGGTAGTTGTAGCATTGTCCAGTATAACACATACATAGTCTCAATCACAGGATGTCTTCCATCCAGCACACTGCTGGGTTTTGGCCCATCTCAGATGTTAACTGCAACCTGGAAAGCAGCCAGCAAAGTTCTATTTTATATAAAAAAAGAAGGCTGAGAATGAAGTCACTTCAAGCCAAACCTTAGCACACAAAAAAATTACGTGCTGTAATATTATGCTATCCTCAGTAAGTGTCTCAGAGAACTTTCAGAGATTCAACAAACGGGAAATAGTGGTTTGGAATGATCTGAAGAACTCAAATGACCCCGAAGTTACTTATAAATGTGGGAAGTAATAGAAACTCGAACAGTTTTAAAGCAGCAGTTCAAAATGAAGTTTCCTTATTGACTTGACCTCTCATTATTGTCAGCTGATAATAAAAAAGATGGAAATGTTTTTGATCTATCAAAACAAGACCTTTTACCCTTCCCTTCCTTTTTCTTCTCTTCCTTTCTTCCTTTCCTTTTCATGTAAAAACAAAGGCTGTGGCCATTTCATTACCCTGAAACCTGATGTTATGAGATACACCTGTAATATTAGCAGTTTGTTCATTCTGAGAAATCCCTTGGGAGACTGTTGTTTGTTTAATTTTTGGGACCCAAGCCAGCTTGATTAAAATATTGAATAAAAGCAATACAATAATATATAACTCTTTTCTCCTTATAACCTGTTTTGGTAAGTGAATACTTTGAGGTATAACTTTTTAATTTCAGTTCATGCAAGATATATTTGCCTAACTACGTTTCCATTAATAGATGTCATGCTGAATTTTTAAACACATTGCACAGCTATGGTTGGACATCTTCTTTAGTAAAAATCTACCCCCAGGCATCACAGAATATACAATATTCTAAGCATGGCATTAATAAACAGAAAAACAGAGTGGTGGGAAAGCAATGGATTTTCACAGGATAAAAAAAATCAAGTCTAGGTAGACCGGTGGAAAGAGGTATTGCACTAATTTGAGAAGTTCCAGTCTTTTCTTCTCTTTTTACTCATGCTTAAATCACCAACTGAAATGTCTCACTAGCATTTTGCCTTTACTGATTCTGAGCCTAAAATACTTGAAAGGCTGTTTCAGCATCCTGCATTACACCTACTGATCTTCCAAGGATTCCCTGGAGCACTGAAGCAGACCCTGCCTTTGTTAACCAACATTCTTTTTTGTCTCCTTAACTGCTGCATGTTGTATGCACACCTGCAGTGTTAACACTCATTTTAATGTCAGAAAAGAGTGGGAAAGAAACAGGTACTAGAGTGCACTAGGTCTCACATGTCATTTCTTCATTGTCTGAATCCTAAATTGATTTGCATACTGTGAGAGTAACTGAGGTTTATTTCTATTATTGTTTAAAGTGTTTGCATTAAGGTTGGAATAAAGATTTTGGAAAACAGTAAGCACACAGTAGTTCAGGTGTGCAACATGAGGACAATGTAATCTCTTTCAGAAACGTACATAATTGAATAGACTTATTTTCTTAGTGATAAATCCACTTTCCAGTGGGGAACTGACATTCCTCATCATTACCCTTTAGAAATCATCTCTCCTACTCACTTACTGAATCTAAATGTTTATACACAGGAGCCTGAGCTAGAAAACTTTCAAGATGACTGTGTAAGTAAGAAAGACCAATGTAACAAAAAAACCCTCCAATTTGCTGCAAAAGGAATGCCATCTACAACGAGTTGCTGGCAAAAACACCTCAAAGCAAACATTGCCTCACACAGCATAACAAAAAAAAACAGATCACAAGGCCTAAAGAAACCATTTACAAAGTTTTTCCTTATAGCTGGCCAGAATTTAAATATATATATATATATGTGTGTGCTTGCATGTATAGAAACATTTTAAAAGTCCAGACAAGGAACAGGTGGCAGCAGAAAGGAAAGAGCATTTCTACTGCCTTGCCACACAAGAATATTGCACAGCCTGATGCCTAGAGCAATTTTGTGGATCTTTAAGTTGAAAGCTGATAAGTCAGCCTAAGTAAGGGAAGGATTTGTGCCTTCATCTCAGTGTGAGTGCTCTCTAAGGTGGTATGCTGTTTCCCAAAAGAGAATCATCAAAAGGTCATAGCTTTTACCCTGGTGTGGAATTGAAAATATTTTGATATTTCAAAGATTTCATGGCAGAGACAATTTGCTTTGCTGCTCTGCACATTTTTCCCATCTAATTAAACTGTGAATCACATAGCCCAGGTAATAACACCTAGTGAAAGCTTTAATATTAAAAACAAGTACTATAAATTTACTAGCGTTTGTCAACTTTGGCTTCCTGGGGATATGGTTTGTTTATCCCGCTATGGAACTTGAATTTATCTCCATGTTATTGCTTCAGCTATTTTCAGTGAATTATTCTATAACAATATCCATTTTTGTTATTCCATTCTAGAATGGAAAAGAAAAAAGGCATTCAAAACTATTCAAAGTGAAAAGATGTCCTTTTTCACAAAGTGGTGATGTATCAGCTAAGACCTAACATAACTAGAGAATTTTTTTTCCACAGAATATGTTAATACATGCAGCATAATAATACTGCCCTAGGCTTGCTACAGTTCAAACCAACCAATTAAGTTAAATACATATTGGGCTATTGGCACTAGCAAGTGGTTAGAATATACTCAGTGAGAATATGAAGATAAAGGCATATAATTATCCTAAAGGGGGAAAAAAGATCAAGAGATAACAATACAGCAACTTGCATAAATAATAATAAATAATAAATAATAAGCCGATTTTACATATTTAGACAGTTATAGGGCAAAATCTTTGTTCAAGAGCAGAAAAAATGTGTAGGTATCTTCTGTATACTATGAACCATCCATGGAAGTGAGCTCCTTTCTGGCTGATAGAGAGGGTAGATATCCTGGCCACTGACAGGACTTGGAAGAGACTTTATGATGGTTGGAAGAGGAAGAGAACTCCGACCATTACCCACAAAGGAAGTGGTATACCTAACTCCAGGTATATAGCAGATATTTGTGTCTAGAGGAAAATTCTGTGATGTTGACCTGTAGGGAGGTATAAGGCCCACGGTGACCAAATGAGACACATGTAGAGTTATAATGGCAGCTAAGCAGGTGTTTTCAAAATCTTTAGTTTGAACTTCATTAGATTACAACTTTAGAAGGCTGCTGTAAGCTTTCTGGGCATTGTCTTTCAGGCAGTGGTGATTAGGCCCACATAAATGTCAGCAGGCATCCAGATGGTTAGGAATGTGGATGACTGAACAAGAAAGGTATGGAGGGAATGACAAGAGCTGAATACACCAATCATGCAGTAAGACAGAAAGAAGCAATGGAAATGACAGAGGAAAAAGAATGAGGGAAAAAAAAGGAATTTTTTTCTTCTTTTCTTTCTAGCCAACACTCTATCAAATGCCTGTTCCACCAATATATGAGTAGCAACTCTTTCTCTTACCCAAAACGGGATTCAAAGTCTTTTTTCTGTTCTGAAGCCTAAATACACACTCATTAGTGTTGTCAGGGACATCTGTCCTGGGCACTTCTGTGAGGATTTACATGCTATTATTGATCGCTGACTATTACAAATCACAGTCTTTGGTTTACAGCACAGTCTGCATTATACTGCAGGGAAAAGGATGACTTATCTTTCAAGTTCTGCCTTGTGTTTTTGTAGCTTTAGGTGTGGTTTATAAATGTATGTCGGCTTTCAGCAATAATCATGTCTTCTTTCATCATGAAGTGCAAAATTTCCTGGTGCATGAAGGAAAAACAATCACTGCTGCGAAGTGTGATGAAGAAACTGGTATTCACTGGAAGCTTCTCTTTCCTGGTGCTTTGTGTTCTTTTTTTTATTCAAGATGATTTTATGTGCACAGCTAAGTTGTCTGGAATAATGGACTAAATTCATAGCAGGAACCATCTGCAAATATATTTTTACATTTGAATTTAAATGGATAATTGATAGTTCTATTTGGCTTTTACTAGTTTTCTGAAGATAGTACGTGATCCTGGTTGCAATCAACAACTTTCTATATGTGACACATACATAGCGACTTTCAGAACATATTCAACAAATGGAGTTTTTGTAAAGAGGCATCTAGCAATTATCCCTAGAACTAATTGTTACACATTACAAATAAGGGTACTATGGTGCCATTTATTTGCTCATATTTTTTCAAAAATAGAATGCCTACTCATTGTTCTTTAGATGGATGTCTTTCAATGCACAGTATGTTCTGTGTTTCAAGCTTGCATTTCAAAGATGTTGTGAATGCTTTCTTTAAAGCTGCTGAAGTGTGGTTCTGCTCTGAATGGTGGGTATGCAAAATAGCACCTCCTTTTACGACTGATCTCCTCATTCTGTTTACCCCAGGTCATTGGGAGTACAATATTAATATTGACCATGCTTTTTCTGCTTTCTACTCTTTTAAGACTGTAGAGCCAGATTATTTCAATTCATTCTTCCGTATCTTCATCAAACATCCTACCAATAAAACAGTTTATCCCATTGAAACCAATTCTGCTTGTGCAAAACCATTCAAATCAAGGGAGTCAGTGAAAGAGTCAGCAGG
>NW_009953295.1:6405901-6451308 GCF_000747805.2 Chaetura pelagica | reverse complement strand
GCAGGAATACATTCTTTAGTCATTTTTATTACAACCTTAGTATTTTTCTACGTGAATTGTTAAAAAAATACCCACCTAACATCACAGACAAGTGAAACTGCAAATATCTTGAACCAACTCTGATAATGGAAATGTAGATCAATATACAAAACTCAGAAAATGACAGATAATTTTTTGTGTACTGATTCACAATAGAAACAAATTTATTCTGTTAGGTTTAAGGAAGCCTAAATAGATCTCAAAATTGAATGTTTTACTTACTTTTAAATGTGGTTTTGATACCTTTTTTTAAGAATATAAGATTTCAAGATCTGATCTTCTGACTTAATTAAAATTGTCAGAATTGAAATATTTTTGATAAGTCACCAGAAGATTTTTTGACAAGAAAGCAGATAGTATAGCAATTTTCAAGGTAAATTTCTCTATATCTATGATTTTTTAAAGTTATATCAGTTAGTAGATCTAGAGATGTGAGTGTTAATATAATAGCAGGCCTTTAGCTTCATGCCTAACCGAAGGTTACAAAGGCTTCCTGGTTTCATAAAACCACAGAATGTTTTGGGTTTGAATGGACCTTAATATCCCCTAGTTGCAACCCCCCTGCATGGAGGAACACTTCCCAGTAAAGATCTACAAGATTTTCACTAGATTTTCTACGAGATCATCTCATGGTTAATGATCTGTAGTTTTATGATTATTGTAAGCAGGAAGCACAAGTATTAGTTTTCTCTGTCCAAAGTTTTCTGTTGATGAGTGCTCTAATTAGTGTTTTATTAAAAATGTGGGCAGTGAACAAACACTCTTGCTTTCAAGTCAAAGCACCTGTTTTTTCTTAGTTATGTTAGTGTAGTTAGGCACAATCTGATTTTGTCTCTTGACCTAGGCACATGAGGGAACCCATATACAGGGATATCTAGATTTTAAATCCCAAGTGACCACATAAGGAAAGTTAGTCAAGATGGTGACATTTGTAAATGCCTTGTAAATGCCAAACGCTTAGGTGAATTCCGTGTTGAAAACTTAGATGTCTAGGTTTATGTACTCATAGCCCTGAAGTGATAGACAGAAGGGCTAGCAGGCAAGTTTTCTCCTAGTGGTTCTAGTCTATTGACTTTTCGGTCCTCCTGAGTTGGCTTTCAGCTTCCTTCACCTGTTGCAGATACTCAGAAGCTTGAGTGAGTTGCTCCTGAGAAGAAGCAACCATCTTCCCCTTAAAAAAGAAGGAAATTGCAACTTACCCAGCTGTATTTGAGAGTACAGAAACAGAATCTGAGAGATGTGCTGCTGAAGGGGAAATTCAGCATCCTGCTACTGACAAGTCATATTAAATGTGTTTAATGATAATGGGCTACTGACAGCTCCCTGGACTGCAAACAGCTCTGAATCAGCAATTATGCCTCTCTTGTGCGCGTAAAAAGCAACAGCCACTTGACTTCTTGTCTTGGTATTTTCTCCCTGGCTTGGAATAAAGTCAGGAGCACTATAAATATACTTCACACAGACCTTGAGGAAAGGTAGAAATAACAAGTATGTCCCTTTGCTGAACAATGAGCTCTGATGCTGAAAAGCCCTCAGAGGGAGATTGTGCCTCAGTCTTCCAAGTAACTGGTTCCATTCCTTTCAAAAATATGTCTGTTGAGAACAGTAAATTATTCTTTAGCTTCTAGACTGACACAGAAAAGTATTCTACCTCATTTCATATGTGGTCCTCAGTTCCCAAGCCACACGTGATACCTCTGGTTCAAAAGGGAGGACGTCTCAAGAAGAGGAAAGTTCTAACATGAATTGAATAACCAGTTTGGAAGAGTTAGATTCAAGCTACCTTTAGTAGAAAAAATGTGTATCTGAATACCATTTCCTGATAGATTTCCTCAACAGAGCAACTGATGCCAAGAATGAGGTAAACATTCAACAAGTGAGACTGCTGCAATGTCCATAGAGAAAATCAGAGCAAAACAAAGCCAACAAAAGAGAAGAAAATCTATAATGCACTAAAAACTTGTGTTTTTCTATCTTGTTGCACTTTTTCAGATGTTCTCCTCATTGATTCCCCCCCCCTGCCTTTCACTGTCTCCAGGAGGAAGACGTGAGGAAGTGTGTGGGTTTTATAGTACTTAGGAGAACCCACTTTTTCCAAAGGGAAACTCCCTGTATCAACAGTAGCCAACTGCAGTCCTACTATATTTTGGGACATCACATCGAGACTGATATACAGACTCTCATGTACTATGAATACACAGTTAAATGAATAAAAACAGAACTTGAGGACACTGAGACCGGAGTTAGGGCTAGGTGATCTTCAATGCAAGGAACAATGGATTTAAAAAAAAAAAAAAAAAAAAAAAAGGCAAATTGAAAGCTTAGCATGAAGCTTATTTTAGAATTGTTATTTTTCTAATGGAGAAGATTTCAAGACTGAAGTAACTTTCCTTTAAGTGTGCATGCTCAAAATCAAAGTAAACGGACAGTAATGTTGCTTCTCATCAGCCTAATGCTTGTGACCATTCTATGAGCAGTTCATAAGTGTTTGTTATGCAACAGTAATGTTGAGACTGTTTATGAACAGTTTTCTGTATATATGCAATGTCTGATATTTGTTTTTCTAGTTGTGTTGATTAGTTGTGACTGGTCAGACAAATCATATGGTGTTGTTTCTGTTCTCAGATTAGAAGAGCACACAAATACTCTCTCATGTGTCAAGTAGTTTTGTTAATACTTACTCTGGCAGCTTCAAGCCCAAGATACATGGTAACAACTCATACTTTTCTGAAAATGAATACAAAAGGGGGAAAAGCACAGCTAAAAAGAAAACAAACTTTGAGCAAATAGTCACATAAAGCTGCTTTCCTTGCTTGCCTTCCTTGCCTGTGGAGCTATACGCATGCATGTCTTTTTGTTTCTTGTTAAACTTGTACCTGTGCTAGGAGTCCAGGTCACTACCTTTGCTCTAGAAAAACTATTTCAAAGGGATATTTTGTGTTTGCTTTACTTTACAGGGTTTGTTGCTGGTGGGTTTTTTTTATTATTTACTTTTATTTTAATGATTATAAATCTATACCAATTTTAAGGCCCAAAACCTCATAGCAGAATTCTGGCCACTTCTCTCTGAACTGCTGAAAGTTTCCATTGCACAGGGAGACAACATCTGCTCCAGAAATATTTGAATCAAAAAGAAGATGGGCTTACTTTCTAATCGCATTGGAATATTGAAATCTTTACATCTTAGCTCTGATAATGAGTGCTGGCTTTCCAATAAACACTGATTTGTCTCAAATCCCTCACAATTTCAAGTATTTTTTTGAAAAGCTGACATTTTCTTTATTACTTTCACAAAAGTTAGTTTTGTCCCTGAGCCACAACATCTGTAACAATAAAAAGATATTTTGGAGATGAAAATGCTTTCCTCAGAAGGACCAATGAAATATTCACTGCCAGATCAAGGCAATGAAGTTTTGGCTCTAATTTTAACTCCACAGTTACTCTCTCTGACAGATGTTTTCACTAGGGCAGCACTATCTGAACTTCTATATAAAAACTTATTGGTTGCATTTGGTTGTCCAGATGGCTGATGGTTTCAGGAAAATGTTTGTTTGCAGGCTTCAAATAGCCTGCATAGAAGGAGATAGAAAGGCCAGGGGATGGATAGCTGTAGCTGACATTGAACTGGTTAGCAAAAAAGAGAGACAGGAAAGTGATCCATGCCACCAAGATCCACAGCAGCTCCACAATAAATTCTCCTCACATCAGCAGTGGAGAATAATGTAACATGACACACCAGGGGGAAGCATATTGAAGGGGATTGTGAGGCTCTGCTTTCTCCCTTCTTCATTGATGTTGCAAACCCACAGGCTGCTATAACAACAGTGATCATTCTCAGTGGATATATCCAGGCTTTGGTTCTTCCATGAGTACACCACTTCTCTGAGCAGGCAGAGCAACCTCCAGGCAGGGAAGTGATTAAATGGGAAAAACAAAACAATACAAAACAAAACAAAAAAAATCATATTAAAATAAAGAACTTTGCAAAATATATTAAAAGAGACATGAGGTTTGGACTAGCTAATCTGGGTTGAACAAGACGATTTTTAATGGTCCCTCCCTACCCAAACTATTCATGATTCTCTGATAGAAACTCAGAACTGTTTACACTACACAACATATTTAAATTTAAAAACAGGAACTAGTGAGGAAAAGCATATTGTACTGAGACAACTACAGCCCAGAAACAAGAAAACATTTAAATATCATTCTCTAGCCATCTCCTATTTTAAATCACCAGAGATTTTAAAGTATTTTGTGTAGAATTGTATCAACTTTTTATTGGAAATTCCAGGAATTAATTTTTCCTATACCAATAAGGCCACATTGAAGAGAGAAAGAAGTGAATATCTTTAGACCACAGAAAATCTAATGAAGGGTTTGATCTCCTATTTTTGTCACCAGAAGAAGCTTAGTGCTGTGTAGAATTAAAAAAAAAAAAAAAAAAAGCACAAAAACTAAACAAAAACAAAGCAAAACAAAAACAACTAGTAAAACTGAAATAGACTTTGGAAGAGTTTGAGCATTTTTCTTTCTTTTCTTCTTTTTAATTTTTTTTCTAATTTGAAAACTTAGCTACTTAATGCTTTAAAACCTGTCGTGTTTTTTTGGTTGTTGAGGTTTTTTGGGGAAGGTGAGAGGCACGGGGCAGGTATTCTTATATTTGAACCATGACCATGGAGTGTAGAATCCATTCTAATCCCTTCTGGTTGTGCTTTCGCCTGCATGTGTTGGACTTTCCACTGCCATGAGTTTTGTGCACTGAAAAGGATTGTGTTACAGACACTGTTCTCAAAAATATGTACCTGAATTGTACACAGTTCCCATGATGGGCACATCATAAGGCCATAGCATTCTACAACCACAGAAATGCTGGGCTTTAATAGAGATTCCAAAGTCACAGTCAAAGTAGATTGCCAGTGGGTCAGGTCAGCCATGGCTTTGTTCAACCAAGTTATGAAACTCGCTAATGATGGGTATTACACAAACTGTTTGGGTAACCTGCTGCAGAATTATAATACCTTTTAGTGAAAAAGTCTTCCCTAATATCCAGTATGAACCTCCCATGTCACTCCTTGTGGTTGTTGCCCCTCATTGTATCATCTGGTACTACAGAGTAGCTCATCTCTCATCTTTATAGTTACCCTTCAGTTATATATAATCAGTTCCTTTAGATCATCTTTAGTTCATTTTAACCAAATTAAAGAAGCCAAGCTACCTCATCCTCTCCTATATCATGCCCTACTTACTAGCCTCCACTTACACCCTCTTCAGTTTCACCTCACCTCAACAGGGATGCCCAAAACCAGACTAAATATTCCCAGACACAGCCTCACCAGCAACAAGAAGAGTACAAGGTCTACTGAGTAGATCAAGGTTCCCTGACCACACAGCAGCTCAGCATGCAATTTGCATTACTCATGATGAGGGTGAACTCTTGGTTAACCCTCAGTTCAGGTTTGCTTTCAAAAAGCATTACTGCTTCTCAGTCACCTGGTGGCCAGACTGTCCAGTCCTCGAGTTTATCAGGGCCTGCTATTTGTTATGGTAATTATACCTTTTAATTTGCTGAGGGTTCACTCTAAAATTACCCAAGTCTTTGAGGAATATGCTGAACAAGAAGGACCCCAGTATCAATCTCTGGGGTACTCAGCCAGCTGCTGACCACCAGCTCTTGATCATTACTCTCTGAACCTGAAATATCTGCCATTTTCAACTTACCTCACAGTCTGCATTAATTCCTATATTATTCAGAACTTTAAAGGCAAGATTATTTTATTCTCAATTAAAGTAATCTAATGGGCATAGAAATCACATGTGGGTGCTTTTCCACCCTGCCTGCTCTGAAGAGCACCCTTTTAACATAACACAGGTAGAACCAGGCCCTTCTTTGCTGAAGTTAATGGAAAATGTGTAAGGAAATGTCTGTAGAATTGAAGCAATCATGTAATTGTGGCTAAACAAGAGACTGCTTCTCTGCCAAGCTGCGATAAGTGAAACACATTAGAACAAACCACCAGTTAAACCACAGCTCCTTGATGGTGATTTTCTTATGCACAGTTTCATAGTGGCTTAAGATAATGGACTTTACTTACCAAATGGATTCTACTACTGCACTTTGCCAGTTACCACTGCTCAGCTGTTGAGGAGTAATTCAATAAGGTAAGGTAATTAAATTATTTTTGACCTTGTAAGTATACCATAAATAAGGAGAGATGTTGACCTCACTATTAAAAACTTTATTCAGGAGATCAGACATAATTGTTTTTGTTGATGCCTTGCCGTGCTGAATCACGCTTTGAAGGGCCTGTAAGTAGAGAATGTTATATCTTTGGAAGGTTTTTATAACAGACTTCAGTGTTAGAGGCGCCATTCTACAGATTTAAAGTAGAGACATAATCAGTGCATGGCAGAATCAGTGTCATGGCAGAATTAAAAAAAAAAAAAAAAAGGTGTTGCCTTCACTCCTTTTATTTTCTACATGCATAAGGACATCTCTATTGCGATATGTCTGCTGCAAAATATAAATTGTCTGTTCCCATGTTTGACCTATTTGCCAGGTGATTTTTTTTTTTTTCAATGTTAGTACATGGCTCTGCATTTTCTTTTCTATTTTTGTATTATCTATACTTAAAACCACATAACTTTTGCTGTCCTTTTAAAAATATACATTTTTAGTTCTTTGAAACAGAAGTTTGCAGCAACACTATTTTAATAATAACACCTAGCATTGTTTCTTGAATTTTCTGAGTTGTGATCTGGATATTTTTAAGGAGAGCAAACAATACATTTCTAGTATGACCTAAAATGAATATTGAAAGCATGTTCCGGCTTTGTGTAACTGCTGACTAAGAAAGCTCTCATGCAGGAGTACTATAATTATGTCTTAGGAGTGAAACACTTTCTAGATATTTTGATAATTCCAGTCAGCTAGGAATGCTATGATTGGCTTGCTTACTAGAGGAGACTTGGAGAGGGAATGGAACTCCAAGACATAATTACTGGATAGACTTGGCCAAAAGAATTAAGCTGTGGTTATCAGAGAACACTCGTCTTGCTTTTAGGGAACCATTTAATTTAACTAAACTGTCAGAAAAATCAGACTTATCCTCCCGCCTGCTCACTTAGGACCCAAAGATGGAAAGGAAGGTAGGAAAGTATCACATGGGTGCTGTGTTTTTGTAGCCCAGCAAACTTTTGATCTTTTACTGAAATAATTCTTTCTTGCTAGTTTAAAAGGATTTTTTTCTTGTCTCTTACATAAGTATCTTTTTTATTTCTTCTATTTTGTAAAGATCTACCACTTCATTTTCAAATAAATAACCTTAAAATATTCTTGAGCTAACTTCTTTCTTTCTTTGTATGACTGTTGTTGGTATTTTGATGCCTTAGAAGTTTTGCCAGTAGAGTTCACAGAGTTCAAGTTAAACTGATTCTTATGCGAAGGGTAGTTTCAGGCAAGTTGGAATGAGCATCATAATGCAAATATTTTGAGTCTGTAACACTCATTTGGGAATTGCTTGAGCAGGCTTCTACATGCAATCTGCAGGAATTGCTGTTGAGACAAAATTATACGAAGAGTTGAATCCGTTAGCTATTTTGCAGCACTTTAACAAAACTAAAAGAAAAAAAAAAAATCACTCAACAGATTCATTTGTTATTACATTAGGAAAAAGATCACTGTCTGTTAGTCTTACTGGTTGTACTGTGCCATCTGTGCTTGTAAAAGTAATAATAAGCAATGAATTGCATATGCCATCTGTAGTCAGATCTTTAATAATAATTAGGTAATAATAATCCCCAAGAAATCACTTGTTAACTGTGATAATTGATTAAATGTAGTTATTTTGTATAATAAACTCTAATCAATGCTTTACAATGCTGATTTTTTTACGTGCCTTTTTTTCCATAGTAAATACCCAAGCATGTTTGAGCAGCTGTGCAGGAAAATGACTGATTTTCCTGGGTTAATGACCAATTTTTTACCCAATCAAAATCGAAGTCATGGTCTGCTAGGTTTATAATAATTTTTACATTAATTTTTTTTCTGCACAAGGTACAAAGTAAATATAAAAGAACACCTGGCAAAATCAATTGCTTCAGAGTAACTCTTTATAACTTTAAGGATGAACAATTATTATTTGAGTAAAAATTACACTGCAGTGCACTGCAGAATCGATGGATTGTTCTGTAGCAAAAGTGTTTGTCCACAGAACTGGTGATAAGAAGTAACCCCAAGGCACAGAAGGTGGTCAGTTTATTTGTTTTCAACTCCAGTCTTAAGGTTCCAGTCCATCATTTGATTAATGCCAATATTTGCCTGAATTCCAACTTAAAGTATGATTTTTGCATGCCCTACGGACCCGAATCTTTAAGCTGATACTTTGCACAGATGACTATGGTCTTGTGATCCTAGACCATATTCATTGGCTTAAAGCTAAGCTCAAGCAACAACAGTTGTGAGATGAGGAACTACATCTGAAGCGAGAGCTGTAGAACATATCTCCCAATAAAAAATGTTCTTTTTTAGAAATGTTCAGACATGCCTCTCCAAGAAAAACACAAAGTATTAGATTATATTTTATAATATACTATGGCAGTATAGGAGAGAAAAAAATAATCTTGGTTTAGTTATTATAACAGTATGAATCTCTTCTATATGCCTAATGTAGTTAAATCACATGCACAGCTGCACAGAATCTCTTGGAAATGTTTTCATTTTAATTATTGGAGATTCATTACAGAACAAAATGTGAGACTTAAAGTCCATCCTACAGTAGTTACCAAACAAAGCTATAAAATCAGTGGACAAATTAGAGATCTGCATGCAATTGCAGAGCTACAATCCCATTGGGATCACAGAGACATCATGGGATAGATCCCATGGCAGGAGTTCTGCAACCACATAAATATGTAGATTGGAAGGGACCTCTCCAGATCATCTAGTCCAGCCCCACCACTCAAGCAGCATTAGACAGAGCCAGTTGCCTGGGCTGAGTGAGTCCTGTCAGGTCTGAAATATGTCCACAGACAGAGATTCCACAGCCTCTCTGGGAAACTCGTTCCAGTGATCATTCTCACAATAAAAAGTTTTATTCTTGCATTCAGACTGAATTTCAAGTTTTCAAGATCTGTGCCTGTTGTCTCTTGTCCTGTCACTAGACACCACTGAAAACAGCCTGGTGTGCTCATCTCCATTTGCTCCATTAGGTATTTATACACTTTGATAAGATCCCCTTGAGCTCTCTGTCCTCCAGGCTGAAAAGTTCCAGTGTCTCCTTGAAAATGCAGAGAGACAAAGAGAAGATTTTGTAGAGGAATAGTGATCACCACTGAACTAAAAATGTTTTTAATTTATGCTTCTCAAGAGTAAATATATTCATTAAGAGGTTTTTGGGTGGGGTTTTTTTGGGCTTTTGTATATGAAAATACCTTGAAAACCAACCCAATTGAAATGTCTCAAAATCAAAACACTGACTTTCATTTGCAGACATCTTTTTTAAGGCTTTTTTTTCTCTGTAAGATGAGTTTGCAGAGTTTACAACTGGCTGCCCTCATTTGCACCGAATGGTTCTTACACATAGGCCAAGAACTGGGTGGAGCTGGAGGAAGATATTCCTTTTAATACACTTAGAAAAAGAGCATTTATTCAGAAATAAATCTATACAGAAAAGCTTATTCTAGCTTGCTACATTGTACAATCTTGAAAGAATTTATTGACCAGGACATTTAATGTTTTTACAATACAAAATTCATGTGCTTTAAACAATAAATATTGATTTTGTAATTCAGACCAAATTATTGTTAAATATGTAAATAAACTGCATACATTACTTGGCTGAAATTCAAATGCAACAGAAATTACATTCATGTTTTGTTTGCAGTAAGCAACAACTTAAAGTGATCCAAAATTTGTAGTTACATTTTTAGTCCATTTCAGGTTGACTTACAACTTCAGAAATTAATACAAGTTTTTCTGGAAAAACTTGTTCCACATATATTTAAAAATGAGGAGACCTAGCATCCTTTAGACTCAGAGCCCATCTGTTTTGCATCTTCCTGGTATGTCCCATGAGTTTTTTTAACTCATAGGGCTTCCAGTATCACTCTACATATGCTAGCTATTTGGGTATACAGATGTCATATAAATGTTAATACAGTGATACCATTCCCAATGTTTTCAATTCAATGCAAGGAATTCCTACACTATGCTTAATGTTGTGTCTACTCAGTAGTATTTATTTCTTATATTTCTTATATTTTTATGGATTTGCAAAATAAAGGAGAGGGAGGCAAAACACATAGCAAATATTGTAAGTTGCCATTTTTCTCAAAATTGTTGTTTTTATATTAAAATACACATTAAGATTACTACTGATAGCTTAAATTCACCCTCATAAATTAACTACATAATAGGTTTGCCATCAGAGCCTACACTAAAGCCAGTCCCAGCATCACTACCTAAGATAACTGTAACATTTAAAAAAGCAAACACTGAGAAATAATTATAGCCCAAAACAAAGATCACAGAATCACAGAATTATCACTTTTGAAAAGAACTCTAAGATCCCTGTGTCCAACTATCAAGCCCCACACCCTCCTCCCCACAAAAACAAACAAACAAACAACAACAACAAAGCCAAAAAGAGCATGTCCCAAAGTGCCTCATCTACACAATTTTTAAATAAGTACAGGGATGGTGACTCCACTGCCTCCTTGAGTAGCCTCTTCCAGTGCCTCACTACTCTTTCAGCATAGAAATTCTTCCTAGTATCTAGTCTAAACCTCTCCTGGACCAACTTGAGGCCGTTTCCTCTAGTCTTATCATTATTTACTTGAGTGAAGAGGCCAACACCCACCTCACTACAACCTCCTTTCAGGTAGTTGTAGAGAGTGATTAGGTCACCCCTCAGCCTTCTCATCTCCAAACTAAACAATCCCAATTCCCTTAGCCTCTCCCCACAGGACTTGTTCTCCAGTTGTTGCAGACCTATGTGCAATGTTGTTTCTTCTCTAGATAATACACAGCATATTGCACTGTAAGAAGATGGAGGTCCACACACAAGTTCTTGAAGAAGCATGAAGGGTTTTTTGAGAAAGTTTTCCCTGTTCAATTGAAAGTGTGGTACCAGACCACAGCATAGTTCTTACACCAATGTATTTAGAACAGCTAATTGTAGCTACAGTGAAATGCCTTATATACTGGCAATAAAAGGAAACAATGGATGATTTTCTGTATTGTGAAACCCGCTGTTTCAGCAATCTGACATGAGAATGTATGAGCCCTTTCCCTAACACCATAAGCCAGGATAATTAGTAGTTTACCTGACAGGAGTAGGAGAGGATTAAAACAACATACTTACATTTTCGTAGACCACCACCAGTATTACAAATTCTAATACAGACAGTTACCTTGTTGTAAACCTACAGTTCCATCAGCAACTGTACAGTACTTAAAGTTTAATAGATAGAAAGGAGGCAATTTAGATAATTTTCAGAATAGCTCTTTACCTGTCCCAGTGGCAGCCGGTCACTTTATACAGAGACTCAGTGGCTTGATTATCTTGGCCTATAATTGCAATGTGAGGTGTGCGTTTTCCCAGGTAGATGCACAGCCTGGAATAGAATGTGCTGCAAATCATTGCTTTACTTTGCAAGATGGGTAATTTCAGAAGGACCGAATCAGTTTCCAGCAAACATAATTCACCTGGATATTATCTTATGCTATGATTTATGTAGTCCAGAGCACAGACTAGCCATTATGGAAGTTTTCAAGAGCTGGTTCTTTGTTCTGTTAGCTTTATTATTTTTTCACATCAACATAGACAACACAAATACTGAAACACTGATGACATTTTTAGACTATAAGAGAAGTGATACAAAGCAGCAGTTAATAGTACTGTGGCTATCTATCTGTTTTTAAGTCTGGAGACTTAAATCTTTATTCCATTGATATGGTGGATTGGAAGACATTACAGTTTGCATTTGCTCATGTTTTTTTTTTTCTCCTTAAGTCATTATAAATATGCTGGAATTACTCCTGAACATCTCTCTGTGGGCTGCACAAGCAAGCAGGTTTCAAGGATGACAAGAGGCAAACTGTTCTTTAGCAGAGAGGGAAGGAGGGGTAAGTAGACTGACCCAGAGTGGGACTTATCAGAATAAATTGAAATAAACTAGGCAGCAGATACCACTGGGTAATACCTAGTCCAGTAACAAACCTCTGGCCAGCAACAAGAGGAGGTTTTCTGCTTTATTCCTGCTTCCACTGTGGAAAACACTGGGATGAGTTTTCAGTGGTAGCACAAAATGTTCATTTGACACCGTCAAGCAGGTCAGTGCATGCACAAAACCTCTGACCCACTTGTTTGGGTGCCAGGACACATGCCTAGACTCTTGGGAAGAGACAGTGGCTGGTGCCCTGTACTGTTACAGTATACAGATATAGGTCTGTGTCAGCTGGAAAGACTTTTCCATATCCTTTCCAAAAGGATGACCAGAGAAGGGGAAATAGGCTGCTGAAAGGAAGTGACTTCAAACAGAAGAACCTCTGAAAAGTTCACAGGTGCTTTCCTTAAAATAAGTGTAAGATGACTGATGACATGATTCCTCAGAACTGGAAGAAGAGAAAAACAGATAATTTAGAGGTTAATTTTTCTGGGGTATTTCCCTTTTTCTATTCAGTTTTCAAAGCTAGTTTTGAAAATCAAGCAGTGATGCCATAAAGCTTCCATAAAACTGGAGCTAAAATTACAGCATTGATCTGCCTCAGGTGACAAAATCACAACCCTTTTAGAGAAATGGTAAAACATCAAAGTCAAGATGACACAGTTACAGCTGCCAGGGGTCTATCCAAATTTCCTGACTGATGTTTACAACAGAGGAATTGGGTCACTCAGGTGTGGTCACTGGCTCACAGATTAGCTGACAGAATAGGTGAGAAAATCCTTGTCTTATCCTTGAATGCTCAGCTGCAATTTGCATGAAATGCAGCTCTTGTTAATGATTCAGGTCACAGGGTCACATGGACAAATTGAAAAACTGACACATTTGGCAGAAAATTTATGTAAGAGATGACTATGCAAGGAAGGCAAAAACAACCAGAGGACCAGAAAGCCTCTGGACCAAATCACACATTAAATTGACAACCACTGGAAGCTCAGTTGAAACCAATGTATTATGAAATAATCATTAGTCAAAGTTGTCTTGGTTTTTTTCCATATATTATTTTATAGTATGCCATGTATTCCTTGCCTGAGGATTCTTGAGAAGAATAAGGTAATCTTTAGGACAGAATTAAACTGCACACCTGACACGGATTATCTGTTGAAGCTTTAAAAGATAAACACTTCTCTAAAAATCCATGGATACAGAAGACTCTTTTCCTCAACTTTTTTTTCTTTTTTTTTTTTTTTTTTTTTACAAAATCAGACTCTCAGATAATACTTATCTACTTCAAATCCACATTTAAACATATTTGTTCACACAGCCCTGGATTTCCACTTCTTACTTAGCAGCTTTCCCCTTCTTTCCCACAAAGCTAAATTATAATTAATTTGCTTCTTATGCATCTGTTGGAAAAGAAAAGCTTGAGGATAATTTTTAGGAACTGTGCATGGTAACTTAAAGACCAGTTCCAAGAGAGTTTTCAAGTTAAGTAAGTCATGCACTGCAAAAAAAACTGATGTTCTGTTTCAAAAAACTCGAGAAAGCTTAAAATCCCAAAGGCATTTATGAAATTAAGAGCTAAGCCTTTGGTGGCTTTGGCTTTTTGTTTTATGAAGCTGGATTATGCCCAATCTTAGTGGTTCCCTTGCAGGAGAGAGTGGCCCAGGAGATAAAGCTGAATCTGTGCAAATGGTGGTGACTTACAGGCCAAGTTGAGAACAGTGCCATACAGAACTGCCTGTCTGTCCCCAGCAGTTAACCAGAATTCCCAGGCTCTGTGTATTAGGAAAAACGATGGTGGAGTCAGACACTTATTTTATGCAAACCTTTGTATTGTCAGAAAAAGTTTATATAGCCCAATCCCCCGAAAATCTGTAGCAAAGTCAGTAGGATGTAGATGCTTTGTCATCTGCTACAAGTCTTCCTCTAGCTGTACCACAAGTTCCACCACTTTTGGTTTGTTGTTTTTTTTCAGGAGTGTGTTGAACTGCTTTTGCATTGCTTGTGCAGCGTTTGTGCAGGCTGTCTCACCAGCATCCAGTCCTCTTTGCTCTCCTCTTAGCATGCTGATATATCTCTGTCTGCACTCAGCATGTTTCTGCTGTTTATCTTTCACATTCACGTTCAACCATTCCCTCTTATTTCACAGCACCAAAGGCTATTTGTTGAATTGCATTGCCTACTCCTTCCCCACTTTTATGCAGTAGCTTCTTTTGTTTCAGTTAGTCTTAACCCAAGGGGGATGTAATTGCCCTCTCATTTCGCCTGGAAGTAGGAAATGGAAGTATAACCACACAAAATGAGTGCAGTGGTAGATTTGGCATACATTCTAGGTAAAAGCTGATTATCACAGAAACAAACTATCTAGCTGCAGAGATAGAGTGGAAAGGCTGAATTTAAAATTGAACAGACTCAAAATGTATTAAAATCTATTGGTTATGCAAACCCCAGTCGAAATGTGAGGCTGTACATACACCAGAAGAAAGGCATAGGTTTACCTCAGACACAGGCCTTGCATGTTTTATGACAAAATGTTGAGTTCAACACTCTGGGGAGAAAAGCTGTGGTGAAAGGTGTGTCAAATACTCCTATGAAAAAAACCCCATATATTCACTTCTTGTTAATTTTGTTCTGCCAGCCAGTTTCATGAAACAGTGCTATCTTCCACTGTATTCAATGTTTGTGTGGCAGCAAACCAGAGCTGAGATGCAGGCTGTTGATCTAGGTTCCCCCATGCCTTCCAAAATAAGTCATGCTTGCAGATAAATACTTTTCTGTCTCTACTTAGGTTGTAGAGAACTGTCACAGCAGTATTATTTGCAAGGAAAACAGATTGGATACTTTTCAGAAAGAATTCATAGATCACAATCAGAGCATTAATTTAACTGAATTGGCAATTTAGGCCAAATTTCCTCCTCTACATTAGTGTTTTGATTTGAAGAAAACAGTGCAGTTTTGACAAACTTATCCTTGATTGTCCCTTTGTATCAGTTTGATTTGCAAAGTAGATTTATTGCAACAGTAAGAATCCTTTCAGAAGAATTAAAGCTTGAATCTGTTCTAGATGTGCATCTGCATATGAAAGCCATGACAGAACAACATAGTCCTTCCTGGGAACGGTCCAGAGTGATAGGGGAGAAAAACAAACCCACAGATGGAGACTGTCTAGCAACACACCTACAGAATCTGCCTTCTCTCTGGAGAGCCTGTGCTTCCAAGTGGGCACCATCACAGTTATCTCCCACACAGCTGTTTCACGGATTCTTTCTTTGAACCCTGTCAGGTATATTTGAGGCCTGGAAAAGAGGATTTCACTATTGGGTTTTAAACTATGGCTTTCTTCCCTTTCCTCATTTGTGTTTTAACGTTGTGATTTTTGAAAACGCAAGTTTCCTTCTCCTCTGGATGAGATAAAATCTTAGGCAAAATTCAAACAAGATTGATTACAGGACTCATCAAGTTTAGGACATTCAGGCCAAGCTGCAAAATAAAATCAATGTCACTTGCTGCCTTTCATAATCTGTTTACTTCCTGACTGTGTGATGCTATTAAAATGCTTCATCTCCAGGTAATCTTATTGGCCTTCACATTTATGCCATGGCTGTCAGGATTAGCTCTGAAAAGCACTTACGTATTACCTGTGATATAAACAAGTAGATTAGTGGATGGTGCTTTGAGCTGAAGTTATTATTTTCTTTGCAATTTATGTACTGGATTACAGGAGCAGAACATATCCTCTTGTACAGGCAAAACGCTTATCACACTGGCATATGTTCTGGAAAGAACCTACTCTTCTTTCCAAGGCCTTTTTGAACCCTTTATGTAAGAAAAATCTCTTCTCCCCTGAACTTTCAGCAACAGACTATTTGAACATCTCTTGCCAATGTAGCTTGTCCGCCAGTGTGTTCCAGACAATGCAAGGAAACAGGCAGGCACATGCTGACATGGTTTTTACCCACTCTATTTTCCCAGCCACAATGTAGGGGCATTTCCACAGTCTGAATTTTATCCATCTGGTAAGCAAATTCTGCTGGAAATCCTAACTTTCCACTGAGAATACAATCCAAGAAATCAGGGAGCTATTGTTTTGCTAAAGATTACAACAAATCCTCACTAAACTTACGAGATACAACACATTATATATGTGATATGTCATACATCATGCATAATATTGTAAATATGTACACATAATGAGCCACATCTCCTAAGTACACATAAATGTAGATAGGTAGGCAGGTAGGTAGGTAGGTAGACAGACAGGTAGACAGACAGACAGACAGATCGATTGCTCTTCTACATATACAAATGTGTGTGTATGTGTGTGTGTGTATAAACATACAACTACAGAGAGGATTTTGCTCAGGGCCTTTCTGGTACTGGTATTAGTCTGGTACTCCCTTGCATCTAGTCTTTATAACATATTATGTGAGTTGATATCCTTGACATTGTCATAATCAGTATTCAGTCAAACAACAAAAGGGATATGCCTCTCACTCCGGTAGCTGTGGTCCTACTATTATAGTAAAGGTTCATGAAAGATTTTTCTTTTGTTGTTTTCCATATGTTCGCAAACAGAGGCACATTCTTCAGCTTAAGATACTAGATGACATATGAGCATTCAGTTCTTGTGAAAAAATCTGTTTTCTAAACTAGGATATTTATTTTTCTGCAGTGCTAAGCATCACCCTTAGGTTGCTTCTTTGGTTCAGACTGCTGAGATTATTTTGAGATCAATTTTCATGTGCTATGGCTGCAGGTTCAAATCCAGCTTGGGTCAGTAATTTTGCCATACACATGAAACAAGTTCTTGGCCCATGCCAATTACTCCTGTTGAAAAGGTTGTCATGCTACAGGAAAACAATAGCAGTTCTCTGGCACACTCCCTACCAGCCTCATTGGAGATATTCCTGAAGTGACGAACACGATGTTGTCTCCAAGTCAGGGCTGAGAATTACAGTGCCTTTACAAAAGCACTGTGGAAAAATAAGTAAATATGCCTTTCACTGCAAAAGTGAAAGAGTTAACTACATACTAGTACTGCCTCAAAATTGTTACTTGCTTCCAGATGAGATCTATTTTAAAATTAAATGTTATAAGTAAAATGGTGACTTTTTGGCCATCACAAATCCTTAAAGAAAAATAAGAATTAATGGAAATTAAAAAGAAGTACTTAAAACATCTAACATTAACCCTCTCTCTTTTAATGTTTCCTTTCATGCTTTAAAAAAATCTTTCTTCTACACTGATTTTTTAGTTCAAATCGGGTAGAGTAGCAAGCAAGATCTGACTGATTTGAGTCATGCAGGCTATTAGGTTATTAAAGCTGACAAGCTTTATTGTGCGATTGCTTTAACCTGGAGGGGTCTCTACCCTTAGAGGAAATTTTAATCTTGATAGCACTTGCCTAGACAGCAAGAAGTCCTTTTTGTCAGATTCACACCTCAAATTAAAACTGGAGACTTTTTTTCTTTTTTAACATGTGTCTTTCTAGCTCGTATTTTAGCTTCCTGCCTGGGTGTGTAGATTTGCTGTCATGACACCTGGTAACAGGAAGAAAAAATTGCCCATCTCTTCTTAAAAGTGAGGCAAATGTCAAGCAATGATTCCAGCAGTGTGAGGTAAAGGGACAGCCGGCACTTGCTACGCACCTTTCAGCCTCTTGGGAGCCAGGATATCCTTTTGGCAAAGTGCTAAGCCTCTGCTGAGCAGGGTCCAGCCCTGCACCTGACTCCCACAGGTGCCACTGTGACGTGCTCCAGCTGCCATGCTGGTTCAGATCTTGGCTGAAGAGAGCTAAGCAGCCTGGATGGGAACACAGAATCATAGAAACATAGAATCATGGAATCATAGAATCATAGAACCATAGAATGGTTTGGGTTGGAAGGGACCTTAAAGATCATCTAGCTCTAACCCCCTTGCAAGGGCAGGGACACCTCCCACTAGACCAGGTTGCTTAGAGCCCCATGCAACCTGCCCTTGAACACTTCCAGGAAATCTAACATTAACCCTCTCTCTTTTAATGTTTCCTTTCATGCTTTAAAAAAATCTTTCTTCTACACTGATTTTTTAGTTCAAATCGGGTAGAGTAGCAAGCAAGATCTGACTGATTTGAGTCATGCAGGCTATTAGGTTATTAAAGCTGACAAGCTTTATTGTGCGATTGCTTTAACCTGGAGGGGTCTCTACCCTTAGAGGAAATTTTAATCTTGATAGCACTTGCCTAGACAGCAAGAAGTCCTTTTTGTCAGATTCACACCTCAAATTAAAACTGGAGACTTTTTTTCTTTTTTAACATGTGTCTTTCTAGCTCGTATTTTAGCTTCCTGCCTGGGTGTGTAGATTTGCTGTCATGACACCTGGTAACAGGAAGAAAAAATTGCCCATCTCTTCTTAAAAGTGAGGCAAATGTCAAGCAATGATTCCAGCAGTGTGAGGTAAAGGGACAGCCGGCACTTGCTACGCACCTTTCAGCCTCTTGGGAGCCAGGATATCCTTTTGGCAAAGTGCTAAGCCTCTGCTGAGCAGGGTCCAGCCCTGCACCTGACTCCCACAGGTGCCACTGTGACGTGCTCCAGCTGCCATGCTGGTTCAGATCTTGGCTGAAGAGAGCTAAGCAGCCTGGATGGGAACACAGAATCATAGAAACATAGAATCATGGAATCATAGAATCATAGAACCATAGAATGGTTTGGGTTGGAAGGGACCTTAAAGATCATCTAGCTCTAACCCCCTTGCAAGGGCAGGGACACCTCCCACTAGACCAGGTTGCTTAGAGCCCCATGCAACCTGCCCTTGAACACTTCCAGGAAGGGGGCAGCCACAACCTCTCTGGGCAACCTGGACCAGTGTCTTACCACCTTAATCATAGAAATCTTCTTCCTTGTATCCATTCTAAATCTACCCTCTTTCACCTTGAAACCATTCCCTCTTGTCCTATCACTGGGTAAAGTCCCTCCCCAGCTTTCCTGTAGGCCCCTTAAGATACCGGAAAGCGGCTATAAGATCTCCCTGGAGTCCTCTTCAGGTGGAACAACCCCAATTCTCTCAGACTATCTTGACAGGAGAGGTGCTCCAGCTCTCTTGATCACCTCGTGGCTCTTGGTTGGGAAGAAGGATTGTCCCACTCAGCAGTGCAGAGACGCGCAGTCTATTTGAGACCTGGGAGCTGTGGCTGTGCTGGGAGTGGGAAAGGACAGAGGTCCCTGCAGCTGCTCACCCCCTGACTCTTTCCTGTCAGGCTGAAGCAGCCTCAGAGGCACCCAAAGATGCCCACATGGTCTGGATCTGCTGTACTGCCAGGAAAGTGCATTCCCCCTCCCCTCACCAACACAGCTACCTGTGGGGGGATGTTCAATGCAGGGGGCAGAAAGAAACTTTACAGCAACAGCAGCCAGCCAGCAACCCTATGCCCAAGAGGGGCTTTAATGCATTTCAGTGAAAATACAGGAGCTAAGTGGAGCTGATAATCTGCCCTTTTGCATGACTCTCCAGAAACTACCTGGATACTCACTAACTCGAAAAACAACATGGGATCTTAATAAATAAATAATGAAATAAGCCTTGTACCATTTATAAGTAATGAAAATGGAATGTGCCCGAGAACGCAAACCCATCAGTAAACAATAATGCTTTAAAAGGTTACTGCCAGAGTCAATAGGCCACACATTTGAACTTTTATTCCTGTCTGTGTTTGTAAGAGCATGGAGATTTCATACTATCAACTTACATGTTTGGAGCACCCTTATCTTTCTGTAGCAAATAAAGAAACACTCAGCTTGCAAGGAAAAAAAAGTTAATATTACCTTTTTTTGCAATCATGACCTCTCCTGCAGAATAATGAATAAAGCATAAATCAGAAAAATTTATTTTTAAAATCACATCCAAACTTCTATTCAATTGTAAAAAAGCATACAAATAAAATGTCTTTTCATGTTTTGAAAAAATACTTCCTGTTACCTAGCAAAACCATTATTTCATACTTCAAGTCATGTACATATGCCCACTCTGAATCTGATTAATGAAAGAAGCAGTGGGTTTTCATGTCTTCATGAAAGACAGGCATTTCATTAGTTATCTTCTTCTGAATCTAATTGCTCTGTGTGCAAAGGAGTTGATAGTTTGGTACTTTGTTAGGGTAGCAGAAATCTGCAGATGAAAGGACCAAAAATATAAACACGTTGCATTCTGAAAGTATGAAATTATATAATTATTTAGCAGCTGGAATAAATAACACATTCTCTTTCTGCTACTCAGTGGCCTCTATTTTGTTGCAAAATGGAAATTTGAGATAGAAAATTGTATACATTTGGATGTGGATATTTGTTTAGGAGGAATTACTCTATTTGTGGAGGGGAGTGTCATCCTGGAAAAAACAGGAAGCATTTTATTATAACGTTTTATCTGATTTCCAGAGATACTATTTGGAAACATTTTCTTTTCATATGTTAAATATTTTAATAGAAGGCCTCAGGAGCAAACAGAATATGCTTTTTTTATTTCTCACTTTAAAGAATAACTTTGAAGTAGCAACTGAAAGAATTACTCAAACTCAACTGTTGTAGAGTACTAAGTAAACATATTGACAGATACGGGTTTCAAGATACGTTTTCCCTACTTTTAAACCTAGGAAGTACAAAAAGACCAATTCTCCCCTCACACAACTTCTTTGTTGAAAACAAGTATGAATATTTTGAATGCAAGTAGTGATTCTTTCAGTCATTCTGCTGAGAAGTAGAGGTTTCCAATAGGCATGCTTTGCTGGCGGTAGCAATAACAGAGACATTGTTCTGTTAAAACAGGAAAGAAAAATTATCACTATTCAATAAAGTGTTAAAGAAGATCACTAATGACAAAGAATGTTGAATAGCCATTACATTTCTGAAAATGGAAACCATCTGTCCATTACCCTTGCACTGAATCTAGCTCAACGTGTCATTTTAAAATGTTCTGTCAAGCTACATCAGTCACTTCTTGTTACCCCACTCCCACAAGATCCAGAGACATGGCAGGCACTGCCTGGAATTGTATCTGTCCTGGCTCAGCCTTTCTACACCTTCTTAGTTCATGCTATATTAGAGGCCTGATTCTGCAAATCCTATGAATACATTTTAATTTTAAGGGCTTTAATAAATTCCTACTCTGTCATTTCCCAGGCAAACTCCCATCGACTCCCCAGAAGGCCTGCCTGCCTGACAACTGATTAAGCACAGAGTAAAAGCTTCAGAGTTTAATCCACTATTTTCAGTGTGACTAATAAGAAATATTTACCTGAACAAGGGAAGGAAACACACAACATCAGGTCATGGTTCTGCAGCCATTTGTCACCAGACCTACAGTTTACAGATGTGGATAACTCAAATAACAGTAATCCACTTATTTAAAAGAGTAACTCATTATTCCAGTTGCAAACACTGTTGTTTTAATGTTAAAAACAGTCCTATTTTTTTTAATTATAAGGAAGATACACATTTTTCTCTCTTCTTTTTCAGGAAAAAAAGAAATAAAAAAATGTGGCTATTGTGTCAAAAGGCCTGAAGTGTCCTGCAAGGCTAGAGGGAATCTAATTCCAATGAAAAACATCATGTTAGAAAGCTCTGATTGCTACACTCAAGAAGTATTCTTGTTGCAATATTTTTGTATTTCTGCAGCATTTCTCTGCTTTAAGCATACAAAGAGGTATTTTCCTTGGTTGTGGACAGCAAGCAAATTTTCTTGCTTCTGATGGAATTTGAAGGGATGACTGAATTAAGGACAACAAATTTATTTAATTGTTTTGGCAGTTATTCCAGGTTTTTTCTCATAAAGTCACAGGTTTCTACTATACTTTTTCTGGTAAGAGAAACCCTGCAATGAATATAAAAGACAGTTATTCCAATCATTATTTATTTGTCTAGAGTTTATAATTTTAGGTTAGATAGTAGTGACAACAGAATTATTTTAAGAGAATATAGGAATTACTACTCTTAAATCGAACACCAAGTTATTCTGTCAGCTTTAACTATCTCTAATGATATTAATTAAAACTCAGGTTGATGCATTTTCCTCTGTCAATTTGAGCACCATTGACTAGCCTTGATTAGTCTAGAGCACACTGGATTGTTTTTCCTTCATATAAATTGGAAACCTTCAAGATTTCAAAAGTCTAATTTTTTTCTGTGTGATTATTTTAAACTAAGAAGTACTTAAAAGTCTAATACCAGCTGCAGATAAGAAGTCAGCACAATCTTTTCAGTAAAAAAGGAAAAATTGTAAGCTTAAGTTATGTATCTGACAACCTATGTATCTCAGAAATTGTCTTTCACATATTAGGTTTACAAGGACAACTTTAGAATGATGAACTTTAGGATGATTGAAATGTGTTGGAAACAGTGGCTGGTACACATTATAACATAAGTTGTCTGAAAAAATAAGAGTGTAGCTCAGTAGTATGAATGTGAGATTTTTCAGTCTCCCCTTCACTTCTAATTTTGGCAGTCTCACCTATTTTGAAAAAAAAAAAAAAAAAGCAGCAACTTTTTTGCACAAAATGGAAAAAAACCCCAACAAAACAAAAACAAAGCAAAAAAAACCACATTAAAAAAAAACCCAACAAAAACAAACAAACAACAAAAAACACCCCAAAGATGGATTTTCAAACTGCAAAAATCCATTACGGCAATTTAGTCTGACCATACACATAAAACAGAATGGATGATCCATAATTATCTTAATCATAACTTCTGATTGAACTATAGGATATATTGCCCAAAAGAGAGGTCTGTCGCCAGTTTGAGAGCTAGCAGTGATGGTGAAGCAACTGCATCCAGAGGCAAGTCGTGCTCATGATTGATTATCCACACTGTTACACCCTGCATATTCACTCATTTGAATTCGCATAATTTCAGCTTCTGAGTAGAAACCTCAAGACGTTTTACAGGATTGCAACACTACCTTTGATTTCCCATCTAGACACTTTGCAGCTGGCCAGACTATTCATTCTAAGCAGCCATGAGGTATGCCCCTTTTCACTGCTTACAGGCAAGCATTAATCATGTTTTTTACGGATGTGTGGTAATTGCTTAACAAATAAGAACCCTGGATTTATCTGAGCTGGATGTTATTGTGCAAAGGCAGATCTCAGAGTGTTTTTTCTAACTTCTCCATTCAGTTGCAGCATCTCTGTGTCTTGCTGTGTGATTTGCCACATCATTAGCTATTTTAACAAAGATGTGACACTCCTAAATGCTGTAATTCCTGCCTCAATGAGCTTATGAATGAGTCTCAGATGGGAATGTAACTGTGAGGCTTGATAAAACAATAGACCAGAGGAAACACCAGTAAAATATAGGACACAACAGGATGGGTTATTTCTGTAGGCAAATTAAAATTAATATGCACAACATGAGGCTGCTTTGGAATTTTAAGCATTGATAGGTAGGATTTGCAATAATAAAAACTAGGTCTTTTATTTCTCATAGAGAAAACAGGATTATTTGGGCTGTGTGGAAGAAAGCATAGAAATAATTTTTAAACCAGCCAAAAAGAGAAGTATGAAAGCTGACATTTTCAGTGTGGACTGTGCAAGGCTGAGATGAGAAGAGACTGTCCATAAAAAGCACCACACAAAATACAGCAAAGAGTATACAGCGAATGTATACAGATTGCCTACTGACAGTGCCTATACCTCATAGTTAGAGAGGCCCATAGAGGGAGTGTGAAGTGGCTACATTCCTAATTTAGGCATCCTTGATAATCCCATAATTATACAAGATGAATTCAGAACCTTGTGCCTTTTAATAATGCAGGGCTAGCCCCAATTTCACCCTGCAGGCAGAGAGACAGAAGTGTAAAGATCGGTTAAAACTTCAGCACACGATGTTCCCTTCAGCTGTTCTCAGAGGCTGATCCCTCTCCCTAGGTTTTGTCCCACACCACGGGCAGATTGTGCTGCCCTTTGAGGCTGAAACACACTAAATGTGTCACTGGGACATGGAGTTTGCTACTATGTCAGCACTCTCCTTATGGTATATCACCTCTCTTTGCTGCTCCTGCTCATGCTGGGTGATGTGTCTGAGGGTCTTCGAAAGCCACTGGGATTCACACTTGCTTTTTCTCACCTCAGAATATTCACATCATTAACTCACTCAACCAAGCACTTTGTAGTGTCCAGGTGAGAACAGCCTGAGTGCAGCTTTCTGCTGTTTGCTCAGAAACACTTTCTTTGAGCCGGAATTTCCATCTCTGTTCCAATAAAAGCACTTCTCCGCATGAATTAAAATTGATTGCATGAATATCCATAGGCAAATAAAAATATTAGCCTATACATAACAGGGTTCCACATACTTGTTTGTAGATAGACATTTCTAATTATTAATCCATTTCCTCTTGAGAAGATAAAATCATCACCCTCTTTTTTTTTTCCTCTCTTCTATAATATAAATCTGCTTACCTTATATTCCCTCTATGCATTTCAGTTCATGTGTCCCTCTTCTTCATAGTCATCACTGTGTTTTGCTATGCTATAAAATTATTCTTATGCTCAGGTTTCATATAGGAAACTGATCTTACATGACTTATTCAAAGATGTTCTGAATATCTGGAGCAGAAGAAGGAATTAAACCCAAATCTCCCACTTGCCCAATCAGTGACATGTCTACCAATTTTTATTGCATCTAATATCTTTGATAAGACCTTGGCTTTCTCCCTGCCATTTTATTCTGCAAAAGGAAAAGAAATACTGTGCATTTTTAGCCTGCTATCCTACCAAAGCCAAAGTTGTCAAACTCTACAGTTTTCTTCCAAGCAATCTTCTTCCAGAACCAGCAAGCCAGTGTTGTTTTACTGGGCAGTATAAGGAACAACTGTGCAGATATTGTGGTGTGCATAGGAAATATCAAATGTTTCATGCATTGCAAGGGAGGCAAGAAGTCCTAGGATTTAAATGTAGGAGGTGTGGGTATAGAAATGGCCAAAGGTAATTTAAATCAAAAGAAAACAGGACATGGCATTGTGCTGACAGTGCTGCTCTTGTAGAGGAAACTAAAATATCACTTGACTATGAGCAGGAATCACTGGAAATCATGCTTCATCTCTTGTGGTATACACAGAACTATTTGTTAGAAAATGAGATGCTTTCGTGCTTTTCTGAGACACCTATTAACTGAGGGTGCTGATCCAGTGCTGATTCATTACTTCTATGAAGAGGAAAGAGAATTAATGGTACATATTCTAAATGCAAATAAAAGTGTTGCCTTTTTTTTTTTTTTTTTTGACCACTGGGTTATATCAAGGTCTGATTGCCATCACTAATTGTTTCTGAAGAAAATGAGATGCTTTCGTGCTTTTCTGAGACACCTATTAACTGAGGGTGCTGATCCAGTGCTGATTCATTACTTCTATGAAGAGGAAAGAGAATTAATGGTACATATTCTAAATGCAAATAAAAGTGTTGCCTTTTTTTTTTTTTTTTCTGACCACTGGGTTATATCAAGGTCTGATTGCCATCACTAACTTGTTTCTGACATCATAGTAGTCTTCCTGTGACTGGAAAAAAAAATTAAAAAAATAAAAAATAAAATAAAAAAGTAGTTTACTTTAAAGGAAGAAGAGGGTGTTCTCCAATACCCAGAGCTTGCTCACACTATAGAAGTAGATTAGGGAAAAAAACAGAAATAGGTTTCTCCATTGTATTGAGAGGAGGTTTGAAGCCACATGTACTCAAGGAAATAGTGGTAACCAGTATTGTCAATAATAACACCCTCAGAATCATATAAAATACGTTTTAAAGTCACAGCATAGCTATGTGTGTAAAAAGCTGTGATGTCATAATATTTTTAATGCATTTTTTTCATTCAATTGCTGGAAAAGATTCACCAATGCAAATAAATTTGTCTCTGAATCCCTGGTTCTTTTACAATAAATCCATCAAATATCCCAAGAAGCTTTCTTGCCCCAAATGGAGTGTTCCTTAGGATCTCTGACAAGTGACAGGAATTTACAGACTGATACCTGACAGCTTTTATTCACAGCAGAATCCATTTTTCCCATGAGCAGTTCCAGATACCAGTTCCAGGAATAGCTTGTAGGACAGACACATCTTACACAAATGACAGTGCTTCATCCAAAAGAGTAAAATAGAAGGATTTGATTTCATTTTTTTTTCACCTGTAAATTCTTAAAATTATAAAGAGTCATTTAAATTGAGTCAAAAGGATAAAGGGATCAATATTATTTCAGGTTTCAGGAAAATATTTTGAAAATTTCTAAATTTAAAATATATGAAAAAATGCATATACAGAACTTTTCTCCCTTAGCTCTTTTCTTCTTTGATCACTGACTGATTTATTTTAAAATAAATTAAGCCATATGATGGGCTTAATTGTACATAAATTGTTTATACAAGCTAATATGGATTCAGCTACATGGGCTCCAATGAACAGATGTCTTTTATTCAGCAATGTTGATGAGAATGCTCATCAATAAATGGAGTTCTACCCCTGAAAAGTGCATCCTGACATTTATTTTATTAAAAATAATTGAAACATTTCTTCTAATTTGGGAGAAGATTTTGTTAATTTGTTTGTATGGTTTAGATTCCATATAAAAGTCTCTTTCCCATTTTCTTGTACTAAATAAGATTGTTTCAAATTTGCCTGTCATGCAATGACAGACTATTGCAATACGTTTCTAACAAAGGAGCTAAATGCATTAAACAGCTTTCTGACAGGTGGGTTTTTTGGTTGGTTGGACAGGTATTTGGTATTGTTTCTCTTTTTCTTTACGTACTCAGTTCAAATTGTCACGTTGAACAGAAACAAACTAACAAACCAACCCTGAACCTACGAAACAATCCCACATGAAAAAACTACATAAGGGGGGGAACACACCACAAACCATGCTTTTAAAGATAATTTTACCAGAGGTCACCTCGACATTCCTTCTTGACTTGGCTGAAATAGTCTGCTTAGAACATATTATGGAAAACGCCTGACCTGTGAACTAAACAAAACATGCTGTAAAAATAGTGGGATCTTTATTAATGTAAATTAGCAAGCTCGAATATTCTGTTGCACAGGGGTCAGTTGGCAACACTGTAATCTAATTACTCTTCAGTTTCATTTATGTGCACAGACATTTGCTCCTGTAACAGGGAAGACTGTTTCTTTTGGCAGCAGGCACGATGTGGAAGCCTCCGGTATTTGCAGGCTGATAATAGGACTAATGTGCTGGCGCCCTGACAGAGGGCACAGGAGGGCATGCTATTAGATAAGTGTTTCTGCTACATTACCCAGACAGCATTGCCCTTCACAGAATGTTCCAGCCATTGTGCAGTTTGATATCACATAGCTATAGAATGCTAATGCCAACGTAATTATGTATTTTGGCTTCCTTTTTGGCAATAGCCTGTACTTAAGCAAAATTTAGTACCATCTTATACGCTACTACAGCTGGGTAATTAAAGGGCATTTCAGTTTTCAGAACAGGGAACTAATGACATGAAGATCAGTGGCTATTTAAAGAGTTACTCGCTGTGCTTCGAGAGTCCTGACAATTAGGTCTGTTTTCAGGCACAAAATATATTTGGTAACAAAAGGATGACAGTTCCGTACAATTTAGACAAGCTTGTTTCTCCCAGGTTAATGTGTGTGTCCCACAGGCTTCCTCTGATTCTCCCTTGGCAAAGAGAACTCTGGCTTTTGAGTAGAATTTGCAGGTGCCTAGCTTTAGTTTGAAAGTGTGACAAACATTATGTGTTAGAGCTCCAGGAAACTCAGAATCAAGACTGCATTTTCACCAAATGACACAGGCCGGTAGTGAAGGAACAACAAGACACTTGCTCCTGTCCCAGAGGAATATGATGTTCTCGCTGATCAATTTAAGGAAGTCTCTGTGCAGCACAGGATATCTTAAAATGAGATAAATCTGCAAAGCAGGTGAAAGTATTAACTTGATTTATGGAGTGGCTTTCTGACTTGTCCTCATGGGCACCCAGCTAGAAAGTTATTTCAATTCTTATCTGTTGGTGAATATCAGCATAGAGATGTCCATAGAGCACAGCTGGGAGCTGTGGGTATATTAATATGCTCTGAGCAGAATGTGGTCACTAGAAATTAACTCAATCATGACAGCTGATTTGGCCATGAGAGTGTCAATGAAAGACTGGATTCTTGAGTCAAGCTCTGTGGCAACGCAAGGAGCAGTTCTTCACCCACCATGCACTTACAACAGTTTTAAGATTAATTTTAAAACATTAAAATACTAGCACGTGGTGCTTCTGCATGAGAACTGCTGTGCTCTGAAGGAGAAACAGAGACCATATGTGTTTTGAGTCTGCTTTTCCCCACATGATGGGCAAGGGTGAGATGTGTCGGCATCGTATCACTCGCAAGCATGTGGCATTCACGGCTGCTCTCAGGGCTGAGCGGGAGCTGCCTGGCAGCATCCCTCAAGCCTGCCTCCTGAACCTTATGAGCTTCCCAGGGAGCCTCTCCGTAGCCTTAGAAGGTTCCCTGGCTTCAGATGAGCTAAGTAAGCTCTGGATGACAGCCCGTCACACAAAGCAGCTGCTCCTTCCCACTCCCCTCAGAGGCTGGCTCCCGACCCCAGATTCCTGCAGCATTCCTACCCGGTGGTGTTTACATGGAGGGAGGGCTGGGAGTGTGGGGGCCAGTGCACACTCATGCCCTGCTGTGCCTCTGTGCCACTATGGGCAGTGATATGGAAGGCTCAGAGCAGGCTGTGAGCAGGACAGATTTTGCTTCAAAATCGCCTGATTACAACAGAAGTCATCAAGCTTAGCTTCTCAGTAGCTTATTATCTATTTCGAATATAAACAGATAATATGTTCCCCCAGCCCCAAACTGAATCTGCAGCATATGAGGCTCAAGTGACAAAGCATTCCACACAGCAGGGTTTGTATATCCTGGATTTAGATCCATGTATACCCAGCTACATTCCACATGGAGGCCTGGTTGCAACAAATTTTAAAGTAGCTCTATTTCATGCAGAGCTATTAGAATTAGTATGTTAAAGCTGGTGACCTCAGCTGTTTAGTCCTGTGAAGAAGCACCTAAAGTGATTTCACTTCTGCCTTCTTCATTCTTATGCTACATGACTTCTGATACACGGCTTATAAGAAACAGCAAGGTATAATTAATCAAATAAAGTGTACCTAACCAAAAATTCTTTAACTGATACTTAAAGGCTGTCAGGTCTATGCAGCTTGTTTGGCACTGATAAATGCAGTAAATGTGGTCAGCTCTAAGAATCAACAATAAAGCATTACAATTATTAATTACAATTATATAGTTACAACATGAAGCCGTGCTTATGAATCCCACATTCTATGGTAGGTAAGAATTACTAGGAAAGCACAGCAAAAATGGAATCAAAGTCTTCAGCAGGTAAACTCTAATGAAATACTGTTTCTGAATATTGTTGTATCAATTATCAATTTGCATCAAGCTCAATAACAGTCATCATTAAAAATGGAAATGTATCAATTACTGTATATTGTATTATAATACATATATCCATTTACTTACCTATGCTACTGAGAGCATTAAAAAAATGGAGGATAATTAATTAGGGACCACATAGTATCTAATTTTAAAGTTTCATCTTGTGATTTTCAAATAAGCCACGCTCCTATGCATCTGTGGCCTGAAGGATGAAAGGAGCTCCATGCAGCAGCCACAGGAGGGTCTCCTGTTTCCTTCCAACACCTCTCCCACTCTTGTTCTTCCCTGCTTCTCTCCCCCAGTAAATCTGGTAGCACGTACCAGGCTTTGAGCAGATGGGTAGTAAATACAGAGCTGGAGATTGTCTCTGACAATTAAAATAAAAGTGTCTGACTCGACATTATGAGTTACGTTATCTAAAGACCTCATATCGGGCTTCTATTTTAAATGCCCACATTTTCTAAGTGTGAACATTTTTTCCTGACTAACCTTTTAAGAAAGTGCGGTGTTTAGAGATACCTACGTTTCAGAGTGCCAAATTTGATTCCATATAAGGGTCTGTTTTACAGATGGAGCCAAGAGCTCTCCCTCTCTAGGCAGGCGCCTTGCAGCAGCCCCAGGGTGGGCACTGGCTCCCTGGTCCCCAACCAGCATTCCAGCCCCTGGCTTACACTTCACATGCTCCAGCAACTGGATGCACACAAGTGTTAGGCAGTACACCTGCAAAACCAGTTGGTCCCTATAAATTTTACAAGTGCAAATTCTAACACTTGCATGCCCTGCTGCTGCTGCACCAGCACTTCCAGCAGAGAGGCTCGAGCGTAAAAATTTGCTGTCGCAGGTTTATGAGTGAATGCCCAACCCAGTGCCAAAAATTCTGCATTAATGCTGCTATTAAAGCTCCACGCCTTGCACCATTCTACATCGAATTTAATAGTGCTCATGCTGAATAGATGACAAGCAAGGGAGACTTGTAAGGTTTTTCCCAGATCTCACGAGGGAGAATGTTTTTTCAGAGATTTTGTATTTGTTTTGTGTTTACTGAAAATAAGAAGTCTGTTAACCTCAGCAGAAATCAATACAATTTATCCCCCAAACCAATGAATGTGACACACTTAACTCCTAGAAACTCTTGGCAGTATTTCATAATGAGGTATGTCACCACATTTTAGGTTTGGTCTCATTTTCTTTATTGACTTCATGTTGCTCTAACGCTATTTGCAGATGACAACATTAGATAAATTTAAAGGCTATATGACTTAAAAGTTACATGATATAGTTTCCCTGGCCTGGTAGCCATAAACAAAACTGAGAACTGGAATAAGCCTTTTATGAAAGTAGAATTCATACCTGCCAGCCAGCTGAAACTGGGAGAAGTTTGTTACCAGATTTATTTTTTTAATTGGATATAGTTTGAGCAGATGTAAAGAGCCGTACATACATAGCAGCTACTTAGAAGGACCCAGTGAGGCCTTGGAATGCTGCTACAAACAGAACTTTAAAGGGCTAAAGTCACACTTTAAACAGAAAACATGAGTGTAAATGACATAAATACATTTCTTCATCCCATTCTTTCAATTTTTAAGTGAAAGTGAAATCTAGAACAAGGGCTACAATAAGTATCAGCAATATTCAGTTTCCTCTTCTGCCAAATGCTGAGCCACTGAAAGCATCTGAGAAAAGTTGAGCACGAGATAGCTGCCTCCACTAGAACTGTCTGCACTTCCTTGTCTTTTGTATAATACTATTCCATCTTTCCATCTACAATAGCACTAGCTAGCCCCCACTGCTTTACTACAGCCTCTGTAAGTCTCTTCGTCCTCTTCAGTCACCTTATTCTTAGCTCTCTTTCTCTCTGGTTGGATTTTGGCAACTTCTAGTCGAGAACTCCAGTATAGACCTGCTGCCACTGTTCCCCTCCTCTTCAAATCTTTTCCTAGCTCTGCATGCTCCAGTGTCCTGACTTCTTGCTGTTCTCAGTTCTTGCCTCAGTTTTCTGCTGTTCAATTCCTAACAGGGTTCAGGCCACCCCGACTCCTGTCTTCAACCTGCTTTCCAGTTATTCTTACCAGTGCCCTCAATAATATCTCTGTGTCTCAAGAAGTCTCCAGCTGAAGGAATCTGCATTTCAAACACCTTACTGCTTTCAGTAAGTGTTTTGTCAGAGCCTTCTTGACTTCTGAACCCCCATGCTATCTTCTGATTCCCCTCTTTCCTCATTTGAAATGTTGTTGCTTTCCTCCCACCTTCTTTCAGTACTCCATAGAGCTTATACAATGAAATACCATTTAAATTTAGTCTTTTGGCTAGTGACTCTTCCCTAATTGTAAAGAAGCTTAATTAATATTCTACCTCCATAGTAAAATACCCCCAATATGGTTATCTCATTTACAAACCTAATTTTATTTTTTAAAAATGCATTTTGTCTCAGAACTGCAATACATATCACACAGGTAAACACTCTAACATACTACCTATATAGCTATGTTTACCATTGCTCTCTTAGAATAAGTTAGGAAGGTTCTGCTACCTGTCATAGGTACTACAAAGTTAAAGAGCAAACAACAAAGGGTATTCACCTTATCTCAAAAGGCAGAGGAGTGTTATTTGTAATCTATTCCTGCTCTCTCCTCAAAACTCCCTCCTCTGCTGATGACAGAGATTTGAAGCTCTTGTACAAAAAAAAAAAAAAAAAAAGTTTTGCAGACTTTTCTGTTGATGGCTTTAGCACATTTGGGTTGCATGTTTCGCCCAGTCTTATCATGTCAAAATTAGGACACAGGCAGGCAGGCACTGTCTCAGCTGGGAGGGAGAAACCAGTAGCTGAGAGCTGATAAGAAGCAGCGTCTTAAAACTACCTCCTACCCACTCCTGAGTCTTTAAGCACTACTTGTGGTTCATTTTGAAGTCTAGCAGCTCTAAAGAGCCAATTATTTAAGCTAATCTGTTTGCCTTTCCGCTGGATCAGAAAGGACAGAAGGAAAGGCTCACATTCAGACCTAGCACTCCTGTGCTCTGTGGGGGTGGGTAAGTACCATCAGGAACACGCCACCATTCCCAGCCAGCCCTTACCCACAAGCTTTAATTTCCATGGGCACACAGGAGCAGGATGGTGTGCAGATCTGGCTTTGCTGCAGAGTTAGGATATGGCCTGAACACACACCCCAGCTCAGAAACATGGAATTGCTCTAAGATCTGGTAATGCAGGTGTAACTGCAGCCATGAAATTGTCTCGGCTGAGGTGCAGGGACCATTGGAAACCCCAGGATTTCGGCTGTTATTTTCCACTTCTTCCTCCAATTTTCTTTTGCCAGTTGAGAGGGTTGCAGCTACTCTGCACCATGGAATGGGCTCCCTCTTGGTCAGGTTGACTGGTTCCCTTCTGATTGGCAGCCTCTCATATGAAGGGTTTAAGAGAATAAATTATCGGAAGGGTAGGATATGCACTGAAGGACATCCTGGGTATAGATAACTATCTAAACACCCAGGAGGTGACAGGGTCACTTGACAGCCATCAGTTATTACAGTATTTGAAGAAGGTTGGCAAGGCCCTGGAATATCTGCTTCACTGACTGGAACACGTTAGCAGCCTGAAACCCTGTGCTATGAGAAGGCAGTCGGGACTCGTGTGACTTTCACAGTTGAGCCCTGCAAAAGCAAACCAGACAGAAGTTTAAATAAAGAGAGGAGAAAAGAAAAATTCAAACATAATCTCCTTCTGGGAAACAATAAGCTTACTTTATTACATTTTGTGCAAGCGACCTTGTTGAACATGCCTATATTGCCGGAAGAAAGATTTTATGTCACAAAAACTGTCAGAAAAGGAAAAAGGGAGACAGGGCTAAGTTTTGCCTGGGGTGAACAGTTGCAGCTGAAGCTCTGCCAGTTCCTACTACGACTTTGCTCAAGGTTTCTCATGATCAAAACCACCCAAAACTTTGGCTGAAAAAGAACCATCCACAACGGGGAGTCTAACATATCACTATAAAGCAGCTCTCCAGAGCACTCCAGCTTATCCTGCGAGGAGCATCCATTGCCAGCCAGGGCACGGATTGCACGACCCCTAAACCGCCTTTTCCATCTATTTCCGTGATGGGCACTTATTTTAGCAGCTTCGTTTCTTTTCTCCTCCGCGGGGGTAATAGCATTAGCAGTGGATCTAGCAGAGGAAACCAGGGCTCTCAAGACAGTTGCTAAAAATAGACCGATGCCTCCGAGCACGTGAGGGAGCAGCTCGCAGCCCGGGCTGGGAGAGGCTGGAAGGAGGAATTCGGGAATGCCGGGGTCCGGCCGGGCGAGGGGCGGCTCTGGAGCCGCTTGTGCGCTTCTTTACTACGGTTCCGCCGGCTGCTGCCCGGGGTTTTGTTGCCTTGCTGCTTTGCTTCCATTCATTATTTCCCCTGTTTGTTTATCCCGCAGCATTTCTGGATATCCCTCTGGGGATCTGAGGAACCGCATTAAGAACCCGTCTGTGTTATCACGGGAGACAAGCCCCGCGCTCCCCGGGGCCCGGCCGGGGGCTCGGGGGGAGGCACCACTGCAGCCGGCCCTGGAAAGCAGCCCCTTTAACTCTTTCCTTGCAGAAGACTTCTCGGCCAGCCAGGAAAGAGCAGCCTTCCCCCCGTGATCCAGCTCTTGGCTGGAGCGGTGCTGGGAAACCAGGCTTTAAAGGCAGGTGAATCGGAGGGACTGGCCAAGGCAAAAAGCGGTGGGGGAGACGTGCAGCCGGTTCTTCACACTCTGCCACCGCCCCAGGTCTCTTCCCAGCTTTGAAAGAGTACAGTTTTTCGTGCACTGATTGTTGGCACAAAGCCGAGAGGAAGGAAACGGAACCTGCCGACCTCCCTCGATCCGGTGCCACTCACCAGCCCAGAACAAAACCAAGGCTGGACCTTTTCCTACTGTAAATCTGCTTATCTCCCTTCAAGTACCTGACTTACACTCAAGAGAAATGTGTGCGTGAGCTCGCGTGCAGACTGCACCCTCTCGTTCTTACACACTGCTTTTAGCAGGATATGCAAGATTATGTGAGCAGTTTAAACACACACGCAAACATACAGCAATGCGATTACAAGCCAGAGTGTGTAAGGCAAACAGATGAGCCACCGACGGAACTGGCAGAAGGCAAGTATCTGTTTTAGCTGTTGGCTCCTTTCTCAAGTACCAGCAGCACAGCAGGCACCCAGCTGGAGCAATAGGAAGAAGTACGTGATTCACCTCGGTGCGCTTCTCATTTGTCACAGATTCTTCCCCATCTGAAATCAGAGGGGCCGAAGTATCCCAGGAATCCGTCTGCAGGGGCTGTCCTTGCATAACAAAAGCACCACTGTTTGGACTATGAAATAAGCTTCCTGCTTTTTTACCTGTGGGTTTCCTTTGAACATCCCGGGTCTGAAAACAACTGAATTCTCTGCAACAGCTTGCAATTGGTTTTAAAGGCACAAGAGAAAAAGATCCTTCAAAAATACCCCAACCCACCAGCTGTTTAAAAGACGGGGTGGGGAAGGTGGCTGAAATATCAGGAGGGAGATGTTTCCAGGTAAAATAGAGTTCATCTCTTAGTGTGTGATGTGCACAAAGGTAAAAAGTCTTGCTTGTTTACAAAATGTATTTTTATTTGACAACACAATTACAAGAAACAGTCCATGGCAGAGATCAGCAATCAGTCGTGCAATCAAGATGTGATCAAGACCCCCTCAGCTCAAACGTTAGTGCTGGGAGGACACTTGTCTATGTGCAGAACCTCTCCACTCCCCAAGTGCTGCTTGGACCACGAGCCCTGGAGATGTTTTGCTTTGTTCCTAAATTGTATTTTTAGACAGCATAGAATGTGGCATAATAAGGGAAGCTTACTCCAGTTTCAGCTGTGCTGAAGGATGTGCCGATTCCGAAGCTGAGTGCACAGATACTTTACTATTCCAAGAGATCAGGAAGATTGCTGATTTGCAGCCCTTTTTCCACTTGCAACCTTAAGCAGAGTTTAATTAGATCAATAATGATCAGAGTTACTTTGGGCAGAGAGGACTTTCAGTTCCTTTAATGGTGACAAATCCACTGCCTCAGAAGGGAAAAACAAAAACAACACAGAAAAGATAAAGTCAGGGGATTTTTGCCAGCCCTAATACTTTAAAATAGTTTTGTTGTTCTCCTTAGCTCAAAACGCTGGGTACCGCCACAATAGCTCTTTGATATCGGACACTGATATTGATCTGGGTGCATCTGTCTCGCTCAGCAGCTGATAATGACAGCACACGTGATTTCCTGTTACTGAAGCCCCACAGACATTTCTGGAGCCAGAGCTTGGCAGCTCCAGGGATCCTTTCCCATCAGCAGCCCGGTGTCCAGTGCTCTCATTGCCTTTCAGCCGATGTAAGGAGGATACACTGCAGCCCTGCTGAGTTGTAAACAACTTGTTTACCTCCTTCTTGGTGTAATCTGTTCTGCTTCTATCGGCTCCTGTGGCATCAACAGAGCATTAAAACACCCTGAGCTCACAGGCTGATGTGCAGAGAACAATCCAACGAGCCTTTCCAGACTCTTGCTTCCTAGGGCACGGGAGGTTATTTATACCTGTTATTTCCAGACAGCCAAAGCAGCCGTTCATTTGCATGTGGTTAGCTTTGAAGAAAACTAGTTTTTGATGTTCACTCTCCTGGCCTGAAGATGTAACCAATGTGGGTCTAGTCCTGCTCTCCCTGGAAAGCTTCATTTGGGTCAGACAGACAGAGACACTGTCTTTTTCACATGCTGTTTGAATTTGAATAGAAGTGAAAGGTGCAAGTGATTTATAGATCACCAAATGCCAGGGGAGTACTCATCGATACTGCAGCAGAAGGCTGGGTCAAGGGGTAAAACCCCTACAGATTTTAGCCAGCATGCAAAAGGAAGAGAATCTGAAAACATTTGGAAAGTCTTGAGTCTGTCCTCTCCATGTTCCTGACCAGGACTTCGGAACAACTGCACAAAACACTGACCCAGAAACAACTTCCCTGGGGTTTATAGCAATGGGCAGTGAATAAGAGTGACAGGCTCCCCCTATGAACGCACTCACTTTGTACTCTCTCAAGTACCCTCAGAGAGCATGATCCTGCTCCTGTTGAAATCGAGGGCAAACCTCTGAGCAGATTTGGGGATTTTTAGAAGCAATGGAGATTCATGCAGCACAGCTTTGAAGCTGGCTGTAGTTCACAGTGCTCTGTGGTGCCTTTGAGGCAGTACCGCAGTACCCATGCTGGGGGATGCTTTCCCTGTCACCCTCCCATCTGCAAAGTACAAAGGATCAGTAACAGGCAACTGGTTTTGGAGATGCTCTTTATTAGTTATTTTGAATTATTTTTGCAGACTTGCTCTGGAAAGTAATTGCTCTTAATACAGGAATAACATTTCCTTGCATTTTAACTACCTGCCTTTCAATTTGATGAAAAACTTGAAACATTGTGGAAAAAAAACAACAAACAAACATACCCTAGCAGTGATTTTTAGTGATCATGCTTGAAAATACAAACTTGGTTTTGTTAAATACCAGCTTCTGTCTCCCTCAGGCACAATAATGTCAAGAGGTTTTGATACTTGTATTGAACTGGAGCTGTTGCAAGATCGTAACAGGGTATTTAGCAGAATAACCTGAACAGGGTGATAATCTAGGCAACCTCATTGAGGCATTGCCTCATCTCAGGCAAGTGCCCCTGGGACAGGGTGGATGGTGAAGGGCAAGGCCAGGAAGCATCTAATCTGCCTGCACAGAGCTGCCCAGATTCTCTGGTCTGTCAAAAGGGAGAGGTGGAAACCAGCAGGGAGCATGTCATTGTCCCTTGCCTCAGCAAGTCCCTGGTGGTGCCTGTGCAGGCAATTAGGCAAGCTCAAGACAATGGTCCAGGCTGATGTTTGGCATCTTCCTCTTCTGTTGAGAGCTTGTACTGGATGGATATAATTTTTTGTTTTGGCAGGTATGCAACTGAAAAGGAAAACCACTGAAGACCTTTTCCCAGTGGCGAGGGAACTTGGCTATGAATAAGAATAGATTTTAATCCTTGTCTCCACTTTTTGTTCTGTGTTCAAGTAATACGTGCAAAAGGTGGTATCTCCTGATGATTTCAGTCACCTGGAGAACTCGAGGAAAAAGAGGTACCATAGCTGACTATATCTGGCCCACAATAGGCATGCTACTGACAAGACAGGACTCACCTGCCCAAAACAGGCAAATTAAGGTAGACCCTATTGAAATGAGGCCCTCAAAGGGCTAGGTCAGGCCTCTGAAGAAGTAGACTGGATGACTGCCTGGGCATTAGATGAGTTTTGAACAGCATAGAAAAAGTTCAACTAGAAGTATGAGAAACAAAAGTTGCCTCATTTGCTTTTGATATGTTTATTTAAAGCCTGCTCATGATAACTGGCATTGAAATGGTTCTTGAATTCTCCTTCAAAATCAACTGATTCTCCACTGTATGGCCTGAATTACACAGTTAACCTCTGTGTCTTGCCTGGCCCATATAAGAATAAGTTACTCTCTTTCTCTGATTGCAGTTTATATAATATGCTGATATATGACTGAGAATGTTATGTATTTAGATCTTTTAGAAGAACTAAATGTGTTTGGCAAACTGTTTTCACATTTACTGGTGTCATTTTGATCTCATATTGTCAAGAAAATATCACAGAAAAGTGTGCAAGGGTAAAGGTAGAAAAGTACAGGCAGTAATAACATTTTCAGAAAGTTCAGTCAGATGATTCCTAAATGTATTCTACAGCTAGCTTCTAGATAGTGAATTACAATTTTGTCAGAATAAGAATACGGGAAAAAAAATAAATTTGTTCCCTTTGTTGTAAGTAATAACAGGTTCTTTTACTCCATGCTAAGTCTGCTGCTTTAAAAGAAAGGAAACACATCCAGCTCTTAAGTTTTGTTTTTCTTTGTGGTTTGTAACGGTATGATTAGGAGAGGTGCATAATAAATTAATGATAGGAAATTGCAGAATGGGTCAAGGTCACTTTGTGCATAAATTTGAGGTCTAAGAGTTGTACATTTCATGCTTTCTGGCTTATACCACTTTATTGATTTTTTACTCAGAGGAAAAAAGAGAGAGAAGGTCTTTAATAGATTTTTATATCCTCAGTCTATTCTAAATCCGCCTTTGTTCTGATCTTCCTGATATTCCCACACTTTGATTGCAATAGCAAAGTCCTGCTAAACTGCAGTGCTGTCGTAACACAATCATGAAAAAAAAAGCAATGGCTATATTAATCTCTTTTAAAAAAAAAAAAAAAAAAGCCAGAAAACTCAGAGGGACCTGTAGCCCACACAGCCGAGAGGGAAAGGGCAGGGAAAACTCCTTTAACCTTCTATCTGACTGAAAAGAGAAGCCCCCTATCACCCACTTTCTCTGCCATTCAGTGTCCTTACAAAGAGAACTGCAGTGCAGTGTAGAAGTTTAATTACCACACCCACAGGTAAAGCTTAGCAGTAATACTATATAGTGAACTTTTTTAGATACAATTGAAAATTCTTCACAGTGAGGTCAAGACGGAAACAGATCCTTGTAAGTCCCTTTTGAAGTGAATGTATACAAGCCTGTCACTGACTATTGCTGTATAGGAACAAACCCTTATACCTCTGCAGCAGGCTCGGACTCTTGGAGGGGACATTTAGCAACAGGGAGCTCATGCAAAATGAAGGCCAGTGAGAATGCTTGGTTACATGGGAAAGCAAAGAGACCATCTCATAAAAACCACTAGGCAGGTTCCTGAAGGATCCAACCATTAATGGGTGAATTGCTGTATGTTTAAATAATAGATTTATTTGAAAAGGTTTTTGGCATTAAGTGCTTATCAGAGAGGATGTTAGCATGGTCACTTGTATAAAAGGATGTTGTCAAACCCCAGTCCATCCATGTGTCAATGTTAAATATCTTTTTTACTTTACTCATAAAAACAAAGGTCTTTATTGGTCTACAGGAAACTAATGGCAACAGTTGAATAGCAAACTACTCTTTCATAAAGTGGAAAACTTTTTTCTATTATTCTTATGTCTTTTAGAGAAATGGAAGTAAAGTACATTGATAACCTGTCCTGAGTCCAGGAAGCTTTCAAGCATTAGCTTTTCTTTTTTATTTCTGCCTATTTTCTGCCATATAAGCTTAATTTTTCTGATTTTTCATAAATACTTTTGTTCAAGCTTGTTGAACAGTGTAATTAAATGGTTCTTGAAGTGAAGGGAAGGGCAGCATGCGAGACTACTTTCTAACAATATTAGCAATGAGCCAGAATCATCATAGTGCTGAGAGCCAAAACATGTGTGCCAGTACTGGAGTTCTTTAAGAAGCTGAGCGCAGGAGATAGCACCAGCTTCTCAGCCATGTCACTGTCACAGGGTGGAGGGGACTGGGTATGAACTGGGTCACACAGTAGTTTGGCAGTGTCAGTGTCACTGCTGCCAATGTTCCTTCTAGGAGTGGGAACTAGGGATTACCTTGGAACAGAAGACCAATAAATGGTATCAAGAAAGGAACAAGAATCTGTGTGTGGCCTGGCAGGGAATGTTTGTCTGTCCCTGACTCTCTGGGAAGGAAGTTCATCCAAGTAAGAGACTAGGTTGCAGTCCTTTCTGCGTGTGATGCGTTGGTTTGAGTGAAAACCAGAATTTCCATCTCCTATCAGGCATGTTAATTCCCATTATGTTTCCAGTGAATTTGTCTTCACTTTTTTTGACCCTGTGGCACTTTGTCTTTGTCTATACTGCTACATAAAAGATGCTCAATGTAGATTTACCAGTTGAGTAGTCTGTATTGATCCACTTCTCACCAGCTACCCTGGAGTAGATTTCCCAGACCCTGCTGAGTATCGCTGGACCACTTCCCATGTTTTCCTGTCATAATTCTCATCAGAATATGGTCTTTGGTAGATAAGGGTGAAATATTGCAGTTTAGCAATCTGCTTAAGTAGAAAACAACCCATTCCCTTCTCCCAAACAGGCTCTCGCAGACAGAGAAGGAGGTTTAACCCACATGACTCCTGGTTGGGTTTTCTAGCCATCCAGTTGTCTGGTGACAGCAGGTTAGCATTTCTGTGACAAACTGCTGTCAGAGGTACCAAGCATGGGAAGATGGTTCACAGTGGATGAGTGGTCAGAGGTGCCCAAGGCCCAGAAATCAAACTCAATAGTAATTTGTAGAGTGGCACTTTGTGGCAGTTCAGTCCCACCTCAGAGGGTACAGAAACTGGATATCAAAAAGAGGAACCAAACCAGAAAATATAGTTGATGTGGTTTAGCAATTACAGCAAAGCAGTATTTAAATAGTAGACTGTGATGATAATGGAGCTATGCTGGTTTGGGAAACTCTGAGACTTGAAGATAATTGTTTATATAAAGCAGATAAGTAGCTACTAAGAACATTTAAACAATATAGGTCACATTTCCTGAATGTTAATGTGGAACAGTGAGTGTATTCAATTTGTATTAAATATGTTGTCAAATTCACAGACAATTATTTAAGTGATTCAGAATAATGGAAAGTTGTATCAATACTTTTATAAAAGAATTTTATATTAAAAAAGGAAGGCTTTTTATTTCTCAATCACTGGGTTTACAGTCTTCCCTGATAAGATCAGGAAATGCTACAAGAAAAATCTTGTAAATGTGACTAAGAAAAAAGAATTATAAATTATAGGTAGAGGAAAATTGTTTTATTGGTATTTATTGCTTTAATCACATTAAATGATTAATAAATGCTGGAACATATGGCATATGAAGTTGACAGAATTCTTCGTACTTTGTCTAACATTGGCTATTATCTGGAAAAAAAAATTAAAATGGCTTAGAAGTTCTGGCATAAGGAATTTAGATGTGTTGCAATGTTCTTAAGTGGAGGTTAAATGAAATATAAATTACTAATACATCAAGATAGAATTAACTGTCCTTCAGGTAGTTTCTGGATTAGTAGGAAGTGAGAGAGTCAACAGGTGGGAGGTGAGGGAACATGAATGTATATTTGATTGATATCACACATGGGACAAAGCCTGACAGGAGCCTTGAATTTTAGCCAGCAAAGCTCAACAACAGTGATGTGCCATCATTCAGATTTGTTGTTGATTTGACTTTGGTGAATTCAGACTTCAAGGAGAGAAAACAGAAGCTGTCATACCTGAGCACAGATTTACGTAGCACAGCAGCAGTCCACCAGCAGGGACCAACAGCAGATGTTTAAAAGCCTTTATAGGCGGTGCCACTTCATCTCACCATTTTTTCCTCCTATCCAGCAACTTCAAAATACCACAAAGGACCCACAATGGAGAAACTGGCCAGTGGAGGAGAGCTGCATAGTACCTTCCAGAGACATCTGCGTAGTTTACAAAAACTGTGCATATATATTGTTAGAGTATTATGTTAAAGCTAAGCAGACTGACCCTCAGTTTCACTAGTGATGTTGGAAGGATCTCTAAATAGAACTAGATTGCATGATCCAAAGTGTGAACACAGTAGGGTAACACAGCATCATGCTAACTGGTTATCTGATGCTTTATAGGCTATGCTGTCTTTCTCAGATAAAATAGAAGCAAGCTTTTCCAGTCCCTGAAGCCAAATACATACTTGGACTGAATAACGGAACATCTCTGGCTAAAGCTCACCATCCAACACAATGTTGTTCTTTCAATGTCTTCACTAGTGAGGAAACAACGGCCCCCTTCTGCAGACAAGTTTTTTGCCTGCACAAAATGCCTTCAAAGTTCTTTATTCTTGCTCTAAATCCTGTCCTCAAGACTGCTTATGCATTTTGTGTTATACGACCTGCTGCTTAAATGCTCTATCAAGTTAGGGTCTTGCGATGTAACTACTCTTCTTCCAGATTGCTTTGTCCCTTTCTCAGGGACATGATGGACACCCCCTCAGTAGCAGTAGGGGAGCATTTCTGTATCAAAGACTTGTTCCCTGCTTCAAGATTAGGGCATTTCTATAAGAAACTAGAGACATAAAATATCTTTTTTTTCTGTCCGAATCCTCTGGCCACTGTCCTGGTTTGAGCCAGGATAAAGCCAATTTTTCTTTTTACTGATTTTTTTTTTTTTTTCCTTCAGTAAGCTTTCTTGTAGCTAGCAACAGTGTGTTCTGCTAGGCTGATAAGACAGTGGAATGTTTTTCTAACTACTGAGGCTTCAAGGCTGCACCTGCACTCTGCCAGCTCAGACACTATGGGGAGATCTGTGACCCCCCCCGTAGGAGGCTGAGTTAGATGGACAGCAAAATTGGCCAAAGATATTCCATTCCATATATCTACGTAAGCTCAGAGGAAGGTCAGAGATCACAGGAGACAACTTCCTTCCTTTTTCTTCTCCCCTTCTCTTCGGTCCATGGCCGGCGTCCAGGGAGGACTCTGTCCATCCATCACCGTCGATCCTCAGGCTTGATCTCTCGTGACCCCCATAACTCTCTGCTTTCTCCAGCAGCAGCTCCGGGATTCCTTGGGACTCTTCCCAGTTCAGGGAAGTGCTGTGGGAGTTGCTGGGGTGGGAGGGGGAGGGGATCGAGAGCATTGTTGTCGGACCTGAGTCAAACTGTGACAGCCACACAGCTATAAGAGACAGGCAAAACCAGCTAAACACCCCAATGAGAGCATATGTTGTTCTTTCTACCAAAGCCACTGCACGTGGCATAGTTATTATGATTTGGGCCTCTGGTGGTATAGGCAGGAGGCTTCGAGTTTCATCCAGGCTCAGACAGGATCTGGGCACAAGATACTCCATTCAGCTAAGGTAATATCTCGAGGCAGTCACAACAGCCAAATTTCAAACACCCAGGGCTGGCAAAAGGCACAGGTGCAGGTGCTAAAGAAGTAGTCAACACAAGTCTCTTAGCCCTGAGAGAATACATTCTGACTAATCAACCGCTTGCATTTATACTGGTAAATGCATCTGCCCCACCAAATGATCATTCCTCCAAAACATGGGCTGGAAAGAGGCATATACTCCCACTAGTTCAACCTTGTCCTTCTGTAGAGCACATTGCTGTGTTTTCACTCCCTAGTGTTTGCCCTGGGTCGTCTCCTGTCCACTTTTGTTCCTAATGCCCAGCAGAAGCAGAGCCTGAGGAAAACATGGTCCCAGCCTCAACTTTGTGAGGGAACTAAGTCGGGTTCTTTCCAAGACAGAGACTGCAGTGGGACTAACATTTATGCAGTGTGATGGTCAGGCCTCAGGGGATGAACTGAGCAACTAAATTGTCTGATAACATAGACACCACCTCATTTTAGGACATTTTTTTCATTTGTTATGTCAAGGTCATAAGCTTTAGTGTTTAAAAACCACATATCCTTGATGGTCTACTTATGCAGGTGACATTTCTGTAGAAAATACCATAACCTTTTCTAGATTAAATTTTATTGAGGTTATCCAAAAGTGACATGTTGCCTTCTTGCCTTCCAGTTTCTCTCTTCATCTGGAAAGGGTCAAAGTACTCAAGATTACTTTGAAAGCAACATTGTCTCACCCACATTTTTTTGGCTGATAAACAGAATGACACAAACACTTCACAGAGGAAAAATGCCTTTGATATCAAATTGGTTTTAAGACTGATGTATCTACATTGACTTTTCTGGAGTTAGTCCAGGGCTCCATCCTAGTCTGAATTAAACCAAGTAACTCTCACATCATCATGAGCTTGTTACTTAGAAGAAGAACCTAATCCTAGTTTCATTTAAACTGGTGTTGACTGTGTAGATCCTACTGCAGAAACTGTTAAAGACACTTAGTCTAATTATAGATTATTTTTTTTAAGGTAGGAATTATTACTTTTGGATTATTTTATTTTTGAAAAAAGTTGTCCTTAGCCAGGAGAGCTTTTTAATGTTAGCAGGAGTCTGGCAAACCAGTACATCTATATATGCATTACTTACACATAACTACACTACACATTATATTTCTGGTGCAAAACTGCCACAAGACAAAGCAGTTGGGTTGTGGTGTAGGTATTCTCCTGTAGAGTTAAAAGATTTCACCAAAGCTAATTTAGGTTGGTGACATCAAACAGATCTCATATGTCTTCATGTGAAACACAGTTAGGTGTAGCTCTGGGCTGATACAGGGCAGTGTAAAACTGACATAATGCAATTACCTGTTTTGTTCGCTTAATCAATAAATAACAGTGTTTGCACCTTCTGATTTTCCAAATGAGATCTGAGATGACTAAGTCAAATCTTGCTGTTTTGATCTTTGTATGTAATCACTCATAAATTTGCTATAATGAAATTTTTAGTTAAACCCTTATATTGGAGTCTATTTGAGTCATAGAAGTTAGCTCTTGTAATATCAGATGTACAAGAAAATACATCTACTGAGTACAAAGGTGCTGTTCTAAGGCTTTAATTCAAAACAGAGCCAGCAGTAAAGAGGTTTTTAACTGCTAGTTTTTGACTTTCATGTACAAGTAAAAAAATACAAGCACTAGAAATATGAAAGCTTGTTTGTTCTGCATTCTTTATCTACTCTCTCATATTACCAGACTATTTTTGCAATAGATATTGTAACTATAGCAACATTCTTTAATGGATAAATAGAATATTAGCAACTGGGCTGAGATGGCTTTGCAGAAATAAGCTCAAGTGGGCTAGTTTGTCAATTTATCTTCTCCTTATATAAATATGCATGCTTGTGTTGTAGTGGAAGAATTCAGGGCTTGAAGTCACTATGTGTCATTTTAACTCCATAATAAGTATATTTTATTTGTTTTCAGTGTTCACAGCTGTATTTCTATGACATTATTTAAAAGCATATGCT
>NW_009953295.1:6399996-6405542 GCF_000747805.2 Chaetura pelagica | reverse complement strand
CTACTATGGGGGAGGGAAAGAGGAAAAAAATGTGTTTATTTATTGAGTCTTCATTTATAGAAAGTTTTTGTCCTATATTTTGTCCTATTTGAAAGTTACTTTTTTAGTAGCTTAAATAATGATGAGCCAGATTTGCATGCACATTTTTTTAGCTACTTAAATATCACAGATAACAAGTGTTAAAACATTTACTTTCTGCAGATTATGCAAACTAAGTGCCTGCTTTTGCTAGCACTGAAGTTAATGGGAGTTTTGCCACAGATACCAATGGGAACAGGATCTGGCCTTCAGGAACTTGAAAATGTAATCAAAGTAAATATGTGTTTTTCTTTTTTCAAATAAAACTGTGATTAAGCTACAGTTGTTTCTGTGCTGATAGGAGTCTTCAAAGGAAGTCAGAGCAGCAGTTCTTCAAGTGATCGGTGTTACTTGACTCTAAAAGCATCTGGGGTGCAAATTTTGCAGCAATTTCTAAATGTTGAATGAACTGAGTCCACAACAGCCAGAGGTATCATCAAACAGTCTCGGAACAGGAGTCCCAGATCAGCCTGCTGCAAAATCTGAAAGAAGAAAGATTATGACTTTTCAGGAATCAGAGCCATCACATTGCCTCTAACTGTAGTTAGATCCAAGACAATTAGCACAGAATACTTGCTATAGTACCAAATTATTTCCTTGTGGAGGCATCCAAGTCACTAGGGGTTTAGTCTTTGTCATATTGCCCATATTTACCTTTCAGAAGTTGTCTTACTAGGAAATACAGCCATATCCCAGGCTGCATCAAAAAGAATGTGACCAGCAGGTCAAGGGAGGAGATTCTCCCCCTCTACTTCACTCTCCTGAGACCCCACCTGGAGTACTATGTCCAGTTTTGGACTACTCAGCACAGGAAAGACACTGACCTGTTGGACCAGGTACAGAGGAGGGCCACAAAGACAATCAGAGGGCTGGAGCATCTCTCCTATGAAAAAAGGTTGAGCTGGGATTGTTCAACCTGGAGTAGGGAAGGCTTATTTATAGAATCATAGAATGGTTTGGGTTAGAAGACACCTTAAAGATCATCTAGTTCCAACCCCCCTGCATGGGCAGGGACACCTCCCACTAGACCAGGTTGCTCAAGGCCCCATCCAACCTGCCCTTGAAGACCTCCAGGGAGGGGGCATTCATAGCTTCCCTGAGAAGACTGTTCCAGCATCTCTCCACCCTCACAGGAAAAAACTTTTTCCTAATATCCAATCTGAATCTCCCCTCTTTAAGCTTCAAACCATTGCCTTATTGCAACCTTTCAATACATAAAGGGAGCTTATAAGAAAAATGAGAACAAACTTCTTAGCAGGGCCAGTTACGATAGGACAAGGGGTAATGGTTTTAAACTAAAAGAGGGTAGATTTAGACTGGATATAAGGAATAAATTTTACTTATGAGGTTGCCCAGAGAGTTGGTAGAAGCCCTATCCCTGGAAACATTCAAGATGGGGTTGGACAGGGCTCTGAGCAACCTGACCTAGTTTAAGATGTTCCTGCTCACTGCAGGGAGGTTGGACTAGATGACCTGTAAAGGTCCTTTCCAAACCAAACTATTCTATGATTCTGTGAAATGGTGCCTCTGGCAATCAGTGTTATGGTGGTAAATCAAATAATGTGTGAACCCTCCCCTGATGTCCCGAGCTGGACAGTGAAAAGTGCATAAATAATATTTTGTCAAAACTTAAAAAAATAATTTTTTTATTTACATTTCACCATCAGTGAAAATGGCATGTCAGATACTGAATCTAACCCACACTGCCATTTTCCAATGGAAATATTTCCAGATGTTACATGGGAAAAAATGCTTGTGGATTTTTGGCCATTATGAGATGTAAATATAAAAATATTTGGTTTTACCTAAAAATACATGGTTTGGATATAATGGAAAGCTTTCTTAGTATGTATTCTGTATCCCACAGTTGTCAATATGTTTTATGACCATCAAGTTACCATGGAATATGGATGAGGCTACACTGAAAGTGTGCACATTTAAACAGGTGGGCTATGTCAGATTGTCTCTTGGATTCTTTTGCAGATGTGTTGCATATAGCATGAGTAAATACAAGCCAAGTTCTGTCCCTTGTCAGCTGTGTAACAAAACCTCTACTTAGGAAGTGCAGTGCTAACAGTTTCTAACTCAGGCCAGGAGGAAAGGAGTAAAGGAGTGACTAGATTAGGATCACAGGCCAGGCAAGATTTGAGAAGTGGCATGAAGTTGTGCTGAGTCAGGATATTCCCACAGCAAATTAAAATAGACATTTTCCCTTTTCTCTTAGGGAGATTCTGAGTCACAAAGAACCTACTCATCTATTTCATCTATTGTGTATCTTATTGCTTGGAGGAGGATGAAAAGAAAAGAGGAAGATGAGAGGTAATTTGGAAGAGAGGAACCATATCAAAATATTTCCTCCAGAAGCTTAACATCTAACCCATCTCTTTGTGCTACTCGAATTGACTTAATTTCTTGCATGAAGTTATAATAGAAGAAAATCTTCTTGTGCAGAAATACTTACTGGGAGTATCAGTGGTAGGAGGCTGGCTGGGCAATCCCATAGCTCAAAAAACTCCATTTAGATCCTGAGTTGAGCTACCCATCCATCCATCAACCTTACAGAGAGGGGCTGGTCTTCAAGTGTCCAGAGGAGATGTGAAGACAGAAAAAGTCTGTTCTTTGTATCTGTGGATGTTAAGAAGAAAAGTTGTAGCCTAAAATTAAAAGTCAAAGTTAGCATATATAGTATCCATCACCGAATGGTATGCCTGCTATTGACAAGATACTATTCATTGACATTTAGCTAGTACAGGTAACTGAATGGCATAATATAATTTCTCTAGTTTCTTGGGATCTCAACTTATTTTGACTTAGTATTACACAATCTTTTGATGAAAAATTAGCACTTCATAAAATATGTATGTATCACATGAATTAAACACCAGTTGAGATATCACAGAACATAGGGAGAACATATGAATAAGAATTGTTCATCTCTTGCTGGTCAATTTTCAGCCTAGCTTCCTAGCTATGTAGGAAGAATGATATGTGTAGGTACCTGACAGATGTAGTGGAATAACAGAGTCCCTCCTAGTCTCCTATCGAGTTCCTCTGGGCTCTTTCCCCAGAGCTCCCCAGGTAGTCTCTTCCCCAGCCTTTATTCTTTCAAGAGACTTTTCCTTCCTAGGTGCACAAACTGTCCTTGCTGAATTGTACAAGGTTCCTGTTGTCCATCCCTCCAGTCTGTCCAGGTCCCTCTGAGTAACAGCCCTACCACTGGGTATATTGACTAATCTCCTTGATTTAATTTAATCTGCAGACTTAGTGAGAGTGCTCTTTGTCACCTCCTTCAGATCATTAATAATGATGTTAAGCAGTACAGGTCCAAATATAGATCCTTGTGGTACCTACCTTGTTGCATCCTTTAGACAGAGTATGACCTGTCAGCCATGAGCCTCTGAGACAGACCATTACTTTTGGGTTTTTTTCTGTCAGCAAAATGGTATCAGTGCACGGTCAGAGAAGCTGCAGAGCCAGCCTGAGCCAGGGGAAGTCAGTGTGCACCTAGGATGGAGAAGAGAAGCCTATGGCCAGTGAGCCAGACAGCCACATCAGCTTGATTATGAGAACCTGCCCTTAAGCAGCATAACACTGGGTTACACTGACTAAGACATTAGGCTTTTTTCCACCAGTCTGACTGATTTTTCAAAAAGACTTCCAATTTATCTCCCCACTGCAAGTGATAGAAGACAAGACTTAGCTGGGGTAAACACTGAGATAATCAGACCAGCTGGAACAACTCAGTCCACATGGGGTGAAGAAATATGAAAGACAGTCACTAAGATGATCAGAGGGCTGGAGCATCTTTCCTATGAAAACAGGCTGAGAGTGGGGGCTGTTCAGCCTGAAGAAGAAAAGGCTCTGGAGAGACAACATAGCTGCCTTCCAGTACCTGAAAGGGCTACAGGAAAGCTGGGGTGGGACTTTTTACAAGAGCATGTAGCCATAGGACAAGGAGTAAAGGTTTTAAACTGGGAAAATATAGATGTAGGTTAGACATTAGGATGGAATTCTTCACTATGGGGGTGGTGAGACACTGGCCCAGTGACAAGTGGCTTTCTTCAAGGGTTGGTACTGGGACTGGTGTTTAACATCTTTGTCACTGACATGAAGAGTGGAACTGAGTGCACCCACAGCAAGTTTGCTGATGAAGCCAAACTGTGTAGTGTGGTTGACACACTGGAGGGAAGGGATGGAACCCAGAAGGATCTTGACAGGCTTAAGAATTGGGCCCACGCCAACCCCATGAAGTTCAATAAGGCCAAATGCAACTGGGTCAGGGCAATTCCAAGCACAGGTGCAGGCTGGGGGGAAAATGGATTGAAAACAACTATGACAAAAAGGACTTGGGGGTGTGGGTTAATGAGAAGCTCAACATGAGCTGGCAATGTGTGCTTGCAGCCCAGAAAACCAGCCATCTCCTGGGCTTCATCAAAAGCAGGTCAAGGGAGGTGATTGTCCCCTTCTACTCTGCTCTCATGAAACCCCACCCGGAGTGCTGTGTCCAGTTCTGGAGCCCAACAGCTCTTTACTGTGAGGGTGGTGAGAAACTGGCACAGGCTGCCCAGAGAACCTGTGGCTGCCCCTCCCTGAAAGTGTTCAGGGTCAGGTTGGATGGCGTTTTGAGCAAGGTGGTCTAGTGGGAGGTGTCCCTGCCTATGGCAGGGGGGTTGGAGCTAGATTAACTTTAAGGTCCCTTCCAACCCAAACCATTCTATGATTTTATGCAATCTGACGGGTCACGAGGGACCAGATCCAAAGAGCTGCCAAGTATCAGTGGTTATCCAAGGAACCCAACAGTGGCTTAAGGTATCAATCACAAAAAATTAAAAGCTTTTATATAAAAAATCTATATAATCTTCTATTTTTGCCTGTATAGATGCATCTCCAAATGTATGCATATACATTTCTATGCATGTATTTAGCACATCTATTATTTAGTAAGATTATTGTCTCCTGTTGACTTGCTTATCATTTTGGTACATTTCTTTCTGCAAAGCTTTTATTGTGGTTATATATGCAGGGTAATAATGGTTAGTGAGTCTTAAAGATTATAAAAGGTGAAAGCTTTCAAAGACTAAGAAACCTCTCATAAGGCACTTTTAAACTATTGTTGATCACAGGAAATTTAAGCTGATCTCTTTGTTTACATTAACTAAAAATGAAAATCCAGTGCTCTATAAAATGTGGAATAAAATAATAAAGGAGAGAACACAGTTGGCATGTCTGCATGACAGGCAAATCATGAATAGCAGAGTGTGAGGAGGTGGGGAGAAACAGGGAAATTATGACTGCTTTCCAGCCTGGAATACCACTAAAATAATGCAAATTAGAATTAAGGAGCCACTTCTTCTATACATGGTTTTCATTATGATAAAAAAAATCACTTTCCCTTGTTGAAAAAATTATGTGCTTCTTCAGGGGTTACTAGCAATTCCTATTCCCTTTCAACATGCAGATATTGATTA
>NW_009953295.1:6387921-6399981 GCF_000747805.2 Chaetura pelagica | reverse complement strand
TTCCTGCTGGTTTTAAAAGCAGCAATGTGCATAAAACCCCATACATCACCCTGCAATGTTATCCTGAAAAGAGTTTTTATTACTGACACACTGGAGAATATTCAGAGAATTCTCTTACACCTGCTCTCTTTGGTGTTGTCTTCATTTATAAGGAATTTTTAAATCCCTTAAAATGAATCCTTTGGTCAAAGAAGAGCAAGAACAATTGTAATCTTCATAAAGAGACTGGACAAACAGTTTAAAAAGGCCTGGAAAAAGAGGAAAGCACTCAGAGAGACAGTCAGCCAGGGAACCTTGCATACACTCAGTGCCTTATTCACACATTTCTTTAGCAAATGATTTTGAATATTCTCTAAAGCAAAATAATAAGCAACTTTAAAAAATAACTTGGGAAAAGACTGATTTGCTGCCTTGCCTTTTTTTGAACTCTTGAAATACTGCCTTATGTAGTTCTAATTCTTCTTTCTCTTTTTTTCCTTTCCCCCTTCCTTTCTCTCTTTTCTTTCACTCTTTTTCTTCTTTCTCTCTCTTTTCTCTCTTCCTCCCTTTTTCTCTCTCCTCCTTCAGGACCAGCATGCAAAGCCAATCTGTTTCATGCTAATTGTCATGCAGGCCCTGCAGTTGTTTCCCTCGTTTTGCTTCCCATCCCTGCCATAGCCTGGTACTCCCAGCAGCCTGGTGCTACATGAATAGCTTGGCCTATGGGGACCTTTCTGTCTGGGACAGTACCATTCCATCCAGACAGGGAGAGTCAGAGACGGGGTGTTTTTGTTCTTTAGAAAAAAGAAGAGATCTTGCTGCAGCCCTTCACTTAGTATTCCTCCTCAGGAATTCTAATTCCAGCTGCATGCTCCAGAGGGGCTCATGGCAGTGATTATTCCAGGCGTAAATCATCATTCAATAGCTTCGTGTTCACACATCAGTTCTGTAGGGATTTCTTTCTTTTTTTTCTTTCTTTTTTTTCTTCCTATGTTGTACTGCGCTATTTGCTTGCAAATCATAATCTAACATAGCAATTGTGAGGGGGTATCAGAATTAGCAAATACTTTGTTTAAAAATAAATTGCTGATTTGAGAAATACCTCTGAGAAATTACGAACAACATATATACTGAATGAATGTATTTGTGTTTTACCTATTTGTAAAGGCATTTTACTTTGCCACTGTTCCCTTTCTCCAGGAACATTCCCATTTGCAGTTTCACAGTTGTGTTGTGACCACTTCTGTGAGAATAATTTTGGTTCACAAGAAGCTTGCTTTTTAAAAATAATTGTCAAAATATGTCCCCTAATTTCTGAAAAGCAAGACCCAAAGGTGGATGGCTTCCATCTATTTAAAATGTGGATGCTTTGCCTAATCAGAATGCTAAAGTTGAAATTATTTGTAAGTAAAGCTTATTTTCTCAAATTAAAATATTTCATCTCTACAATGATCATACATATATCCTTGATGTACTGCATGGTTTTAATTTGCCTATAGTAAAATATCACTAAAACTAAGAATAAAATACTGTGCTAAGCACTCTGCCAACAGCATTTCACAGATTTAAACTCAAAGAGCAGATAATTCTTGTGTTGCTATTTATTAAACTGAAAAAGATCACTGTACACTGAAGAGTCCACTGTCATGTGCATATATATATATTATAATAGGAGTAATATGTTTTTTTCAACAGCAGTGCAATGCACCACCTCTGATAGAAAAATGTCACCAATAAACCTAGTTAGCTCACTATAAATGAAGAGCACACACTCAGGGAGTCAAATATATTTCTCATCCTCATGGGGACAATATTTTAAAGCCTATTGAACTGTGCTAAGCATACTTGGAAAAGAAAAGGTTGAACTCCTCTGCCTTCCCTTTCCCCCTGTTCCCCATTACCATTGTCCAATCTGGGATCCACACTCCTAGGGGAGGGAAGCAGCAGAGCTGTCCTGCAGTCCATCCCCATCCTGGCTATCCAAGGCTGCACCCAGTTCTGTATTAAAGTGATGCCTCTTTAGACAGTGAACGACACCCCCTGCTTCCCTATTGACTGGCCAAGATCTTTTATTAGAGCTAAGACTACACATGCAATCTGCCAGGCTTTCAAAATACCAACTGTGTTTACCTGATGGGGCAGCCAGAACTGGAGTTCAGTGAAGGTGAATTATATAAAAAAAAACTTGGAGGACTCTGGCCTTAAATGACACACCAGAGGTCACAGAGGCGGTCTGTGATGGAACAAGTATGGATACACACATCTCCAAAGTGTGGGGCTCCCTAATTACTGGGGTGTCCTCCTTCCCACAGGGACAGTAAGTTTATTTTACCCAAAAGCGTGACAGCTCTTTGCACCAAAGATAATTGCCTGCACTGATGCCTCATTACAGTCTGTCCTTTCTTCACTCTTTGCCTCTGCAGATTATGCTTTTGACTTGTTTTTACAACTTGTGTACAGGAAACCATGAGTCTTGGGAGCCTGACCTTGGGAGAAAGCCTCCATGCACAAAGTATTTCCTAAGGAATCCTCTGTCTACTCTATGGTCAGTTGCCTATTATGCATTGCTTTGTCCACACAGTAACAGAAAAGCTTCACAGACCAGAAAAAACTGCAATCTGGTTTTATTGCTAGTACAACAATGTGTGTGGAAAAATAAAATATTGCCTAGGAGAAGACAGCATCGGGAAAACAACTGAAGATCTGATTGTACAGTACCCTTTCTAGGAGAGCCTTTATGTCACCAGGTGCCCATTAGAGTTCCTTAAAGATGTAACAGCTTTCCAGATTCCAAAGTGAAATATTACAACACAGTAAAATCAGAGAATTTCAGACATTATTTTTTTAGCTGTTTTTCAATATACAGAAATGCAACAACAACAACAACAAAAATCCAAGCATGCCCTTCTTGCACTCCAATTCACTCCCCATACTCTGGCTAGGTCATTTTTGGAACTTCAGACATGGTCATGAGTCCAAACTTATGATGCAGTGATGCTGTTTGGTGACAAACCCTGCTGGGACTTGAAGCAACATTCAGTCATCTCATCTAAAGAATCTCAGGACTTTAAGCCCTGCCTTTAAGCATGAACCTACTTGGCATACAGACCTCCTAGTGCTTTCCCAGTCCTTTTGCTTTTGGGAGCTGCCAGGATGTTAGAGTCTGTTGGACAATGCAGGTCTCTGGCAGTGCCTCTGGGAGCACGCTGAACTCAATTTGGTTTTCCAGCCCAGCAGTCTATTAGCTAGAAGTGGAAGTGACACAGTAACTGTCTGATATTTCTATTTTCCATAATATGTAGAGAGACAAAACACGAGAAAAAGGAAAGTGATTGCTGCTGTCCTTGACTACCTCTCCCCACCAACTGCTGACTCCAGGCACACTCGCTGTGGTCTGCAATAGGCTGCGTCACACGCTGGTGCCAGCTGTGAGGTGAAGTCCTCACCCACACTGTGCCACAGATCTATTAATGAGATTACCAGTAAACAGAGTGGCTCATTTTTTCCATGTCTGCATTCAAAGAGAGTGATGTGGTGTGCTGACAGTGACATTTAGGACAGACAAGCAGCATGCAGTCCAGCAGCTTCCCCATGGGAAGAGAGTGGAAAAATAAGGCAGTTTAGAAAAGTAAGTGTGTGCACTGCTACAAACAAAAATGATAACTCGGAAATTTAAAGCTGGTAATAGCATCAGAGAAAGCATAGTGTTATCCACCTCTGTCTCCTCTTTGCTGAGTAAATCCAGAGTCTGAGTGATTCTTGTAACTTCTGAGTTTCACAAAGACCATCAGTGACTGGATGCTAACCATGATTCCCATAGGCACAGAAAAAAACAGCTGAAGCAGCTGAGTCAGGAAGAGCTCTTGGCTTATTCAGTAAGAGAACCACAGAATCACAGAATGGGTGCTGTTGAAAAGGGCCTCTGGAGGTTGTCTTATCCAACCTCACTGCTCAAGTGGGGCCACCTAAAGCCTGTTGCACAGGACTGTGTTCAGACAGGTTTTGATTATGTCCAGACATGGAGGCTTCACAACTTCCCTGGGCAATCTGTATCAGTGCTTGGTCACCTTCACAGTGAAAAATTTTTGTCTCTGGTCCTGTCACTGGGCACCAGTGAAAAATGCCTGGCTTCATTCTCTTTTTAATAAGATTCCCCAACACCTTCTCTTCTTGAGGCTCTACAGTTTCAGCTCTCTTAGTCTTTCTTCACAGGAGAGATGCTCCAGTCCCTTAATCATCTTTGTGGCCTTTTATTGGACTGTCTCAAATATATCCATGTCTCTCTTGTACTGTGAAGTCCAGAACTGGACACAGTATTCCAGGTGTAGTCTCACCAGTGCTGAGCAGAGAGGAAGGATCACAGCCCCTGACCTGCTGTCAGTACTTTGTCTAATGCAGCCTAGGATACCATTTGCCTTCTTTGCAGCAACGGCACATTGCTAGATCAATAGCAACTTGATCTCCACAGGGGCCCCCAGGGCCTTTTCTGCCAAGTTGCTTTCCAGCTGGGTGGTCCCCAGCATGTACCAGTGCCATATGCAGGACGTTGCACCTTCTCTTTTTGAACTTCATGAGGTACCTGTCAGTCCATTTCTCCAGCCTGCCCAGGTCCCTCAGGATGGTGTTATCAGCCACTCCTCCCATTTTTCTGCAATCTGCAAACTTGAGGGTGCACTCCACCCCATCATCCAAATAATTCATGGACATGTTAAACAGGCCTGGACCCAGTGTGGACTCCTGGGGTACATCACTATTTATTGATCTCGAGATATCACTGCTGTGAGCACATTGGTGAGTCCTGACCTATACACTCTGTAATGGCCATGCAAATTCCTACATAAACAGAGTCCACCTGAGTGTTTAAATACTGTACACACATCTTAGGGGTGTATAAGCAGTTGTGAGGATGTGGTGCAAAATGGACCTAAAGTTCACCATGCTTCAGGTCCATCCCTTTCCCTTACTCCCCTTTCCATAACAAGCCCAGGCACCCTCACTTTATGTTAGAGTTGACTACAATGAATTCCAACTGCCTGCTTTCCTTTTGTATCTCTGACACCAGAAAACCTCCCCTTGCTCTTTCTTTCTCTGCTAGGAGGACTTTGATCCCATCCTGCAAAGCAGCTAGTCTTCTTTCTGTCATTTCCTGCCTATCCTCTTCTTGCTGGACAAAACAGCACAAAACTAATTCAAGAGGTTGGTGGTAAGCAAACATCACATAGATCTTTGCAAGTAGTTGAAAGGAAATCACAATCTTGGAGGAAACAGCCAGGACACTGGTTTGACCTATTATTATTATTGTTATTGTTATTATTATGATTTTCCTTCTACTGGTTCAGGAAAAATGCACCAGAAAAATACACCTCAAAAATGAGGATGATGGTAACAATAAGAGCAATAATAATAACAAGAATAACCTACCTCTTAGCTAAAAGAGAGTATATATTTGTATATTTGCCAAATTACTATCTTTAATACTTTTTTTTCAGTCAGGTGTATTATTTCTTGTGCTGCTCATGGTTACACTAACATTCTGCTGCTACAAATGTAAACTTGGTTTTCAGAAATAACTATAAAGGACAATGAATTTCATGGCCACCCTTAGGAACTTCTTTTTCTCTGCTAAGTCTCTCTGAATCATACTTTTTCCATGAAAGCTACTAGACATTCTAAATGAGGAAAATTCAGCATGTTCTACTAATTGCATATTGTATAACTGTTCTAGCTCTAATAGCTGCAACTTTCTTTCAAGATCCTGAAAATTTGTTTAGAATCTATCTTTTGAAAAGAAAAGTAAATAATCATGATCTGTGAGAAAGATATGAGTTCAAACCAATACTCAATCAACTCTTCTGAAATCAATGTCTTGTTTCAATTTTGCTTTAAACAATGCATTTAAAAACTCGGTTTACACCAGCTACAAATGGATATTTTAGTACAAGCCCATTTGTAAACTAGCCCTGAGCCACAAATTCGCTTACAGAACTGCAATGTAGATGTGGTAACTGTTTTGCATTCAGAAGTCCTATATACTTGAGTAGATGTGTTCATGGCTGTAGGAAAGAAGGATCTCGGCAGACCTTAGAGCTGCCTTCCAGTACCTGAAGGGGCTATAGAAAAGCTGGGGAGGGAATTTTTACAAGGGCATGTAGCCATAGGATGAGGAGGAATGGCTTTAAACTGGAAGAGGGGAGATTTAGATCAGATATTAGGAAGAAATTCTTCACTGTGAGTGTGGTTAGACACTGGCACAGGCTTCCCAGGGAAGCTGTGAATGCCCCCTCCCTGGAAATGTTCAAGGCCAGGTTGGATGGGGCTTTGAGCAACCTGGTCTAGTGGGAGGTGTCCTTGCCCATGCAGGGAGGTTGGAACTAGATGATCTTTAAGGTCCCTTCCAACCCAAACTATTCTATGATTCTGTGATTCTAAAGCCATACACTTTACTGGCCACTGCAGCTCCTCTTCATAATGTCAGTCAAAAATAATGAGTAACACAAGAGGTTACTGACTAGTCTTGCTGCATTCTGCCAAGTATTCTTCGATGGCCACAGGACAGTTTCAGGGCAAGGTATGCAGCTGTTGCTTCCCCCCTGTAGTGTGTTCACCTAAAGCTGCTACATGGTATTTTGAAGACTCCAAGTCTTGAATTTTATTTTACTACCATTTGCTGATGTGCCCCTATCCAGTGGACTCATAAGAGCGTCACAACAGTGTTTTCTTTGAGCAAATAAAAAAACCTTTTACATGCCTGCTTCCAACTGAAGTTATCAACTATGGAACAATATATTATGGAACAATATTTAAGAACTCAAGCAGCATTCCAATCACATGCTCACAAAAGAGAATCCACCTTTGTGTGTATTGGTGTGAAATAAATTCCCAAGTCTAGTCATTTCAACCGCAAGTGTCAAAATACTTGCAACCAGTAATGGTGGAAAATAGCAAATTCTAACAAAACACAGAGCAACACCCCTACAACTGTGTAATTCCATAAAGGTGTTACTAATCTCATTTATTACTGTAACTGTCATGCTAGAAATTAGTGCCTAATTACTGCAGCCATGTAAATCTTTATTTTATTTTGGTACAAAAAGTACTGGGCTAGTACAGTATAGGCAATTATCATTCTTGTTTTTTCTTTTGATACAAGGAGAGAACTTAGTAACACCACTTCATTTTTTTCTGTGGGAAGCAAAATATTATAGCTAAAGAAGCCAGGGACATGATGAACTGCTTTAAGACCAGGGCAGTTTTCTGTTTTTAATAATTTAAAAAAAAAATAATGATCTCTTTTCTCCTATCCAAAGGAAATTTGCATCTTAAAAAGCTACAGAAATGAGGTTTATATTTATTCTTTATGGCTATGACGTGGGGAAGAGGGCAGTTATTGTTCAGCATTGACATCAGCCTTAAGACAGCAGACTGCAGGCCTTTACAATAGAATTAGACTTTTCATGTTGCATAATGAGATCCATTATAATTGACATGCATAATTCCAATCATGTCCTGTGTTGATTCAGCCTTTTGTTGTCAAGACAGCCTGTTATTACGTACAGAACTAACCTTACTCACATAAAACAATTAAAACAAAGCATCTTCAAAGGTTGTTAGTTTGGGGTTTTCTTAGATGAATGCTAGGTATTCTCTCCCCACCCCCACCTCCCCTGCAGCATTTTCTCAGTGAAACCAGAAAATCCAACGTGTAGCACAGAACAGTCTTCCCTCAGTGGAAAAACTCTTCTCAAAAGATGATCCCAAAAGACAGTTTCATGAATGTTCTCTTTCCATTATAGTGTAGGAAACAACAGTATAATACATATATAAATTAATAAAGGTAGAAATGGTTCTCCAGTATTCCCAGAGTTGAGAAACACGGCAATTAGTAAAGACTATCAAGTCTGCTAATGTTCATAAAGTGCCAATCAAGGTCACTCAGGGATACTAATTCACTAAAATATGGCAGAATCAAAAGGCTTGACCTTTTCAGATGCTCTGCTTGCTTTTTTTTTTTTTTTTTTAAGGTGAAATAATGAAAAGCTGGCTACACAACAACATGAATTTTTGCTACTCATTTATTTGAAATGGTATTTGTGGTTTAATATAAGTTTTAATTGGACAGTTTCTCACCAATAGAACTGAAAACAGTTGATACTAAAGTTACAAAGGGGACTGAAATGCTTAAACAAGACAGTTCACAGAACCACAGAATATCACAGAATGGTTGAGATTGGAAGGGACCTATGGAGGTCATCTTGTCCAACCCCCCAGCTCAAGCAAGGCCACATAAACCCCTTTGCCCAGGACTGTGTCCAGGCAGGTTTTTGTTATCTCCAAGCATCTCTGTTATCTTCACAACATCTCTGGGCAACCTGTGCCAGTACTTGATCCCCTTAACAATGAATAAGTGCTTCCTGATTTCAGAAGGAACATCCTGAGTTTCACATGGCACCCATTGCTCTGGTCCTGTTCCATATTTCAGTACCCACCAGGAAACTCACAAAAACCTCGTTCATTTCATCTGTCCCTCATTCACTTACACAGTCCCACACAACATCCTGGTCTTTAAATTGAAAAGACATGTTTTCAATGGATGGAGGAGTTGGCTAGATGGTTGCACTCAAGGAGTTGTGGACAACAGCTCAGTGTTCAAGTGACTTTCTTCAAGGGTCCTGGTGCTGTTTAAGATCTTGGTCAGTGACATGGAGAGTGGAATCGAGTGCACCCACAGCAAGTTTGCTGATGAAGCCAAACTGTGTAGTGTGGTTGACACACTGGAGGGAAGGGATGCCATCCAGAGGGATCTTGACAGGCTTAAGAATTGGGCCCATGCCAACCTCATCAAGTTCAATAAGGCCAAGTGCAAGGTCCTGCACTTGGGTCAGGGCAATCCCAAGCACAAGCACAGGCTGAAGGGAAAATGGATTGAGAACAACCATGAGGAAAAGAACTTGAGAGTTGTCCTGGTTTGATCCAGGTTTAAGCCAATTTTCCTTTTACTGATTTTTTTTTTCCTTCAGTAAGCTTTCTTTTAACTAGAAGCAAAGTGTCCCAGCTTGGGCTGATAACAGCTGGAATGTTTTTCTAACTGCTGGGTCTTCAAGGTCGCACCTTCACTCTGCCGGCTCAGGCACTACAGGGAGATCTATGACTCCCCCATAGGAGGCTGAGTTAGACAGACAGCAAAACTGGGCAGTGATGTTCCATTCCATATATCTACATAAGCTCAGAGGAAGGTCAGAGATCACAGAAGACAACTTCCTTCCTGCTTCTTCTTCCCTTCTCTTCTGTCCATGGCCGGCATCTGGGGAGGACTCCATCCATCATCGACCCCCAGGCTTGAGCTCTCCTGACCCTCATCACTCTGTGCTTTCTTTGGCCACAGTCTAGGACTTTTTGGGACTGTTCATAGCTGTGGGAGTTGCTGGGGGTGAGGGGAGGCAATAGGGGGTTTGCACATCCCTGAACACACTTGTATATAACTGTATATATTTTCTTTTATCATTAGTGTTTAATTAAATCTGTGTGGTTTAGTTTTCAATCCAGCCAAGTCTCTCTCTTTTCCTCTCTCTCCTTCCCTACCTGGGTGGGAGGGGGAGGGGATTGAGAACATTGTTGTCGGACCCAAGTCAAACAGTGACAGGGGTGTTGGTTGATGAGAAGCTCAAGATGAGCTGGCAATGTGTGCCTGCAGCCCAGAAAACCAGCCATCTCTGGTGCTGCATTAAAAGCAGTGTGACCAGCAGGTCAAGGGAGGTGATTGTCCCCCTCTGCTCTCATGAAACCCCAAATGGAGTACGGTTTCCAGTTCTGGAGCCCCAACAAAATAACTACATGGAGCTGTTGGAGTGAGTCCAGAGGAGGACCATGAAGATGGTAAGAGTGCTGGAGCACCTCTCCTATGAAGACAGGCAGAGAGAGTTGGGATTGTTCAGCCTAGAGAAAAGAAGGCCCTGGAGAGACCTTGTAGCTGCCATCCTGTACCTGAAGGGGCCTGCAGGAAAGCTTTTTGCAAGGACATATAGTGCAAGGAAAAGGGGCAATGGCTTTAAGCTGGAAGATGGTGGATTTAGGTTAGACATTTGAAAGCAGTTCTTCATGGTTAGGTTGGTGAGACACTGGAACTGTTTGCCTAGGGAAGTTGTGGATGCCTCCTCCGCAGAAGTTTTCAAGGCCAGGTTGGATGGGGCTTTGAGCAACCTGGTCTAGAGGAAGGTGTCCCTGCCCACAAAGGGGGGTTGGAACTAGATGATTTTTAAGGTCCTTTCCAACCCAAGCCATTCTATGATCTGTAAAACCAATGAACTGCACATTCATGTGGTCAAAGACAGACACCTATGATGGAGACATAAACAACTGAGTTGTTCAGCACCCTTCACAGCTTAAATAGAGAAAGATTGGTATTTCTACAGAGCCACTAATCTAATTTTAAAAAAGACACCTAAAACAAGTCAGATGAATCACATCTGCAAAATGTCCATTAGCTTCACTGACTTTCAGTGAACTCTAAGCTGACTTCTTGTAGCTGTAGACATCTGTTTGGGAGCACTGTCTGGTATCCTTTTCAGACCGTATGTACGGCTGGCAAGGTCATGAGGACAAGCAAACAACCAGGGATGTTCAAATATTGCCAGGCAAGCAACCTAATTTTCCCTTCTATTTGGCAGGATTCACAAATTAAATGTTCTCTCATTTGTCCCTTGTCCCACATATGCAGACTGACTGATCACAGGAGAGCACACACCGTGTCTCAAAACCTTAAATGTGCACATAATTGTCACTGTGCCTGTCACTTAGGAGACACTAATGAAGGGAAATCAGTCTGGAAGCAGAGGGGTCATCTGCCAGTACTTTCTTTTTCCACAAAGCAGTTGAAAAAGTTTCCTTTGATAAGCTACAAATAAAAATTGACTTGGAGGGAAGGGCCAGCATTGTGCAAAGTTCAATCAACAGCTCTGGCAGCTCTGGAGAGGCAGACCAGAGAGATTTCAGTGAGACCCATATTGACTATTACTATTAAATGAAAATGTAACTGCCAGTAAGGCAGCCTGTCTGATTGCCAGTTAGGCAAATTAATCCTCTGCCTCCCCTTGCCATGAGGGTACTACCACTCAGTAACATCCAGGTGTGGGGGAATGGCTGTGAGGAGTCAGAGCAGGAGCATAGCTTTCGGCTCAAAGCCCGAGGGAGACTCAGACTTGGAAAGGAGGAGGACAAGGATAAAGTTCTTATGGTTTGACTGGACACAGGCTAAGTTTATGGTATTAATATGAAGGTCTAGAGAGAGGACATTGTTTAGGACCCTGAGGGATCTGGGGGGACAGAACAGAGAGGGGTCAGCATTCCCTCCCATTTCCTGCCATGCTCTGTAAAAGCCAGGTGGTTGGGAAGTTCCCGTTTGCTTTCCTCCCTCCCTTTCTCCTTTCTTTTGTCCTTCCCTTCCTCCCTCCATCCCTCACCTCTGTCTCTTCTGTCGTGAGCTGATGCCAGGGGGGTACTGGCTGTCAGGATGTTGTCACGACCTCTCCCCACAATATCTAGTTTGTTGAACAAGGCCGAGGGTCACACGTGGCGCTGCCTCTCACAGAGGAGCAACCGCTGTGGGTCCGTGGTTTAGAGTGGAAGTTGGATACACCCCCGCCGCGCTCACAAATTGCTGCAGAGATCAATGTTTAGTTTAAAAATTAACCGGTTTATTAAGGGTTAACACAAACCTGAGGGATGAGGTTTAGGGAAAATGTAAACATGGCAAATGGCTGCCAGGGATATATCAGGGAAGTACGTGTCCTCGAGGGAGGTGATGCAGAAAGTGCTGTGCTCCTAAGGCGCTCTCGTGGGTGCCTTTACGCTTCCATAACGTGTGGCTTCTTTTCCAGCCGGCAGGGCTCGGCAGCAGGGCCGTAGGGGACGGCTTCCTGGGAACAGGGATGACCCCCCAGCAGCAGGAGCAGGAGGGCCGGGCAGAGCGGCGGTGGACCGGGCAGGATCTCAAGATCCGCGGTTTCAGGGGATAGGGGGGCAGCCCCTCACAGCGGCAGCGGGTTTGGTTTCCGTGGCAATCGGCAGGCAAACCGGGGGGGCTCC
>NW_009953295.1:6370595-6387875 GCF_000747805.2 Chaetura pelagica | reverse complement strand
GCTGAACTCGTCACCTTTTATACCCCCGTGACCCCCTGTCCAGCCAGTGTCACTGTCCAGAGCCAACTGGCCTCCATGAGCCCCAGGTCAGGGCGGTCACTAGCAGGGGCAGAGCATCACTTACTGCCCATCCTTCCTGCCTTGTACCACACCTGTTGTTTTGCTTTCGTTTGTCCGTGAGCAGCAGGCCTGGTTTTGGTCCGTTAGCTGGGAATAATCAGCAGAAAGGCTTTGCTGGCTTAAAAGGCTTTTGTGGGGAACACACACACCTTCCTTCCTCCCTCCCTTCCTCTCTCTTCCTTCCCCCTAATGACTTGGAGAGAAGCTCATATGCTTGGCCTTCCCCTCATCACATGCTCTTGCAGGATCCAGCTCCATCAGTTGCTGGGAAGAGCCCTGGCCTGTTTTTCCAAGTCAGCTCTCAGGGGACTTTTGAACATTTATATCATCGACCTTTGAAATCAAATTTTTTAAATATATTTGTATATTCTTCATTATTAGCCCATGTGTTACTATCCTTTCCCTGTTCTGTTGAAGCTGTTCTAGTTTCAGCTTCCAACCTTGAAGTCTCTCTTCCTTATTCCCCTTTTATCTTCTCCTGGGAGGGTGAGGAGGAGTAAGAAAAAGCAATTCTGTTCTCTGGGTTTCGGTTTGCCCTGACCACTGTGCCAAGACAGACATGAAGGCAGGCAGGAAGGGGCTGGTACCTGCAAAGAGGCAAGTTTTCATAAAGTTCTTGTAAAAGGCAAAGGATGGTACTTGGTAAGTGGCCAGTTCAACTGAACTGAAGCAGACTGCTCCCACTGCAGCTCTGGTGCTTGCTGAAGTGACTTCTCAATAGTTGCTAAAAGAGCAATCCCTTAGCTTTTTTGCTAGGGGTTGAGGAGATGCTCTGAATACCACATGGGCTGGGATTTAGTACCAATTCAGTCAGGCTTAGCCATCTAAGTGCCCACTGTAGTTAGTGGAGCTCCAGAGCTTGATTATTTGCCTTTTGTATTTCATAAGATATTTGAACCATATTGTGCTATGGTAAGGGCTCACTGCATGGTCTTCTGAAGGGGCAGCTGGAAGCTAGGAGAAATACATTAGGCCACCTCATGTGGCACTAGATGCCTATAGTTAGACTTCAGACTGCCATTGACTGTAGTCTGAGATAGTGCCTGGTGGACAACACATATAGCAAGCTCCTAAATGAAGGTGTCTGTGATTAAGTTAAACTTGTATTTAGGGCGTCTCCTTCAAATTGCCTCTTCTTGTTTTTTAATGCGACTTCTAGACAAGCAGAAATCTTAAACATCTTAGTCTCTTTGCCAAATCTGATAACATCTGCCAATGGATGCTAAAGTCAACACAGTGTGAATAGGGTATTCCCTAGGTATTACAGTAACTCACACAGAGCACAGAGAGAGTAATCAACTAGTTTTCAACCATTTCATGAAGTCCAAGATGTTCTTCACCTTTCTGATTATGGCAGACTGTTCAAGAAGCCTGGAAACCCATGTAACTTGTGACCAGCTCTGTCTGAGTAATGCCACAGTTATAAATTACTTTCTCAAGAACACAGATACTGCTGCTAGAAATGTATTTGGAAGCCTGGAAAAAAATAAATGGCAGGATAAATAATAAAAATAACTGTAAATTCAGGTCAGCACTGAAAAAAGGAAAAAATATTTCCATTAACTTGACAATATGTTGGTGATAAAACTATGCCATCCAATTATCAGATATCACCGGTGACCACAGTAAGTTGTGGAGCTCTGGGACTGCAGTCAGCAAGAAGCTTCTAGTTTTGTCTGACAGAAGATTTTCTGTCTAGCAAAGAAGGTAGTCCAGATAGTAATTTTTCTTGACAAACAGAACACTCACTTCTGTATCAGACTAGGTTAAACTTCTTGGCTATCATTTAAGATATATAAAAATGCCTCCCTTTCAGCTTTCTTATATATACACATGTGTGTGAGATGAGACATGGAAGTACAATTTTTCATTGTCACTTAGTCTAGCAAAGAAGGTAGTCCAGATAGTAATTTTTCTTGACAAACAGAACACTCACTTCTGTATCAGACTAGGTTAAACTTCTTGGCTATCATTTAAGATATATAAAAATGCCTCCCTTTCAGCTTTCTTATATATACACATGTGTGTGAGATGAGACATGGAAGTACAATTTTTCATTGTCACTTAATTTAAAAAAAGGAAAAACTTTTTTTTTTTTTTTTTTCCAAAAAGATACTAATAAAATGATGAAGTGCATAAGAAATATTAAAAGGATTAAATCGCTGAGAGAAGTTAATCTTCAGTAACTTAGCCAGATTTGTACATCCAGATTTGTACATCCAGATTTGTAATATGAATTGCTAAATACAGAAAATTCACATCCCTGAAGCTTTATATAAAAAGAAATAAGTAAAAAGATAGTCTTATATAGAACAAAGCCATCAGAAAATTCACCGTAATTAGCTAAGTTGGGTAAGACTAGAGAAAGGAGAAAGGAAAGAAATTATGAACACTTTCTGATATAACTGGCTGAGGTACTCTGGCACCCTAAGGTGAATGTTTTATCTGTTGCTATCTCTGTTATCTTTGCCAACTAAAATAACCTAGGGTCTCTGTCAGCAACCAACTGCCAGTATTTACATCTGTATTTTTATCTATTAGGTTGACAAATCAAGGTGTTAGGCACCTTTGTCATGCATGATTTTTCAGTTTCAAGTCTGACTAAAACAATTTTAAACCTTCCTGTTCAACTTGTCATCACAAATCCATCCCTGTGTTTATATTTTTTGCTTTCATACAGATCTTGAAATTCACAGTTTGCTTCCTTATTCTAATTAAATCTTCTCAAATGCTAGAGAAGAGTTTGAACTAATGTGAAAACCTGCTAGCAGATTAATAGTAGAAAAGTGTGAACAAATGCCTTGACTGATGGAAGTCGTCTTCTTCAGTGGAATATGACATAAATCTGTGTGCATAATTGTGAGCAGTGTCCTCCATTGACGTTTCCTCCTTTGCTTCCAGTACTGTGCCTATCAATCAATGGCAGTTCTATAGGGAGAGTCTAAGTTAGACTCATTAGCTGAATTATACATATAATCATGCATGTGCAGTAAAGCTTTTTACATCATTCTCATACGCTTACATTTCCAGTATACTGGTGAAGTCTTATGCTATGAATTCCCCTATTATGGTAGTATAAATGCTATGAGACACATTGAAATAAGCAAGAGTTTCTTACACGATGAAATGTTGAAGAAAAAATATATTTTAGGGTTTTTTCTCTATTTGGTTTTGAGTAAATATCAGAATTTTCCACAGGGTCAGATAACATGAATAAACAAGTCCTTCAACTGTACTTTTGTTGCGGACTCCTTGACACCAGCGTGGCAGTGCAGTGAAATCTTCCAGTTGAAGTAAAGTGTGGCTACATTCACTTTAAGATCTCTTTGTACTCCTAGAGGGGACAGTTCAGTGAATAGACACCTCAGTTCTGCAAGGTGATGGATGCCCTTAAGAGGTGCTAATGGAAATTGAGGCCATCTAGTACCTTGTATGTTTTTTCTTCATCTAAACTCACACCATTTTTGAAGACATAGTTTAGAACCCCAACAAAATTTGCCTGACTTTTTCTGCAAGAGGTAGTATGAATGACTTTGCATCTTCAAGCCAAAAAGGTCTTTCTGTAAACACATAAAACCATATATACAGAAGAAAAGTACTATAAATTCCTTTCTTGCTGAACACACAAATAGGTTGTGAGGCTTTAGGATTGTCCTTTCCCTAATGACTCTCGAAAATATGAACAGCATTCATTGCTGCTGATGATAATAGTGACCTTATAATAGTTTCCATGGAAAGAATCCTCAGATCATAAACAGTGACAAAGTGAGTTTGCTAGTTACCAAACATACACATTCCAGAGGTACATGACATTTAATTCTAATCTATTTTTAGAAATCATAGGAAAATTAAGACAAATTAATTTTTTCCAGCAGAAGCACTTACATTGCATTTCCAAATACAATTACAGAGAAGTCGTTCTAATTGACTATTATTAGAAATCAAGTCATTTGCATTACACACTCCAAGCTCTTCTCCAAAACAGGGTGTTTAAAAGGCAGCATTTATGATGGACTCAGTGAACTGAGTGTCTGAGTCAGATGACCTAAATTCCTTTAAGCCCCTGTGCCTAATATTTTGCGTTAGATGACACAAGCTGATATTCATTCGGCACCTTACTTAGGCTTTCTGAACTCCACATCATATTACTATGCAATGTGTCCTCGCATACAGAGTCCAGAAAGCATAGCAATGAGTCTGGGACTCTCATCTTTGACGTAAAGAGATATTTATTGCAGGGTCTCTGATCCCTATAGTATGACCTTGTAGAGCAGTCTGCTCTGCTACACAATGTGTACCTGGGGCAAAAGGACTGCTTCCATTTAAGATGAAACCTTGGCACAAGTGAAAGAGTTTTTTTCCGTGCACCTGTTCTTATAGGTGTTGGAAACACATTGAATACAAACACGCTTCTCTCCTTTCCCTTCACTGTGGAGTTCTCTAGCAATTTCTCCAAGAAATTCTCACATTTCCTAGGATCCTGTCAGCAGCATCTGATAAAGGCTGAAAGCAACAACTGAGCTGATCCAGTACTTTGCTTGAGAACAGAAAGCAAATACCATTTGTACCCAGAGAAACAGTCTTCTGTTTTGTCATGCCCTTTCTTTACATCCCTGGACAAACCTCTCTGACTTTGTTGTTCGTACATTTACAAGTTTTGCCAGTTTAATGGTTAGAACCATGGGTTTAAAAAAAAAACAAACAACAACACACAAAAATCCAAAACAAAACAGCACCAACAACAAAAAAGCAGTCCTTTACTGATCTAGCTATAGGGTGAAACATTCTTAAATAGAAGCAATTACACCAGAAATAGTAAAGGTAGGTTATTCCCTTTGGAGAAGGCTGTTAAAGCTGCCTCTCCAGAAGAATCCTTTTACCTCTCTGAACTACTTCTTCTGGGATTGAAGGAGGAGGGTAATGGTTAGGATAGTTACCACACAAACTTAGGACATACTAATAACTCTGCCTTGTTTTCCCTGCTGGATGGGCGGTAAGGGGTAAAAGCTGAAAATAGGTTTTATAAAGACAAATATGGATGAGGAATGCACGTATTTTAATTACCGTATAGAATTTGCAGCCCCCATATAATGCACAAAAGCAGTAATAATCCAGCAAAAAAAAACAGTACTAGTTATGAAACAGAAAGACTAAGTTCAACAGGTAAGACACATCTCCTGTGAATTACAGCATTGTGCACTGCTGGGGAACGAGGTAAAAAAATTACTTTATGATATAGCAGCAGAGAACCAAGAGCTGCTAAGTAAGGTCAGAACGGTATAGGAAAAGAAAGTCATAGGATTACAACCTCCCCTGGATGAAGGTTGGAGGGCTTCTCTGCCACATTTCTATTGCTTCCACCTGCGTGTGGGATATGGAATCATCCTCCCTGTGGTGCTGCGGAATACCCCGTACATTCCCCCTAATATACTGAGAAAATCCCACCTGTGATACTAAATCCAGGCACTGGTTGCTGTAGGCTTGTGTCCCACCTCAGACAATGTTTAGTGGTGGAGAATTCAAAGGAAAGATTTAACACTCATTAATGGAAAGACAGGGATAAAGTGCTTCCTCCTAGTTTTTTCCAGATAGAGGCTGGTTTCTGTAGATTAGTGTTTTGGTGTAGAGACTTTTGTGTAAGGGACAATACAGGCAGATTTCTCTGCACTTCAGAGGGTTTTCAGCTCACACAATGATAGCTGTTGTAGTGTAACCTAAGACACTTTACAGTAAGATAATATGCTATGATTGCAAAATGCTTTGTTGCTAATATTAATAAACACATTGTATTTAATTGCCGAAACAGACACTGTAAATCGGCTGTTTGGGTTAACTGCTGGATTTTTGTAAGAGCGGGATTCTTTCTCATCTGCGGATCCCTCTTTTACTACAATGATGTTCTTGATAAATTCAAATGAGCTTAAAGTGCACAGCGGAAGAGCTCATAAAAGAAAGGAAAGTTGTTGTATTTTAAGCAGTACAAGCCCTGCAATCTGTGGCTGTTAGTTTGTTTTATAAATAGTGCAGTAAACCCTGATGCTCACTCTTCTCTGAAACATCTATAATTAAAGGGTGATGGGTCAGATCATGAATGCCTTATTCAAAGTGGGACTTCTCGTAGTACAAAGTACTCTCCAGAGTGAGTAAGTGCATCATAATTTGGGCTGCTGTTGTCAGAGTTTAGTAATAGAGTGCTATATAAATAGGTCCTTGGAAAGTACCAAAGTGTTCAAGCCATTGTAATTGCATTAATATAGCTGACAATAATCTGTGGGGAATATTCTGGCATCTTCGGGTAAATTCTGATTTCATCTAGGCAAAGGTAACTCTTTTAAGTCTATGTTGGCACTGAGAGGTGTGTGTGGCTCACATGAGTGTTTCTACTCAGAGGCAGTTGTGCAGACACAAAAAGGCCTTTGTATTGCTTACAAGTCTGAGAATCCAAAGTCTTGATTTATTGACATCCTTCTGATGAAGATGAGAGACAGGAACCTTTAGAGCCTTTTGTTGCTGTTGGACTTCTTTGTTGCATGTATGTTTCCTAGACACCAAATTTTCAAGGTACTTCTATTTCTAAGGATATAGGGACATGCCTTATAAGATTTTTCAACAGACACTATATTTCGATTGAAAGTGTGGGATTTCATCTACACAGAGACTGAAAATTATCTATGTGGATATTAAGAATTTGACTCTACAAAGCTCTCTACTTCAAATTGTTTTATCATTTCTAGCTCCATTTTCCCATTAAGCCAATTTTTTTTTTAATTGATACTTTAATTGCACATTTGCAATATTGTTATCATTGCAAAAAAGTTATTGTAATAAATAATACAATATCATTATGAAAAACACTTAACTTTCAAGAGCTAATGATTAATAATTCTGATTAATATTTTTTTTAAGATCCTAATAGAAGTATGATCCATGGATACATTAATGCTAATTCTCTGTCATTCTCTACCTTACAATTATGTGCTTTGAAACATCCTTCGGCTGCACATCCACTGGTCTTTTTGGCATATGTTCTGGTACTCTTTTTTTTCAGCCTTTCACATAAATGGGATCCCACAGCACAGTTGCTTGAGATCATCACAATAGTTTTGAGTGGCTGATTTACAAGTAGCTGAAGCCCACCTACTGCCATACCTGGAAGGTCAAGGATCAGATGCAGACAGTCACTAAACATGCAAAGATCCCAAAATCTACCTTTAGCTAAATCTTTACTTAAGCTGTGATAAGAAACATGTCTGTCTACACAATGCAGTAACATACTTGTGTTCAATTGCTTATCCCAGTTTCATCAGTATTCTTCAAAATATTTTACACAAATTATATGCTCAGTCAGGAATCTATGATCCCTCTTCCTTTCTGTGACTTTTTTTCTTAAGTATGGCATGTATCTGCCTCCATTTTGCAATCTGTTTCCTTTCTCCTTAGCTAAGGTTAAAATGTCCCTCTGCTATAAACATATCCCTTCACTTCTCTATGCCTGATCTCTCTTGCTCTCAATCTGTCATATCCTGTATTTTGTGTGTCCCAGCACTAGCATCTTGAATATTTCATCCAATAGCTGAATTTCACTTCCATCAGTAGCAGTGGCTATTTTTATTATTTTTTAAAAATTTAAATAGATGTTTTCTGGGATCCTACCTCAGAGTTCTTAGTACTACACTGCAGAGCATTCCCATGGCTTACATCTCTACTAGCATTTTTAGCACACCTAGCAACAACCAACCTGCCTCCTGGTGATTGTTCCAGGCCTGTAGTAATACTCAGCTGCTCCCAGAAACTTTTTGGAAGAATATTAGTTGGCTTAAACAAAAACAATGCCAGGGGCTGTTTAGCAGTTTAGCAATATAGAAGATTTCATTTCATTGCCCAGCAAAATTCACTGATCCTGTTTAATTTTTTTGTATAGATGTAGTCATGGTGAAACAGGACGAGTTAGATGCAGTTTTATTGCATTTACACATAAAGAACCCCAAGAACATAAATTAAAACTGTAAAAAAGACTTTTAAAATTCATAAAGCTTCTATATTGCACATATAGTGGACAAACAATGCTATCTATCTGTGGATTCTGAATACCTGTTTTACAGTGTCCCTTGACACTTCATGAGATAATTATGTGTAATATACATATACTTAATGCAAAGGAGCTGCCTGCGACCTAACTAGCTTATCTTCCATAATGAAAAAGAAACATCCATGCTACTTGTATTTATGTCATAATTATTTCCATTCTAATCCCCCATTTTACACGATTTATATCACTCCAGAAGGTATGTGTTTTGGAAGCAGTATCTTCTAGACCTGTTGTCTCCTTGAACATTTCACTTTCATTAATCTTTCAAGAAAGAAGAAGAACTTGCATATTGTGCTGGTAAGAAGGAAGTGTAGGCTAAACTAAACAAATAAAATGAAGCAGATCCTCTCCTCTCCAAAAAAAAAAAAAAAAATAAAATAAAGTAAAATAACATAAAATAAAATACAATAAAGACAATTTTTTGTGTGTGTGTGGATTACATGTTAATTAACATGTTTACTATCAAAAGTCCTTTTTTTGTCTGTTTGGGAAGATGACTTGGTATTGAGTTACTACTTAAAACATCCTACATCCAGTGAGGCAAATCTATTCCAAAATAAAAATAGCTTGGAAAAAAAACTTGCCCTGTTTTCAGGCTTGCTAAAATTGCAATAAGCTTGGCTCATGCTTTGGCTAGCTGGCAAATATAGGTTATGAATTAGAAGGAGGATGTGTATGTATTGTTCAGTGATAATGGGAACAGCTGAGAAACTCTTACTGTGAATCTATGAATGAATACAGGTTCAAAGCCCCAGCAATAAATCTCTTAGTTATTCTGGTCAAAAAAGCTATTACAAAGTTTTAGCAAGTAGATTCTGTCCTACTTATATAACTTTTATATTATTACCTCTTTGCATTGGTTGAAACAAGTCAGAGATGCAGGAGAGAAAAGAACAGTTTCCTGGAGAAACTGTAAACAAATATAGGTATAGAGTCCTCTGAGAAAAATGTCTCTTCTTACAGGTGGGTTTTCTGTTGAGATGAAGACTGAATTAGCACAAGACACTAACTCCTCTTAAAACTGGAAAATAGACCCCTGCTGTCAGCAAACAGGAACAGTGAGAAAGTCAGAAACATTGCTACAAATAAGAGCTTTACCACCATGTCCTGGTTTAAGCCAGTATGAAGCCAATTTCCTTTTTACTGATTTTCTTTTTCTTCAGTGAACTCTCTTTTAAGCACCACGCTGAAAGGAACAGCAAGCTTTCCAGCTGGTGGACTGATAATGCCTGAATATTTATAGTTACTGCTGAGAGACCAAGGACTTTTTGCTCTGCTTGTTGAATCTGCTGCTTTGGACTCTAAAGGAGAAGAAGTGTCTTATCTACAACCCTCCCATAAGGAGGAGAGGACTAGATAGGTAGCAAAATTGGCAAAACAAATTATTCCATCCATATATTTACGTGGCATTAGGTATAAATTCAGGGATCATGGAAGTCAAGCCCTTCTTGTTCCCTTCTGTTCCATCCATGGCTGGCATCCAGAGAGGACTCCATCTATCCATCACCTTTAATCCCCAGGCTCGTGCATTCCTGACCCTCATCACTCACTCTCCCCTCAGCTCCTGTCTGCTCTGCCACTCTCTCGGGCAGCATTTGGGACATTTGGGAACTGCTTACAGCTCAGGAGATGCCGTGGGATTTGCTGGAGATGGGGGGAGGCAATAGGGTTTTATACATTCTGCACATAATTGTCTATATTTGTACATATTTTCTTTTATCATTAGTATTTAATTAAAGCTGTCAAGTTTATTTGTCAATCACTCTCCTTATTCTCTCTCTCCTCTCCCTGCCTGGGTGGAAGAGGGAGAGGATCGAGGGCATTGTTGTTAAATTGCTTATTCTGAGTCAAATCGAGACACACCAGGTTTTTGGTTGGGTGTTTTTTTTTATTGTTTTTTTATTTCCAGAGATTCAGAAAGGAATGATAAATTTGTCACGGGTGTTATTATGCTGTAGTAATTAAAACAAACAAACAACAAGCCAATAAATCCTTTAAACTAAACTGGCCTTTTATTTTATTTTTTATTTAACATCTAGGTCACGGTCCTTTTCCCTTTCTTTCCAGGACCTAATTTCATGGGCTACTTTTATATCTCAGTGTGATTATATATGAATGAAGTCCCTGTCACATAGAAAGGACAAGGTCAATACAGATGAAAAATAGACACAACAATAATCTTTTTAGAAAGGAATAATGACATTCATATTCATAATGGTAAATTTTAATCATATAGCACAAAAAGGCCTGGAACACAAAGGCTTCATAGCTAGTGGAGAACTCCTTACTCAGTTATTCTTGGTAATAATAATGACAGTATTCATCATTTGATTTTAAATGTCAGGATGAAATAGGTTCACACAACCATCTTCAGGGGGGAAAAAAGTAAAAGGAACATACTAAGTTTCATTTGAGGCCCTTAAATGTGGAGACAGAAAAAGGGAAGAAGGGGACAAAGGCCTTTGGAAAGAGACAAGACAGAGAAAAGGAATCAATTTCCGTGACACACATTCTTAAGGACATTTGGAGTGAATGTCTGACATCCTCTGAAATACGCTACATGTTTTGCAATGGTGAAAGACCTCTGTCATATCCACCTGGCATCACTGGGTTTTCAGGTGGTTGCAGGATGAAAGCTGGAAGCATATCTTAACAGTTACATAGCAAACTGCATTTTTTTACTTTAATTTTTGCTGGGATTAGTGTTCTTTCCCATAGTATTTATAGTGACCAGAGGAGAGTTTCAGAGTGAGCTGAGCTTTTACTATTGTTTTGGTTTTAGCTGCCAGGAAAAAACTGACCTCTTACAGCCTTCAGCAAGTCTGGCTTGTATTTAGATGGATGATCAACTACATCTCAATTTAAGTGAATATAGCTTTATGCAGAAATAGATTGAGGGCCAGAGTTCTGGACATGCAGGGAAGGAAGAACTAAACAATCCCTTCTTCATCCTATTACATGGTCAGCATAAAAGGGGCTAATGAGAACGGTCCGTGCCTTCAAGAGAGGATTGTTTCCCCTGTGGAGTGTCTCAGCAGAAAAACTGTGGGGAGGGAGTGCAATAGAAAAAGCAATTGCTCTTTTTCTTCTGCCTTTTAGCAGGCACTGTGCCTGGTTTGCTGAGGAGGGGAGAGCATGGCACATTCATTAGGACACTGTAGGAGAGAAACGCCCAGCACATATGGGAAATCTGAAGGGGCATTTTGCTTCTCTCATAGACAACGTGTCTTGATTGGTCCTCAAGGACAGTCCCCATTCTGCACCTCCTACTAAGTGGCATCCATCTGAAAGGCAGCTGAATTTGTTGTGAAGTGCTAAATGCATGAAACAGTACATAAAACAATACATAAAACCAAGGCAATTTTGTTTAAGCCTGGTCAGAAATCTTGACTTGCCTGTCTTTGTGTATGCTGCCTACTAATTTACTATAAGAAAAGGCACAAGTCACTGTGAAAGAAACAAACCAAAAATGACAAAATCTTTCACAGAGGACCTCAAAAAGAAAAATAACCAAACCCTGTCAATTTATTAGCTCAGACTGAGATATAAGTAAATATTAGGAGACAAAGGAATGAAGCATACTCTCCCCTAAAAATGAAAGGGAATATTAAACCAATACACTGTCAGATTGCTATTAATGTTCCCTAATGTCTGATTAGAGCACATGCTCAGGACATGACTATACAGACCCATCCACAGCTGAAACACCTTTGGCTGAATCTGTTTGCTCGCGATCACATTTTTGTGGACAACGAGGTAAACCTGAATGTAGACCGTGTAGTGGTATAATGATTCACACAAACATGTAGCAGTGTGCATTTTTAATGGAATTTTTTTTCCATAGCTGGATGTCAGTAAGTCTCACAAACTCTTTCACAAGGAATCAAAATGGATTTTTCAGGAAGGCAAATTTCCTTGCAAATAATCCTCTCATTTCTCTTAAGACATTTGAAGGCAATATGGTGCTACAGGCCTGCAGGGTTAAAATGCAAGAAAACCTCTTGATTCATATTCGACCACAGGATAAACTGGAAAAATAGAGTTCACCAAAATGCAGATTTTACTTTGCTTTAGCCTTAAGCTTAACCTAATTATTTTGTATTTTGCAAAAAAACCAAAAACTGGATGCTGATCAGGGCCATGTGCTTTACTGCCAAGCTTTAGTCTCCAGTCAAACTTTATGGCAAGTTTGTAAGCTATGTAATATGTTAGGTTTTAGCAGTTATGCTGACACAGCCTCTTGCTATGGTGCTCACAACAGCAATAAATAATCCTTGCACCTTTGATTTATGGTAGCATAAGAGCTTGATCTACATTCCATCAAACTCAATGGGAGCCTCTCCATTGACTTCAATGGAAGCTGAATCAAGCACATAAATGAAATGGGAGACAGACTTGGAGAGCTTAATTCATCCAAATATATGGGAAGGTGTTTTACTTACTCTTTCTTCTTTTCACCCTACAACATGTCATCTGTAAACTGATCATGAGAATTTGACGTACATTTGAGGCTTGTATTTGTGTGCATGGAGCATGAATCAGCCCTGGCCTCTGCCTTTAAATACTTGCTGAGATTTTGTAGGCGGGAAGCCATGTCATTGTAATAACTGGCATCAAAGGATTCCTAGCATCCTCTAAAGCATACAGGGACCATGAAGGAAGGGTAAAATTGTGGCAGTTTAAGTCATGAATGAATCATGACTGCCAGCACAGTCCTTCAGCAGCTCATCTTCTCTGTGAATTCCGAGTTAAGGCCAAGAAGGATGTCCAGATAATGAAGCTACTTTCATCACTGGATACAGAGGGGAAAAAAGTAGAAACTGAGTCATCAAACAGAAGACTTCCCTTGTCATGTTAGGTGCTAAAACCCAGCTTCCTGTTGAGAAGGAGACCTATTCTCAGAAAAGTAATGAAGAGGCCAAGAGGAACAAGTATGGTGACCAGTTGCTTCCATGCAGCCAAATTTCAGTTGGGAATTCGTAAAGCTAAGGTTGCCTGTCAGTGAAACTGCAAAACTTATATTGACTGGTAAAAAACATAGAGCAAATTATTTCCTCCTCCTTCCAACTTTTACATCACAAGCTAGACAAGCACAGTGGTTATGTAAGTGATGCCCTATGGTAAAAGCATCACTCCTCTGTTAAGTTGGCCAGGAACTTCAAAGCACTTCAGAAGCCACTAAATACTATACAATCCTCACAGCAAATGTTACAATGGAACATGTTTGTCAGCTTTTGCAATTAAGCTCTCATAACTAGGTTTAATCTCATACTCTTTCTGTGTCATCAGATACAAGTTTCCTTGCTATTATTCACCCATATTTTTGTCAGAGTACTCTGACATGCTTGTTGCTGCATTTGATTTTAAAATTATTATGGTTGTTCAGGCTTTGTGGTTAAAAATACACTTGGGCTAAAATGTGCATCATAAAGCTGCAGCCATTTATAAGGCCATACAGTGCCTGTGACAACATGGATTTCTTTAGTCTCTGGAAAATAGGTTTCCTGTCAAATTCCCACTAACTGCAGATGAGGTTGTGCAAATGGAGGGTAATGGAATGCATGTGGTGAGTGAGAAATTAAGGTGAGCACAGAGAAAGCCAATCCTGTACTTCATACCTAACTCCATAGAATCACAGAATGGTTTGGGTTGAAAGGAACCATAAAAGATCATCTAGTTCAATCACCCTACCACAGGCAAGGACATCTTTCACCAAATTAGGTTGCTCAAAGTCCTGTCCATATCGGTATAAGCAAATACTGCACAAAATTATAACAGAATGTATCTAACTCAGACTGGGGAAAAAAAAAAGAAAAAAAAAAGGAAAAAAAAAAAAAAGACTCATTTACTGATCTAAAAGTTTATAACCAGATCTCTGGCTGTCTAGTTTTAGTTGCCAAAGAAAGATGCCTTAAATTACAACTGGGTGGAAGTCTACCACAGAAGAGTCCATACAATATCTGAAAATAAATTTAAAAAAATAATAATAAAAAGTCCTGCTAGGAAAATAGCTATTTAAAGTTTTTTACACAAATTAAAATTATTTTCAATGAAAACATACACTTCAGTTTGCTAATTGCATAATTTGTGTGTGTGTGTGTGCATTTGAAGGTTATGATTTTAACAGCTTTCCACTAATTTACCTCTTTTATGATCAGATGAAAGGTAGGTTTTTAGGTCCTATGAAATGTTCACCCAGTTGCCGGCCAAAAGCTACATGTCTATTAAATTTAACTAATAGCAGAATGTGCTTTGGTAGATAGAGTATTCTGGGAATAACTCCAGGAACACAGAGTTTCACTCTCACCTTTTTTTTTTTTTTTTTTTTTTTCTTTTCCCCCCCTTTATTTACATGTAAGATTCCCGTAGGAACGCAAATGACTGTTCCATCACTTTGCCTCCATCATTACTTTTCTTCAATCTGATGAGTGCCTAATAAAATATTAACTTAGTTTGTGCCTAGAGTAAAATATACAACAGGGACTTATCTGTGTAATCAACCTAAAGGTTCCTGTTCTGATGCCAGGAAGAGTGCAGACATAGAAATTCTTTAGGCTTTTCTTCAAATGACTAATGAAGAATCCTCTTTGCCTTTAATTCAGTCATGAATGTTTTCCACTATTATTATTGAGGTTGGACTGTTTTCAAAGAAAAAGAAGAGCAAAAAAGTATATGCCACCTATTAAGACATGCAAACTAAATGATTAAGTTTATTACTTATTCATATTAAAATACAATGTCCATATTTTCATGATTAATGTTAGGAAGCTATCTCTTTATGTGCTTGACTAATTTCCAGTTGTGTTCAACAACTAGATCTCCCACTGGATAGAACAGGAGCTTAGAGTTCTTTGCACCTCTGGAAATATCAAGATGCTTTGGCTTGGTGCATGGATTTAACCACCCGCCTGTGAAAATACAAAGACTACACCTAGCAATTGCAAGAAGCTGTCCAGTTGCAAAGCACACATGTATTTTCTATGCCTTTTGTTTCCTTTATAATCCTTTTTAATACCTTTGAATACCCTTTCCTACACTCATTACCTTGGGGCAAAACCAAGATGGTCTCAGGCATTTCTTAGATACCATAGGTAAAAAAATTACACCAGAATTTGGGCATTCTTGTTTTCTGCTCCTGCACTCAGACTAGTGGGAAATACCATTTTAGAGGAGAAGAGTAAGTCTTATCGACCGTAGACTTCAGAACTCATTTAAAAGGCTATTCCAAATTCAGATACAGATATCTTCATTTCTGTTACTTGATGAAAATCTGCAGGTAGGCACCCACACAGAACTAAATCAGAATTTGCTGGGTTTTTTGGCTTCACTCCCCTCCATATATAGAATTCCCTCAACTTCCAGGATACTTCTATTCCAATTTTTATTGTATGTTCAGTATGCGAATCAAAACTGGAGTGCGGCTTTCACCCAGCCTAATGACTCACTGTCCCTCTAACCCTTACTGTCCTCTCATGCTTCCTCTAGCTTCCTTCACACTCTTAGGAAGACCCTGAGATCCACTGGCAAAAGACCGCAGGGAGGGTAAGTGTATTGCTAGAAGACCAGCAGGAGGTGACCTCCGCTGTCTCAGGTGACCACTGCACCAACAAGACAGCAACAACCTTACAGTTACTCCTTCCCCTAAGCTGGGCTCAAGTAAGTGCCACTCTTCAGCTGCCTTTGTAGGACATGCTGATACCCAGGTGTCTGAACCTCGTTCCTTCCTTGTTCTGCTTCTACCAGAGCCTTCAAGAACAAAGTCACTCTCTCCTCCCTCAGGCCTTCATGTTGTGATGAGGCTTTCCATAGAGCTTTAGTGGACTATTAGAGAAAGGAGAGCATTTTCATTTACCTGTACAGGAAAAGATGACGTGTAACTGTGAACCTATCTACATTAATGTCTGAGAAGGAAGTACTGCAAAAGGCTGCATAACAGCCTTGGAATTTGGCCGTATGTTCATCCACACAATCTTTGGCCCAGACTCAAATTGATCTTTTGCGGAGATGAAAACTAGTAGCTGCAGAGCAGTACCCAGCAACTCACTCCAACAGTTCAGTCCTGGAAATATAGAAAATTAAATAAAGTTATAACTGCAATGGACATTTGAAGTAGCAATATATAATAATCCTTTTGAATAGTTCTAAACTGTAATTTGACCATGAGTAACAGGTCCTACTTCTGCGAAAGTCTGAGTGGACCATGCTGCCAAGCCCTCAGCTTTACATCAACTATCAAATATTGTTAATAGGGCTTTTTATCACATTTAGATTCTATTCATACAAACCCACCACCACTCCATTCTGAATCCATAATAAAGCAATCAGCAGAGTAGATTTCTTTAGCTGTGAAAAACTTGTTAATATAAGCAAGCATTTTCTTTTTAGTGAGGCAGACACATTAATTTCCAATGACATGACTGTGTCATGGAACAAATTAAGTAAATGACTGTATTCAAACTTGCCCCCAAAAGCAGACGTCAGCTTTTGTTTAGCCAGAGGAGGAGTGTGCCAATCAGTCCCTCTAGGCCAGTCATGAACTCCTTACTGTAATCATTGAGCAATTGTTCACCTTAGTAATCCTATTACTAAAGAATCATTTACTCCACCCACAGTCAGACCACAGCAACAGTCTTCTTAGGCAAAAAACTGTTTGTGGATGTGAGCAGGATTTTCATGCTCTGGTCCTTTGACATCTATATTTCATGTATGGGGAAGGAATCTTTCCTGTTAAGCAGCCCACACACACAAGGACTTAAAGACCATGAGTGTGTCAATTGGAACTGCCATTAAAGTAGGATCAACATCTGCTTTATGCAACTATCTTTCTTATGGATCATAAGACACAAATATTTAGCTTAAAATGCTAACAGCACAGTAGAAACCCTCAGTATTTTCTACCACTTACACTTCTAGATTTCTGGGTGATTGTCAGAAACCTTATGGACAGAATATACCACTGAATATGCACTTAAATAGCCCATAACAAAATTGACTGATCCTGTTGAGACCTGCACACTTGCTAATTGTGTTGTAGGAAAGATGCTTCTTTGCATAGAGAAACAACCAAGGAA
>NW_009953295.1:6356779-6370549 GCF_000747805.2 Chaetura pelagica | reverse complement strand
AGAGTGTGGAGTGAGTATGATACAGTTTTGTGTGGGTCATCTGCACCTGAAAATGTTTTCCATCTATAAATATTACAACAATTACTTTATTTATGAAATTTCCTGCCTGCATGGTTTTGTTTTTCACATGCATATGTCTGTGTGTTTATATGCAGAGTGGTTAGGACATGTTTTTATCTTGGGGCTGTGCCCACTTCCCTGTTCCTGATACAGCCAGCTCAGATGCTTTCCTCCTTCACTCTCAATATAGATGTCCTCCCTGCCAGGTTCATTTCAGCTACGACTCCACTATTTCCTGCTTATTTTGTTACTATGGCCCTTCCCACAGTCTTGCATGGTCCCAGCTGAGCATTGTCATGAGCATGTGTCTGTGTGTGATATGGAGACTTGGAGCTGTGTGCATGGACAGTAAGGGGGTAACTTAGCTGGTGGTCTGGATCTGTGTGAGACCTCTGCAAAGGAGTGGCCTTTTTCCACACAGATGTGCTGGGTTTGGTAACACTCGAGCTTTACCCAGGGAGTAATCCCATCATGGATAAAAATGTTTATGGTTGCCATTGGAAACAATTCCTAATGAAATAATGCTTGCATTGGTTTCATCCTATCATTTCAGAAATTGTAAGATCTTGAAGAAATGGAAAACAAAGAAACCTTGATAAAAATAATAGACACATAAAAGATTGTTTTTGAAATATACTGGTACAGAATGGTGTTCTTCAGTGCTATTATTATTACAAGTTGCTCAAAGTTTCCACTCACAAGCACTTTACAGAATGCAATGTCCTGGACATTTCAAAACATAGTTTGGTCAGACTTGATATACACGGCACCCATATTCTCAGGAAGACAATTTTAATATATCTTATCTGCTTGCACCCAAAACTTTCTTGACCCCAAGATGCTTTGTAAAGCAAAATACCCTTCTCACTGAAGAGAAGAGGGGCCTGACATAAACAGGCACAGAGAAAATTAAGGCTTGGGGTTTTTTTCAGCTTTTACTTTGATAGGTTTGCTTACCAGCACTGAAGAGTGATTCACAGGGAGCTGCAGAAAAGGAAGTGAAAGGTTTGGGATCTGAAAGGCACTACTCAATAAAATCAAATGGTTGCTGTATTGGAGGAGCTGCATCCTCCTACCAAGAAACAAGCCGCACCAGGTCATTAGTCTGCCTGAAGGAGGTGTGTGGAAAGACTTCAGTAAAGCTGATTTTTGGCTGGTAGGAGGCTAGGGGTGGATTGCAGAATGAAGTATATGAGACACATGAAGCTTTAGAAGCCCACTCTGTAGATGGAGATCGCAAACCACATACTAATTGCCTGCCTACACAGCACTGGTGGCAAAGCAGAAACGTGGGTGCTGCCAGCGGGGGTGGCTGCGAATCCTGAAGAGATCTTCCCCAGGCTCTGCACACTAGAAAGGAGCGGTCGAAGCTGAGATGGTTTTTGGGACGGGTGAAATTAATAGACTGCACATAACATATTCTTTAATCCTCAAGGCATGCTGTGAAAACAGGTTCTGTCACTTCATACACCAGTGCTAAAAAGGATTTCTATGGATTTAACAAAATAGTACATGGTGAGTGGTAGTAAACTGGAAATCTAATAACAAGACATTCTTCATCTTTGTTTTATATACTGTGAATGATGCAGAAGCAATCTGTAATGCTACAGGCCTTTGCCATGAAATTTGTACTTAAAAACATCAGCGCCTCAGCATGAGGTAAGGGAACTGAGGAACTGTAATAGGATCTCTGGATTTTAATCTACAAATGTTTATTTTTGAGTGGAGTAAAATAAAAGAACAAGTTGAAGGAAACTGCTGCACCAGTGACCCTTGAACGCTTGCATTAAGTTTTGGACAGATGGTCAAGATCCTGATAAGTCCCAAGGTTTTGTTTAAAACATCATCTAGACTTTTTGCTTCTCTAAGGTTGCCCAATTACTTGTGTTCTGCATCTTATCACTTTACTGTCTTCTAAGATGCCCTAAATGAGTTGTGGTTTGTTTTTTTTCTCCCTGGACTATTGTTTTCAAGGTGGCAGAAGGGCAACTTGTGATGGCACAGTTCTATCCACCACTGTCATAATTTCTGTTCTTTAGAACAGGCCAACTGATGAATCTAAAGTCTTTATTTCTTTGTCTTTTGAATTTTAGGCATGAGCAAACAACCTGTCCTATTTTTGACAAGATCTTTTAAGCCTTGCATATTCTCCACTACCACAGAATTGAAGTGGTTCAGAATCATTCACAATTTTCATTCTCACAGGATCTCTATCACAGTAGTATAAAATCCTCTGAATTACATATAGGGAATGGAGATACAGCAAAGTTAAACATAACATATGTTAAACATAACATAATGTCATACACAAAGATGACAATTAAATCCAGATCTTTGGCTAACACCCTGGGACACCCTTCCAAATTACGCAGTTCTCTAGAATTCTCCTTTTCAGGATGCACACATATTGAAACAAGCCATTATTTTTATCCAGCTTTAATTTTGGGGTGCTCAACTGGTTTATTTAGCCATGCAAGAACACGTCAACAAAAAACATCATATGCAACATTTAGGGATGGTCTGAGCTGCTTTTCTGTATCTTATGATTTCTTCAGAGTGTGTCAAGTAGGGCTGTAGACCACATCAGAGCTTATCTTAGTATCTTAGTCCTATGAAGGAAATATTTTCTGGAGAACTGATGCTCCTTGTGTTCAATGTCATTTCACTGATTGTATTAGTATCCCCCACTTTGCTGGAGACAGTTAAGAGCATTTGATGCCCCTGAGGGCTGGGGGAAAATTCTCATGGTTTTTCCTGCAGATATTTGGGGCCTCATCCAAGTCCGTTGGATCACACTCCAATCCACACATTTGTGTATTCTTGTGGAAAGCTTTTAACTGTTAATTGCTGCCACATCTATCTCTTTAAAATTTATTGTAATAGTTGTCGAGTCCCTAATAAAATAAAGCACATATTGCATTTGTGGGGTTTTTTTGGTTGGTTGGTTGGTTTTTATTCAGCACTAAAGACTTACATATTTACACTTATTATTTTTTCCTTTTACAGAATTTTGTTGGTTTGTAATCTGTACAGGAAAATCATCTCTATGGAAAGGAATGTGAAAAATCACCCCAGAACTGAGGTGTTTGAAACTTTACAGACACTTCTTAAGTGTTAAAATCTTTCCCATAATAACGCCCTCCAGCTTTTGGCCATTTTGACAGTGTCTGCCCACCTTGGCTCTCTGTGTTATACTGTTGCTTTTTTTTAAGATTTAATTTTGTATTATATTTACCTAGTGGGATTAGCCTGAGATTTTTGCCTTTGAGGGCTTCAAAATATAATGGGGTAGGGAGTTCAGTACTATTTTTCTTCTTATCTGGCCTAAAATAGACCATGTTCTGCTAGCTGCAGGTGTTCTCACTTTTGTCACCATCAGAGAGAGGCTCTTTGAAAGTCCTGTTCACTATTTACGATCTGTGGTTGTAACTTCACTCAAGAAGATGAAGGCTCTCCTCTATAGTCAAATCTCCTTGGCACCAGAAGTTGAATCAATTAGTTTTTAGACTCTTGTCTTTTGACAGACACTTATTTCTGTGGCATTCTTCTTATGAACTCCCTTGGAAATGTGCCCAGGATTATTTTTGTTTATTCCTTCCAAATTCCATTCCACCCGCACTAACACAGAATTTTAATCCTTTCCTGCTGGCAGAGAGGGGGTTTGTTACAATACTGGAGAAATATGTTAAAGAAACCTTTATTTTCATCCCACTGAAGATTCTTGGTCTGTGCCAGTAGTTTGAAGGAACACTGTCTTCACAATTCATTCCAAGCTGACCAGGACAGATGTTGTTCTGCCTCTCTTGAAGCTCAAGTCCAGAGAGAGTGGCAGAGTGTATATGCCCTCCCTCTCTTGACACAGGCCAGCTCCAAAGGCTCCAAAGCATAAGGAGGACTCGAGCTGTGCAGGGCCCACTTTTTTGTTAACACAAACGATTGGCTGGGATGTTTCTAAATCTTTGCAATCAAAGCTTGGTTGTTAAGCTAATCTAATTCAGGTTGACATTCCTAACAGTTTCTTCAAGATGGGTTCTCAGCACCAAGTGTAAGAACTTGGGCAGTCTGTGCCTTCCACTCCCTCAGTTGTTTATGCCAGTTCATGCTTTGGATTACCTCTGGGCGAAGTTGTGCCAAGCCCTTCTGTAAACAAACACAGCTATTACAAGGCGCTTGCACAGAGAAATGAACCTGACATTTTGTTTGAGTGGTGGCAAACAGCAAATGCACCTTGAGTTCTTGAGATTAAGCAGTGCCACAGCAGAGGGTGTTGTGCCCTGTGTGGCAGAGCTTCCCCTGGAGGCTCCCCTCAGCTGCAGCATCACCATTAGTCCCAGCTGCCTTGAGGGGCACAGGAAAGGATTCGTTAAAGTTTTAGAACCAACATCTTGAAGCAATTCTCAGCTACCAGCAGGAGCCAAGGAGAGGAACAGAGCCCCGGTGTGATATTTTGTCTACCATCTAATCCTTTTAGGAGGCAAGTTGCTGCAGGCTGAACCAGTTACTGCTTTCATGTGGCTTTCCACTTCATCTGCCATAAAAGCCAATTATATTGAGGTTTTATTCTTCAACTGGCCTTACCTGGCATCTCTCTTGCATCTACCTTTTTTGATGATGAAACATCTGTTACTCAGATGCTTCACTGCATTATTATTATTACACTAAGTAGACATATCCCACTCCTTCATCCCAAATAAGATGAAGTACAAGACATTAAGGTCATTGGATGAAAAATCTGGTCCTTATTGCTAAAATTTAGCTGTACATGATGTATCACACAAATAAACGTGTTATACTTCCATACAGCCCTTTGGCAGATTTGCCCATCTACTAGTTGAATTGGTAGCATGGAAGGTCCCCTACCAGTATCCATAAAGGTGCAGAAGGGCTCTAGGTGTTACAGTTTGCCCACCTAGGTTTTTGATTTGATGATTCAACTAAGGTGACGGTGATACTGGGTGATGATCTTTCTATTTAGAGAGATATATTGAATGTCTTTCTCTTTATCCTTATCAGTCTTACCTTGTGTGTCTAACATGGATTTACACCTACTTCTTTTTCTGTTATTGATCGAAAGAGATGTGTAGGCACTTTCTCACTAGTGATATTGAATTCTGGCCCTTCTCCTAATGTCTTCCAGGAAGCACACATTTCTCACCATCAGAAATGTTAAATGAACATGATTCCTGCCACCTTTACCCACATTTGATAGAAATGTTTGCCTTTTGTAACAAAGGATTTTATTTTTTCATCAACAAGCACAGCCTGGACTCCTGGAAACTTCAATGTACTAAGGAAAGTCACTACTTTTAAGGATCTGGATTATGCATAATATTCTTAGTCTGCTATAGCATGGACCCAGATAACAATAGTAGCATTTTCATCCACTAAGTGGAACAAAATATAGGAACTCATTTTAGCTGTGCTTTGATTTGCTATACTATTTGCTATATATGATAGTATGTGCCTCGCTATTTGCTATATATGATGGACAAATAGTGCTTGTCTTTAGAGTAACTGTTTATCAGATTGTTCTCTCATTCTTTTCATTTTTACTTTAGCATTGAAATAATGTAATCTGCCTTGAAGAGCCTTACAAAGGCTATGGTGTTTACATAGCCTCTTAGTGATCCTGCCTAAAAATTCAGAATATAGGAGGCAGGGGGGTTTATTTAGACAATGTCCTGGTTCACCATCTATATGCCTCAGGTCAGACTCATTAGCTACCAAAATCAATTGCCTGGAGAATCTGTATCCTTATTACTCAATGGATAATAAGCAGGTTTCCTTGTGATGGCAGTCATAGAGAAGCTTGAAAATTTACATTTTGTATGTTTTACAAGAAATCAGATTCTACCTAAAATTGATGTGGCATTTCATAAATTATGTGTAAAGATGAAAAGATGCAATTGGGTTCTGAGACTGACTGTTCTTTGATTTTCAGAGTATATAAACTTTCATCCCTCATGCCTTGTTGCTATTCTGGTTTTGCTCAAAATAATTATTTGGTTTAGAGCTGCAGAATGGGTAACACAATCCTGAACTATTTCACTTTTTGTCTGTGATTTTTTTCTAGTTTGTTGTTTGATTAAGGGATGTGCTTTTTTAAACAGAATTAACCCTAAATTTGTTGAGTCTGCAAGTCTTCTTGCTACTGTTGTCAAATATCAATGTCCCTTTTTAGGCAACTGTTACACTTAATATAGCGTCAATGCTTTTTCAGGCAATCCTGTAACTTGCTCATTATCTACCTATTGCTCTGGTTGTGCTGGTTTTTGTACTCTACAAATCAGATATATGTTCCAGCTGTGGAGAAGGCTACAAGATTCTATTATCACTTCTTCATGGAATGGAGCATAATTGTGTCCTGCAAAGAGAAAGGCAACCACTTCACTGGACTGAGTTTCTTTAGTCCGACCTCCTTTTAAAGTGCCTCATGATCCATTTCTCAACAAGGAAGTGTCAGCTTATTTCAGTGGAAGTACTTTCAACTACATCCAGAGGGACATCCTGTTCACCAAATGCAAGTGTGTACCTAACCTTAAGTAGTATCTTTGTCTAGTTTCCACCTTTCATTTTTTATTCTTCCCTGGAAGGACTCCCATGAAACTTCTTTTATTTATTTTTTTCCCGTTTAGTTTTAACAATGAGATGCTAATTATTGGCTACAGGCTGTATCAAATTTTAAAAGAATTAATAGAAGATACAAATACAGTAGGTTAAGATAAATGTTTCAAAGCAAGGGAAAAAAAATACAAAAATTAAAAGACTATGGTAGAAGACATAAAAAGGAGTCTAATTTAAAACAAACAAACAAACAAACACAAAGAACCCTAACCAAAACAAACTAACAAAAACATAAAAACAAAGCAAAAAAAACCAACCTGAAAGGTGTTGGTAGACTGAAAGAAATAAGGGAAGAGTAGTTGTAAGTGAAGAAATAGCACACATGACTGAAATAAAACCAGAACCCTACAACAGTACTTAACCATTCAGATTGGAACTGCTACTTTTGAGCTATTACTTTCTATCCAGTAAGTGAGCTTTTATTATAAATTGTATGAACACAGAAACTTTGTATTACTCCTATGAGATGCTCTTTAAATACAGTAATTAATTACTTAAGTAATCACAAGCAATTAATTCTAAAATAAACATATCAAATAGCTTTTCTCTATTCCATAGCAAGCTAAAGAGGCATAAACATTGCAGGAATATCAGATTAATTTTACTGTATTCTTTATTTAGCTGCCAAAATAACAGGAAAAAATTGCAAATTATGTGTTTAAAGATGACTGGGAGTGGAAGTTGTATTTCACAGAATCACAGAATCTTAGGGGTTGGAAGTGACCTCAAAAGATAATCTAGTCCAATCCCCTCTCCTGTTCTTATGTCTGGCTTTGCAACCAGTGAAAACTAGGGCAAAGAAATGGTGAGAATGATGCACTAGGAATTTTTCTCAGAACATACCCAGAAGATGCATAGGACTCCAGAACTATGAAGGGCTCTTGGTTTCTTTTTTTTTTTTTAACAATAGAAATAAAGTCCAGGTAACCTTTTTCATCAGCTTAATAAAAGCTGAGATTTCATTCTGTTACATTTATATGTGACTAAATAGCAAATGGTTACAGTTAACTTCAGAAGTTGCAGAGCTGAAGTAAATTTGGTTTGTTCTGTTCTGAAGTAGTTAGCAGGCTCAAAGTAGTAATAATACCTTAAAAAAAACCTGAACAAAACGTCCCTGTAGTCTCGAATGGTAGACAAGAGGGGTGAAGCAGCAAAGCCACAAAATGCTAAAAAGCCCTTTAGGGCTATAGTGGGAAATGTGGTAAGGTCGGGTTTAGAAGCACAGGGAAAATGCCTAGCCAATGACTGAGAGTTGAAGGAAGGTGGAGGACAGGCAGACAACATCCATCAGACTCAGGCTGTGGTGGGGACTCCCCAGTGCATATTAAACTTCTCCTCCACCTCCTCCTGCCCCTCCTTGTCAGTCCCAGGCCTTCCTCAGTTCACCCTCAGGCCCAAGGGGCGATGTGCACTTGTGAATGGGAGGGAGAGGGAATGGCAGGATCACTGTTCTGGATCCAGCTCAAGGATGGGGCACACTGAGGGCTGTACTTGCCTGTAGGAACACAACTCCAGCTGTGACATCCACAGTCAGGTGGAACTATCTGTAACTTTCAAACCAACTTGAAGTGACGGAGGCACTGTGAAATATGTGGAGATTGTTTTTAACACAACCTTACAAACAGCTTCAGCATAGTTCCTGTAATATTTTACAGTGACTCCACAGTTAATCTAGAGTGTCTTTGATTGTTAATGTACTGATGCTGATGTAGCTAATAGTAAAATTTGTTTCCCTGTGGACATATCTCCCATTCATTCATCCTATTTGCTACTGCTCTGCCCCATCCCCTCTGAAAAGATGTTTTTTTATTAAACTGAAAACATCTCTCCTCATGATGTCATCACAAGCACCATAACGTGCATGTGTTGTATTGCCAATCATTGCTTAGCAACAGGACCCCGTGTTCTGCCAACTTTCTTTTCACGCTGTCAATCTGAATTTAACTGAACTTGCTGTGTTGTGTTTCAGAGGATTGACTACATGTCAGCAACATGACTGATGAATGCTCCAAATATACAAACAAAAACTGGCACTAACCTTCTCTATTTATTAGAGTGTGTGAATTTCAAGAAGTCACTGTACATTCACATTATTCAAAAACTAATTGTTTTCAATCATGATAATTAATCTTGATAAATCCTCATAAGCCACTAACCAACTGTAAAGTATAATTAGACACTTTAAGTTTTGAAAGTATATCCAATAGGATTCTATGTCCCAGCCCTCTATGTCATCTACTAGTCAAGGACCACTGCTATACTAAGAAACACCAGTCATTTATCACTTAAGCCTAATAAAGTGTTGAAAGTTCTGCAGGTTTACATTTACAAAATCGCCTGATCACTGAAAATAATTGTCCATTAAATAAACAATGTGGATTTTGACCAAATGGCTCTGGAGACCCTGATGAGGGCTTCTCATGCCACCATGAGCAGTAAACTTCTCTTAGTGCTCAGAGCAGTGTAAAATTGGATGGAGAGGCAGATATCCTGGTGCTTAGGACACCAACCTTGCAAAATTGAGTACACTGCTCATTGCTGCAGACTGGTGGAACCATTCCAGTTCCAGCTCACTATCTTAAAAGTTCCATCCATTTGAGAAATCAAAGTTATCCTTGGTTTAAAATCATATGGTTGGATCCTTTGCTGGTAAATTGACCTCGTTCAACCTATTATTAGCCAAATTTCATTAGCTGGAGATATGAATATTTGGTTGTGAAAAGTTGTATTAGAGACATTGAATTACCATTCATATATTTACATTTTTACACCACTTAGATTTTTTCAAGTGAATGCCTCTCAAATTCTTTTTCAGGAGGAAAAATGGAAACACAAGACATGTATGTACAACAGGTTTCATTGCACTCTGGGGCACACAAACAAACAAACAAAAAATATGGAAGTATTAGTACCATTACTACTATCCTAGTAATTAAATATTTCTGGATTTTTATTTCATATTCTACCATTGAAAAAAAGAAACAGCTGTCACAAAAGAAGGAAATTCAGTACAGTAAGCATCATACTCATATTTAGGTGCCATCTGTCAATTTAGTCAGGCAAACATTGAGGCTGTGTCACCTGCAATGCACTACAGTATGCAAAACACCTTTATGGGGATGCAAGTATGACAAAAGACCCAGATGACTCTTACGCCTTTCTAAAGAGGCCATTGGAGCCCAGACAGGATTCCAGAAAGCAGATCAGAAATGAAGGATCCCTAGATAGCTCCAGTGAGGATATCTACAATAATTCTACATAATTAAGATGCAACACTATATTTGGACTTCTGTGTTTGTGTACACATATTTACCTATGCATGGTATCTATATCTATTGCATATGCAATCCTACTTTCTGTATCTCGTAAGCATTAGTCACCCCATGATGTCTATCTGCGTGAAGGCTTTTCTATCAGTCCGCCAGTAAGAAACACTTGCGTGAAATAACAGCTTTTTGTGCTGCTCCTATGCCTCCTTAGAAAGTGAAAAAGAGAAGGATGTTGATGTTTTGCTAAGCTTTGGAAAAGTTGGGCCAAAGATTTGGGTACGTGATGAACAGGAATGGTTCTGATAGGTTTAGGAAAACCCTTGTGCTGCTGTTCATTTCCTGTAGTTGAGGATCCTCAGCGGTGATTGTTACACTATCTAATTCACCAATCTACTGTTACACTGGTATTACTGAGATCTCCATAGGAGACAGTTCTAGAAACCCAGTATTGTTGCTGGTGCTGCTTCCAAAATCAGATCAGTCTGAAAGGTTTAATACAGAAATCATCAAAGAATGATGAACTCGATGGGAAGATTCTGAGCATATTAGGAGGTTGTTCTTGCAAGGTAGAAAATTATTCCCAAATTTTGTTCCTGGGGCCTGATCTACCTACAACTGAAATACAGATGACTACTGTCACATACCAAGCCAATTTGTTCTTTCTTGGGAATATATCTAAACACAGACTAGGAATATGGATAAAGGACTTCCAAGAAAGACTGGATAGAAACCATCTACTAGATCTGTTCTTAACCTATCCCTTCCAATAACTGAATAGCTACTTTGAGGCTGAATAAGGCTTTTAGGCAGACAGGAACAAGTCTGCAGGAAAAAGGTTAGTTACCTGTGTTATAAACCATGAAAATTAAGATGGAGCTTTGGTAAATTTTCTGGTATTCACTGGTACAGAATGTTTCTGTATTGTTAATTGTTTCAAAATGTGTTGTTATTTTGATAGGTAGATCTATGTCCTCTGATATCCTTTGCTCCCTCTAATCTTCCTGGAGCTTCTCCTGCAAATATCACTATTGAGAGGTCTTTCCTCTTTCCCGGTTATATTTCTCCATGAATAGTATTTCTGTGGGTTTTACATCACTGGACCAATTTATTGTGCTCTCAAGTGTAATAATGGTAATGATAATTGTGTAGCTGAAGAAAGTCTGTCTGTACATGGAATATACGAGTTGCAGTACTTACATGCTGAGGGTACAGGCTGTTCAGAGGCAGAAATTATGATCTCATAAAATTCCTAAGTTCTTTTCCAACCTCACAGCTTTCTGGGAGTCCAGAATGATACCCATATCTCTTTGAAGACATATATTCAACAACTAATATATGTGATTTTGCACAAGTCAGCCAGTGGTGAGGTAGGAAATTTTGTCTCTTCTGTAAGCAGCAGTTGCTTGGAATGTTTGCTGGGTTGTTGGGGTTTTTTTTTAATCCTTAGCTGCAAAATTCTGGACTATATCCACTAAATGTATATTAGATTTCCATTTGAGAGCAACTGAAGTTCAACACACTCTTAGCCCCTCCTCTGCTGCTACCTCACTCTAGTTGTGATTATGCTTCTAATAATGTAGATTTTCAGCAGAAAAATTCTCTAGGCAACTGAATGCCCTGAATTGCTCAATGTACGAAGCTAAGTATTGAGGTCTCTTCACCCTTTAAGCAAAGGAGAATACCTATTTCTCACAAAGAGTCTGGGAAATGTTCTATGAAGCATCCAGTGTTCACAACACTTGTAGGTATATACTCATTTCAGAGATGTCTACTACTCTTTCCAGGTTGATTGCAATTAGCCAGTTCATTCAGAATGTATTTGGTAGGGACTGGCATGTAGTATGATTACATAAACTCTGTTTCCTTGGGAAACCAGATACTTAATAATTCTAGATGTGAACCTGAACAGAACTCCCATATCTTGGCGTTGAGCGTTCCTGGAACATGGTAAAATTTGGATCCACATCTGAGATTCACAGCCAGCTCACAGCATTATAAAAAGCTGCACAAAAACTCAGAGTCTGAATATTTCCTAATTTGGGGAACACTTGTGCTTATGCCAAATGTGTAAATGTGTGAGTCAGTTCTAGTTAATACTGGGAATGGAGAATGTTGTAATTTCTTTCATGGGGTCATGTGATGTCCAGATAGATGCACATAGCCTCTGCTTTTCCTGTAATTGATACATAGAGAAATACTTTATTTTTGAAGCCCAAAAGTAATATAAATGGAGTCTAAAGAACAGATAAAACTAAATCAATATCCTTAAAGGTTGCTTACTACTGCTGACCTCAGCATATGCCAGTAGGATGAAAAAATCACTTGTTAATCTGTCAAAAGCTGAATTAAAGAAACATTCCAATTGCATGGCAAACACTCAAAAAATTAAGAAATAAGAAAAAACAGCTAGTCTGTGAAAATTTCACCCTCTTCTATGGTATGAACACATCACACAGCAAAGAGTGTCTTACAACAATCACTTATACACATGCATGCAAACATGCCTTGTTCATTCTAGTAGCTTCTTATTAATTCTAATTTAAAGTGACACCCCAAAACACACATACATTGTAGCCACTGCAGTGACTGAAGCACTATCTCAGCAAGCTCCATAAACGTTTACCTTGAGCACCAAGGCTCAAGCACCAAGCCATCTTCTTGCAGTACCACTGAGCTTGCGAGTCGAGGCTGGCACTCCCTTCCCTTGAGGGCACAGACTCAGCAGACATTCTGGAGCAGGCCTGCTACAACTGTGTGCACATCAGACCCTAGGTGGCCCTGGCAGACACTTTCCCTTGCACTTGCTGCCTAATCCCACAGTTATCAAGGCACCCATTGTATTGGGTTCACATGGCAAGGTTTTGGCAGCAGAGGTGGCTTCTGTGAGAAGCTGCCAGAAGCTTTTCCTTTGTCCAATAGATCCAGTACCAGCAGGCTTTGAGACAGACCTGCTGCTGGCCAAAGCTGAGCCCATCAGTGATGATGGTAACAAACCCATGCAAGAGCAACTGAAGCTAGAGACAGAAGAGAGAGAATATGTGAAAGCCACAACTCTGCAGACACTAAGGTTAGTGAAGAAGGGGGGAGAGCTTCTCCATGTGCTCCATCAGAGATTCCCCCTGCAGCCCATGGTGAATACTATGGTGAGGCAGTCTGTTCCCCTTCAGCCCATGAAGATCCATAGTGGAGCAGATATCCATCCACCTGCACCCTGCTGGAGGTGCCATCTGTGGGAAGGAATCACGTTGGAGACGTTCATGGAGGACTGCCTCCCGTGGGAAGAATCTCACCTTATAGCAGGGGAAGAGTGTGAGCAGTCCTCCCTCTGAGGAGAAAAGAGTGGCAGAGACTATGTGGGGTGAACTGACAGCAACCTCTATTCCCTGCCCTTATCTTGACCCACAAGCCTTTAATTATATTCTTTCTCCCCTGTCCAGCTGATGAGGGGAGTGATAGAGCAGCTTGCTGGGCACTTGGCATTCAGCCAGGGCCAACCCACCATACTCTTTTTTCCTGTCACTCTGCTGCCTCATCAGTGATGTTCTCTCGAGAGAAAGACTGGAGCTCGAGTTTTGAAAGAAAGTCCATGGATGAGGTCCTCTGATCTCAGGTACACAATGTACTCAGGTACATTGGAGAGGCAGAATGTAAGACTCATTTCTGACCTACTGGGAGGTGCTTACAGAGTTTTCTAAGCATGGAAGAAGCACCTAGCTCTTCAGTTCTCCACAAATCTTCCCTGAAATATTCTACAGGGCTTAGAAAATGCTACTTTTATGCCAAAACTTGAAGGTCTTTAAATGTTTATTGGATCTTT
>NW_009953295.1:6326026-6356575 GCF_000747805.2 Chaetura pelagica | reverse complement strand
TTCCCTACATTTACTTTTCCAGTTTGAAAAGCGATTGACTTTATAAGAATCTTTTTAGACCCTTGATGCAGCCATTTGCATGACAAATTGGAGTGAATACTTTTGCTTTTGAAGCACAAGCTTATTGGTACAGGAGGTCTTCTTTACTCTTCTGACAGCATGAGCTGAATCTGTCCAATGGTAGTGGCAGGAGCTTGATAGAAGATTTTTTGTTCTGGGGAATGGCTGTATTTGAATAGGAATAAACTAAATATTTTCTGTGTAAAAACACAGTTAATATTTTATGCTGTTCATCTTCCCATAAATGGCATTCAGATATACGCACATAATAGCTTGGTGGCAAGCCAATAGCATCAACCATCCCTAAACAGATGAACACTGGGTGAACTTAACTAACAGCTCAGTCATATACACACCCGTGACTGTGTCAGCTTATAAAGAAAAACCACATAATGCGATCATATAAGAACATTTTTACTTGACTGGGCTTACACAATCCATGGGAGAGGCACTGCTTAAGCTGTTCTTTTTCACACATAAATATTTTACTAAGTGTTTAAAAATGAAATCGTGGGGGAGAAAAAAATACTACTACTTGAGAACATCCATATAAGCTGGTTTGTTGTTAGTAGCCTGTGCCACACAGCCATAATAAAGCACAAATTTACCTGAAACATGGAAGATGGCCAACCTTTTAAGGGAATACATAGTTAAGTAATTGTTTTGACTGTAAATGGACTCAGAGGACTGGAATATCTCCTTTTGCAGCTCTTACAGAAGTTAGCCTTGCAAACATTTCTCAATTATTAGGTGGCTTCAGCAATTTGTATCTTGCTCATGTGATACATTTTTCTGAATCCTACTTTATCTGATCCTAAACTCTATTACTGATTGTCCTGACAGATAAAGGATTTATATATTTTCCATGCCTTTTCACATTAACATGCTTTTTAGCTTCTGCTGGAAGTGCAGCATTCACGTTAAGTAGATACCTGTTCAAAGCACTTTTTTACAACTTTTATTTCTCCTCTCAATGCCCAAACCTCCATGTGTAACCATAGACATCTAGGAGAAACCCCTAATTCATCATGCAGCAGAAAGAGGCACCTGTCTCAGATGAGACTAGCTGTAAAAGTTTGCTGTCCTAATCAGCAGAAATATGGCCTTATTGTGTAACTGGCTCCTTCTGTTCTCTTTCTCATGGACAGAAAGTACACTGTTTTTAGTATAAGGCCAGCTGAAGTTGTACCAAAATGTAGAAAATAAAATGTACAAATCTTTCCTACTGGAGTTTTGAAAATAAAAGTAGGATGTAAGACTTGAGCAAGCATTTGTAGCATTCCTGTGGATATCATCACATAGATGATGCTCTGTACCTTTTTATAGCAGGAAGTAGAAGAGTTATGGAATACGGATACCTTTTGTAGCCTGTTCCCAGGAAGAAGCACTGTACAACAGAGCTTGGAATTAACCAGAATAAAATTGCTCCAAGAAGTCATGCTTTAAAAAACATTTATGTCATTACTGTCTCCTCAATGCTCATGCATTGACTCACAATATAAATAACAATTAGCTACATGCACATAAAAGTGTAGCATAAGAAATGAAGGTTTATCATTTTACCAACTGGTCTCTTTTGCCTTGGTGTAACCAACTAGATCTCACAGGAATATGTAATATTACTATTTTCAGTTAGTATTTGTGAAGAAAAAAAAAAAAAGTCTCTTCTCAAAAATAACTTTTCCACTCTACAATGTCCTTACAGTTTCACTTTTCCAGAAGAAAGAAATGTTGCACCCAAACATTTAAACAGATTGCTCTTTTGCTCTAGCTTTTGTTTCCTTCAGGAAACACTGGAATTATCTGGGCTCCCCCTGTGCTAAGGTTACACCTACCCCCTGCTGTGGCTCTGCTGCAGAGCCATAAACCTCCCAACTCTATCATTTCATCACATTGTTTTTCCAGGCAGCTGTACAAATTGTTTGTATAGGCAGGGGTGGTTTTCTGCCCCCCCCCCCTTTTTTTTTTTTCCCCTTTACTTAGCATAATAAAATGCAAAGGAAGCATTTTATATACACAGGGACCATTCCAGTGCTGAGTTTTTAAGATTGTTGCATACAGAAACAATTAACTAAATTAAAGGTATGGGAAGTTTTTTGAATTAGTATAGCAAACACCACCCTATTTTCAAAATATTCCAAAGACATAATAATGCAATAGTTTGTGTTAACCCCACTGAATAAACCCCACCTTTTAATTGCTTTCTGCCAGATTCATCTTTTAACTTCTTGCATCTCTTTTATGAGTTTGGATCATTTCTCTTTAAGGCAGGGACCGAAGAATGTTTCTGACCTCACTGATGTTTGAATAGCTTGGTTTTTTTCAGCAGGTTACTTTTGATTCACAAAGCTTTGAGCTCAGCCTTTTATATATTCGAGAAAGCACTCACAAAACTACACTGACTGGCTGAAATTTTTTATAACCACATTTTTATTTTTTTAGGTAAGGTAGTTTTTTTAGCCTGTGTTCTCCTATACTAAACTCCAGCACAGATCACATCTTTAGGGCCATTTCTTAATCCTCTGATCAGTGAGCAGATTTGCTATTGGCACACGTCAGCACTGTCTCAAAAGGATCTGGGTAGCAGATGCTGTGATACTGTTTCTGAATTCCACTCACGGTCAGGGACTCGGCATCACTCTGAGCTCCTCTCATGCCCCAGCTAATAACAAACACTGTAAATATCAAGATTGAAAGGAGTAAGAGCCCTGCTTGAGAAAGAGCCTTTCTTCTCTGATTCAGTAGCACCAGCAACGACAAAATGACAAAATCAACTCGGAAGGGATGAAGCACCAGATGATTGTGTCACAGGAAGAAGAGTCAGGAGCGCTGCGTCAGCTTCTGTAGGTAGGTGTTGTAGATGTCATTACACAGAGAGAAGTGAGGTCAGAGGCGGCTGTGATGTAGAAGAGGATGACTAAGGTGAGTAGGGGAGCTGTAGCAGAGGATGACTAAGGTGAGTAGGGGAGGAGCTCCTGGATGCAGATGGCTCTATGGGAAACCAGGACAGCAAGTTTTGACAGTTCTGTGAGGTGTTGCATCTTCTGCAAAAGAAAAAGCCTAGCAACTCCTCACTGAAATCTATAGGAAATGAATGGAGGGAGATGTGTTTGGCACATGGGAGGTTATGTGAGGGGTTGTGGGGGAACACAGAGAAAGGAGTCTGAGGCAGGCAATATGAGTCACAGCACCCACCATGAAGAACGTTAAAAGGCAGTAAGCAAGCTTAAGACTACGCATGAATATTCACAGAGAGGAGATGGGAGAAAGAAGCTGAATGACTAAACTGCAAGTGTTTAAGATCTGCCAAATACAGGGTGCAGCACCTCAACCTGAGGATCTTATATTTTTTTGCCATGAGTTGCAACATCCAATACCTTAATCTGCCAGCAACTCACCCAGCTGCGTGATATTCACAGATGGGTGTCTAGAGCACCCCTGCTGAAGCATTTCCCCATTTCATTCGATGTATGGCTCCATTTGAGTGTTCTCTGCATTATTCCCATCTGGTGTGTCTGGAAGCTGGCTTGCTACAGCAGAGATGCAGTGGTTGGATGGCAAAGTGATCAAGCAAGAAAATGCATCTTTTTCTAAAATGGTGAGCAGGCTGTGCGTGTCAGGTGTGTCCTTACCTACTCAGCAAGAAGCCCAGCAAGAAGAACAGCTTAGAGGATCGAAAGTAGGTTTTGAAGTTTGGGGGGGTTTTACCTTCCTGTGTTCTTATTCATCATCTCATCCAGATGGTTAGAAGGTGAAAGTTGTTACAATCTGAATGTTACTGTTCAAGAAGGTTTTGTGAAATGAGCTGGGGCATTCAGCCAAGCTCCAAGTGAAAATGTGTCAGCAGCACAATTGACACCTGAGCTGTTAATCTTAGCTGCCAGTGACTGCAGGGGATTTTGCTTCATGGTGGTTTTTTAGCTGTAAAAAAATTGCTGCAGCACAAAAGATCTGTCTACAGAAATCTACAGTTTTCACTGACTCTCAGTTCTCTATTCAAAATTCAAACTAAAACATCTCTATAGGAATTGTGTTTCTTGGAATATTTAGAGCAGACACTCAATGTACTATTTATTTTCACTAGCAAATAAAGAGAACCATGCCTCCGTAACAGGTGCTTACTCTTAAATCACTTATTTAAAGCCTGACTCTCTGATCTGTAGCAGAACTGGTGTCATGCTACAGTCTCAGCTGGAATCAGGAAGGATGTTTGACGATTTTCTTTGTAAAGGGCTCAGATGTACCCTACTTGAGTTTGCTCTTGGACATACTACTTAGCATAGGAACTTGCCACAAGTAATTTGACAGCTACCATTCAGCAACAAAATCAGTATGTAATGAAAAATAAGGCCAAATATTTCTAGGAAGATCAATTATTTTGAAATCTTCACAAAAACAAGTAAGATATTTGGAGCCAAAAATTGTTAGGAGTGAATGCAAGAAATGTTAGAACACCTGATTCCATTCATTAAACTTGTAAATTTCTATGGTATTATGTATCACATGTTCTATGTCAGCATCACTTTGACAATTTTTTAAGTATATTGCCCTGGTCAGTCATAATATAAGAGTACCTCAATACCTTAAGGTGTCCATACTTACTTCATGGTATTTGTCAAGATTGTTGTCAGGGGTTAAATTTAAAAGCCTAATCAATACATAAAAGTCACGTATCTGTAATAATTAGCATATGACAGAAATGTTGTAATCAAGCCAGCCAGTAGCAGATCACTTCATTGATAACTTGCTATTAATAACTCCGTTAGCAACTCCAGCTGACAGAAGATTGAGGTTTTCATAAAATGAATCCATTTGCAGAAATTCAACAGCATTTATCTCAAATGTCATTAAATCGGATTGAGGCTACAGAGAAGACGGGCCCCACACATCACTTCTTCCCCTTCCAACTGTGTTTAGTGTCTCCTGTGCTGTCTGCATACCAGGGCTTCCCTCACAATGAAGCCAGAGCACTGGAGGCGACTGACATGCACTCAGATCCTACCCTGAAAGGAATTTGGGATGTAGCCAAAGTGACCTCGGACCTGGGACTCATTCCCAGGTCCCACAGTAAAAGCGTAGTCCCTGTTTGCTTTAAATTAGATTATTTTGTTTTGTCTTATTTTCCTCATCCTTCCATACACCTTGCTGGTTCATTAAGACATTTCCTCAAATTGTTAACAGCATATTCATTGTCCCTTGTGGGGACAATGCTCTAACACTTTATTTGTTCAGGAGTGCAGACTTGACCGCATGTTGCCATTTGATAAAAGGGAATATAGATAGGTTTTTCTGCTGTATGCATGAACCCAATAGATGTTCTTTCATGTGGATTCCTCTGAGATTCACTCTGCTTTTTCAATAGTGATTCACACTCTCTGCATAATCATCATAGCTGTCTATTTGGAGTATTTCAGCATGATTGCAAAATGTGCAAGTTATACGTTGCTGAGTTCTCAGTTGCTGCCATTCAGTTCCTCACTTCTAACTTGTTCTTCCTCTAACTCCAAGTGTTAATCCCATCCTGGAGCCATCCCATATTGTCACCTCCACATTGACGAAGTTTCTAAACCCTTATCAGAGGACATTTGTAAGCTGAGAATTTCTTACTGTATACCACGTACAAAATACACACTGTGTATTTTTCACCAAGGGAATTAATTCAGAAAGTCAGTGTGAGCTTGCTCACACTGGATGGGTCTTTGAAGAATATTTTCTCTTCATCAATGCATCTTTCAGTAAAATCTGTTCAACCAAGCTATTTATACTGAAATATAATATATATATAATATGTATTATATATAAAGAATATCTATCATATAAATCTTAGGTAGGTTCTTTTTTATTATTTTTTTTTTTAAATATATATATATATGTCAATATGACTTTCACATTCTCCAAAAAATGTAGTGCAGAAGTATGCAAAGTAGAAGTTAGGCAACATACTGCCCAGAGCAATTTGCAAGGCACCAAGGTTCTAATTACACACACACTCTCACAGACGTACACACACAGACACACACACGGACAGGCACACTGCCTAAAACTAATTACAAAGCAGCATTATTGACTCCATGAACTCTGGGCTAAGAATAGTTGACACAGAAGGGAATGAGGCATAAAAAGTTGTCTGGTAAGACTCCAGTATTCCAAACAGAACTCCTGCTGTCTCCTCTCTGATTCCCAGAAGGATGGCTGCAGTCTTTCAGATCATTTTAATGGATTAGGAGCAGCAGATACCTTGCTGGATTGCTCTTAGCAATTAACTTGCTATATTGTCACAGAGGTTACTCCTAAATATCAGAATTCCTTGAGGAAGTCTATTGCCTGGTTTCATCAGAACTCCCTCTACAACTTCACCTCTCTAAGGAAGACACTACTTGCAGACCTGTGGTTACAAGGCCTCATACCCCACTGAAAGAAATGAGATGCAGCAGCAAACCACTAGTAACTGATGTTCTGACAGCAAACTCAGACTGCATTGTGAAGACAAAGAATACAAGATGAATCAGTGGTGGGTAAGGCCCTACCATCTTCAGGGTCTTCAAGACTAGGAGACTCTGAAGAGACATCTGAGCTCTCAAATGAAGAGATTACGTTTGCTGATATGAAAACACTCCAAATAAGAATAAATTTGTTGATTTTCCTGTTTTACAGGATCTGCATTAAAATATTCAGCCAACTCAAAACACCAGAGTCAGCCTTTATAATAAGCATGAGAGTTGTTGTTTGTGGTTTGTTTTTGTTTGTTTGTTTGTTGTGGGTTTTATATAAAAAAAAAAAAAAAGGAGGAAACATTTGTGGAATTTCTAAAGACTTCTGCAAAACATGACTGGGTGGCTCAGGGGTAAAAGAATTCCTGACCCAAGAGTTAACAGAAAGAGGTTTGCAGGAAAAGAAAGGATAAATAAAAATAAATATGCAAATGAACTGCCAGCACATGAAGAAAAAAAAAATAGACAGCGAGTCCTGTCTTGGATTTGTCAGTTCAGCAAACACAAGGTTCACTAGCTCCACCTCAGACACATTGGAAAAATTTCCTGGCTAGAGCAGAGTGTTTTCCAGTAAGACCCCTGGGACTGCACTCCGGACCCTCCAGACCTCAGTGCCAAAACTGTGTTTTACCATCCTGGTTTTCAAGTGGCCTACCAGGAGCAAACAGGTTTGTTCATTACAGCTCGAAACTATTTCTTGGCTACAAATTATTGAGTTAAATCTCTCCAATCCTTTAATTTAAACTTCTATTGTTTGCAGTTCTCAGTGTTCTAAATGTTCCCAGTGTTTGCAGTTTTGGCACTGTTTGTGCTGATTGCACTTTAAGGACAATAAAGTCATGTTTTGTGAAATTACAGAGCGCTCTAATTTTTGCCTATCAGCTAAAACCCTGCTGTGGTATCTACAAACCTTGCACAGCAAATACCTACCCTATGGCAGACAAACCATTGGCTCCTGCAGTCCCCCAGGTGCTGGAACTGTCTGTACCTTTCAGTCTAAAGATTCACAACACTGAGAATTTGTGAGAGAACACAGATATTGTACAATGTCTCCTGTAGATTGATACCTTCTTCTACAGCCAAAAATACCCTCAGAGCACAGGGAAAAAACAGAAAGAAAAAAAAAAAATCCCACCCTTCCTCAAACCAGGTGAAGATAATGTTCTACATGCTGTGTCCTGGCAACAAAAACAATGCTCAGGATGTCTTGATAGCTTCTATTTCCCTGCTTGCAGATCTTTGGCAGCATTTCCTTTCCTTATTCTCACAGATGTTCTGTAGAAAACAAACAGTAATCATTTGAAGCTGGTAGTATTCAGCCATCTGAAGGCTAATGTCTGCCATCTACTTCTGAATTTCTCAAAGGTACACTCCACTCTCATACTGTAGATGGAAGAAATACTTTCCTAAGAAAAATGTCTTCTGTAAGAAGTTCTTCACCTACTGGTAACTGGTATATGGTAAAGAGAGTTTCCCAGATAAAGAAAGAAAAGAAAAGAATGATGATGTCAATTATGTTCACATCTTTAATCACCTTGTTCTCATTGGATTCCTAGAAAGTCTACTACCCTACTGTTAGGATGTTTTCCTGTGCATCCTGTCTTTGTCTTGATAAATGTACTAAAGTATCTGGTCTTACAGAACAACAGGGAAGAAATCCTTTTTTTCTGCACTCTGTGGAAAGTAAAAGTTAAGTCCTTGCATTTCTTTTCACACAGCGAGGAACACTAGTCGTGCAAGGCCATCAAGAATTCCCTGTCAAACTGTAAACTTTAGAGCCTCTTTAATAATGCTGTACATACCCATTTGAACAGGCCCTTGATTAGCATTTAGGGCTGCAAGTTTCCACATGGAGAATTCATGTCTCAATAGTGAATGGACATGATGCAATTACTCAGCATAGTTGATGACAAAGTTGAGAATGCAGAGTTTACACATTAAAGTTGATTGTCTAAGGATATTTAAAAACAAACAAACAAACAAAAACTAGAAAAAAAAAACCCAAACCACAAAAGGTTCCAGAAAGAAGTGGCTCATGAAAGTATCACAGAAGAATTGTGTTACTGTCTAAAGGGTTTTATCATCTTCCTTTTGGCTGATTTCCCCTAGTTATTATACTGTGCACCTCAAGGGCAATTCCACAGGACTGAAGGCTGGAAGTATAGAATATATCCACTCCTAATCCTGAATTCATACTTTGGAAGAATTAATACTATGAGGAAGCAATGGCTTATAGTGAAGAAGTGCCAGGTACTCTCTAAAACAACTGTGTCATGAAAATTTGTTTTAAATGGTTATTTCCAAGAATCTCTTTAAGACAAAAATCTATTTGTGCTGTCAATTTTGATAAGAGAGTCTGAATTACAAGCAAACACGTATTTCAGCAAGTACCCACAGTAGACCTGATTCTGCACTTCTTTGTACCTTGTGTAGGCTGCTAGAGCTTGATTCAGTGTTCAGAGCAAGCATCCTGTGACACTTCAGATATCCAAGGTAGTCCTGCTTGCCCTCCTGCATGGTCTGTCAGATCAAATTGAGATGGGATTTCCACAGGTTCTGTATCGTCCAGTCCCATGCAGATACCTCAGATCAAAGGGTTCTACCTCCTATGTTTAGGCAAAGGAGTCAGAATCCTACGGTACAAAAAAAGGGTATATATAAAAAAAAAAAAAAAGTCTGATATTTTTATTTAATTTGTATTTGCAATTTAAATGTAACTAGCTATGTAAGGAAATAGGGTAGAGAAGACACACATTCAAAATCTGTATTGTATTTAATTTCATTAAATCAAATTTAATACTTAATCAAAAAAGCACTACTATACAGCCTGCTTACCATTAAATAAAGAGCTATTAACAACAGAAATTATTATTCCAGTAGGGTATTATTAAGCCTGAAGGCTATTTCTGCTGCTACTGAAGAGAGTGTCAAGAACCATTTTGCCCTGAAAGGCCACCTGCTTTCAGTTTTTGATAATTTTAATCCTTCTAGAACATACCAGAGCAGTGCTTTGCGAGAATAAAACATTTGCTTCTTTTCAGCCTAAAGGTGAGATTGAAACCATTTGGTTTAAACCTCATGCTGTCATCTATAATTAATGGTATAACCCTGACTAAAGAGCTTGAAAGGAGTATAGATATTTTCAGCTGCAGTTTTGTGTGTTTGGGTTTTCTTTCCTTTGTTTGGCAACTAGCCAGTTTCTTAAGCTTTTATCTTTGAATACAATTATTTTTTTTTCTAGATTGAGTGCTTGGTTTATTTTAAGTGTTTTTATTGTTTTCATCTGCTAAGATCAGCAGTGAATGGACTTTTGCTATTTTGAGCGCTGTTTGTTAAGCCAATGTCTCCCATATCAGAATAAGGAGGTTAATTTTCCTTCAGCAAAAATATATGTCAGCAATTCTTCTGCCATCTTACAATTTTTTGCCTTCAAATACTTGGTCTGGCAAAGCATTGCCTTTTTGACAGAAGTGCAAAGGGCCATTTCTCTCATGGTAGTTGTACCATGAGAGAAAAACAAAACACCAAAACAATAGCCTTGTCACTCTGAAACTCACAGAACTAAAGGAAATTAAAGCCTTGTAGCATACGGTAAATATGAGCTGTACAATTAAAGTAACACTTGGCGGTTGGAAGAAATTACACTGCAATTAGATTATTGTAATATGTTTTTGAACATGCTGAACTGCATTGGAAAAAAACCACATGGGGCACAGGCCTATGCTCTTGGAAGTCACTGAAAGTTTTGCTACCTGTTTTCCTGGAAGGCAGAACTGATCCTGATTCATAAATACAAAGTACAGTTTGAGACTCATCTTGCAACTTGCAAGTAATAAGATCAATCAGACTGTAGAGAGGAAGATAGGGTTTGAAGTTTTTTTCATCTCTGGACGTGCCAATCACTGTATTTGTACAAGAAATCACACAAGGCACAGAAAGAGAGCAGAAGCACTTTCACAGACCCCTTGATTTGCCATGTTGGCTTTTCTCCCAAAGGTCCTTCCAAACAGAAAATTTCTCTTTACCTTCCTGAAACAGAGTGCAATGGACCAACCATTTTCTTCCATAAAGAAGCTGAAAGTGATGGCTCTCCTGTCTTCACCTACCAGGAAGGAAGGTCTTGTCCCTGTTATAATAAAAATTCAATTGAAACTCATGAGTTTTCACAGCTGTATCCCAGGAGATACATGACACTAGTATAAACTTTTTAGTGCATTTCAGGAGGGAATAAAAACTAAAAGTCCTCATTTATTAAAGTAAAGATACAGTGAGGGTGATCTTAAATGTCATGCTTGGGTCTTTTCAAATACTCTTAATTGGACAGAAATAAATTAATGTAATTCCCTAATTTTCATGTAGCCCAAGGGCCTTTCCACTCTCAACAAAGCTTGAAAAAATATACAAAAAATTGCTATTATTATCTCAGTTGCCCTAAGGAAAAGAAATTAAAGGGAAGGTAATTAGTTATTATACATATGTGCATGTAATTAGATATTTAGTGTGATATGTAAACTCTGCTTGCTAATTCAATTTGGAAAGAAAACAATATTCAAAGATTAACATATAAGGCCAGAAGTTCAACATACTTTCTTTCTCACTGAGAGATCAAAGTTTTGATGTGTTTTGAAGGTAACTGCTCAATATATTTTCCTAGTGTTTTATGCAAGATTACCCCAAAACTTCACTCAATATCAACATAGTCATATTTTCTCAGGTTTCTTAGGGATTTTTTCACAGAATCACTGTCTACTTATGATCAGTAAGACAATAAGATAGGAAAGAAATAAAAGAGTTTTTTTGCCCACGAAAGAGAAAACAATTTAGTGGAAGGTATTTTGCCCCTCTTAGATGGAAAAATCTTTCTACTTTGAACACAAGCACATACATAGTGAAGGTCAAGCATGAAGCATGAGCCAAAAAAATAGCATTGCTCAGTTACTTATAAAGTAATTTAAATCCAAAAGTTCAGATAGAACTTTTTTCAAATATAGTCTGCAGACAGAAAATCATGAGAAGTTGAAGCTGGCAAAATAAAAGAAAATAAAATGTCTTACCAACACATATTTCATATTTCAAAACACCTGGATTTAGATGTTTGTTCATTAAATTGCTGTCACACGTTCATTTCCAGGTGTTCTTACAAATCGTTCATTGTTTGTACTTGTACTTAATGACTTCCCAGGTCTGTACAGGTTGTTTCAGAGAGGAGCATCTAGTCAATGAGACCAGTATATTCTGCCAAGTATTTGGTAGTCTACTTTGGAAATAAAATGCTTTGTTTGACCTCGTAAATTATTTTCAACTTTGTAAGGGAGCATCATCTGCTGGACCCCCCCTCAAACCAGGATATGCTTTGATGGTCAGTCTTGAGGTTAACTTTCCTGTCCTCTTCAATGTATTAGATTTACCGTCTGCTTATGTCCACTAAATCCTTTTTTCAAAACAAAAAATAGAGTAATACACAGTGTTATGGAAACAGAGGTGCTGTCTGCCTTTTCTTTTCACTGATGCCTCTGGTTTCTAAGTCAATAGAAACATTTTGCAGGATAAACAGCACAGATTGAAGCTCAGGGTCATTCGGTTCAGAAAATCCCTAACCTGCTCATGCTCTTCCCAGGATATTCTCTTGCTCTTTCTACAGATATTGTGAAGGGGGAACAAATGGGCAAGAAAGACATCTGTGCATGAAAGAGAAGGGGGTATCAAAAGAGAATGAGCAAAGGCAACAGTTAAGGGAGGAGGAGAAAAAAAGAAGAAAATAGCATAAATTTAAAGTAATATGTGGGATGTTAATTTGGCTAACTGTACACTGACTTACTGCTGTCAACTAAATAAACCATTGGCAGAATATATATATTTCCTTCTAAAAAAAATAATATTCTCTTGAAATTGTTTCTGCCACACCCTAGTTGGATTTCCTTTATTCCTAATAAAGCTGAAACTGCTTGGATGGGGAAGGGGGCTTAGATAAGCAGATTGTAATTACTCTACTAGATTAATTTTCTTATAGATCAAATCTTTTCTCAGCAGAATGAAATATAGTCATGGTATCTCATCACAGTCTCTATCCATATCACAATGAATAATCTCATTATACTCTGTACCCAATTTCCTTTCATGACAGATCCTCAACTTATGCTGGTTGGTATAATTTTGTTGAAGGATCCGACCTATGTCTGTATTAGACTTCTAAATGTCCTGTAGAAGAAATAGCTATAGATTTATAGCATCTTAAAATAGGTGTTATAAATTTAAAGCAGTAAAAAATGTATCTAATTTAATTGTAATCTCACATGTATCACAGCAGTGTAACTTCTGTGACTCTGTATAAGCCATTTTTTATTAACACCAATCCAAATTAAATGAAAATCAGTCCAACACATGATAAGCACTTGCAGATATGTGGGAGTTCAGCTGCATTGGTCACCATTGTGCCGTGCTCAAACTTCTGTTTTGCACACACAGCATGTAGTACATTTAGGCTTGAGGGTCTCAGTGCACTTTATGAAGACTAGTGGATGATAGTTCACAACCAGTCTATCAAGTAAGGATTACTGCTACTGTTATTTGTCATCTATTGAAGGTTACAGCAGATTTGGGTTTATTGATTGATGTGATATATTGCTTTCTCTCCTGAGCTCAGAAATTGAATGGGTGCCTTTGAATCCAGTAGATGTGGTTTAAGAAGCAGTAAAAGAGTATTCTGTATTTTCATGTTTCTCTTTTCTATATTTAAGCAACAAAGACTGGTGGCATGGTCCTTTACAATATACATGGGAATACTTCACATGAAAAGATGAGAAGCAAACCAGAAGAAAAACAGCCTATGAATTGTTCTAATGTCTTTTTTCTAGGCCTAACTTCCACCATCACTATCCATGACATCTGCATACTTACCTTGTTTTTCTGTTACCTCCCACATGGTATCCACAGCATCTAAAGATGCCTTAGCAGCAGCCTAAGGCTGTGAGCTCTCTCTGACTACCAACAACATCTTTAACGTAAGAATCACAATTCTTGTCAGCCTGAAGACATGAAGACAGTAATTTTCTAACTGTGCTGGCTTCTGGATGATGGACCGGTTTGCCACTGAAGCATTGAGCTTAGTAACACATCTATATGAAATGGACAGTGACAGAAGTGCACGACCACAGCTTGCATGAGCACTAGTTGTGGAAACATCATCTGTCAGCTGTGAACACAATCCCCAGTTTCCCATGATGATTTCAGCAGGCTTGGTGCACACATCCAAGCCAGTAACTTCTGAAAATGTGACACTACTTCCTTCAGAGCTCTTTCCTTTGTAAATTAATAGATTCACCATGTCATAAAAAGCCAGTGCTTCAGCAAGGGAAGGGGTGAAAACTCATTTCAGCTTGCATCATCACTATAGCACAAGTATTAGACTGGCCCTCTGCTTAGAGCCATCACACTAGCTAACACCCAAATCACCCACTGTGACTGATGATGCAACACATGCATAGTATGATCAGACTTGACATGGCAATTTCTTGCAATGAAGAATCACTCATATATTCAAAGAGCCTGCAACAAACCTAGAATACTATGTGTTTGCAAATGCAAAACTGTCACAGAAATAAGTTGGATACTTCTCTCTGTGCAGGATCAAGCCCCGCACAGCCACTTGTTCACTCCTCCTCTTCCCCAGTATGAAGAACAAAAGCAAGAAACCTTGTGGGTCAAGATGAAGAAATAAGTGAAGGAAAGAGGTAGTGGGGGGGAGTGATGCAAAGACAGTCATTCACTGCCTTTCCCAAATAGATCAACGCTCAGCCAGTCTGTGAGCAATAACTACCTCCCACACCAACAACACTCCCCTCCTTATTGCTTAGGTTTTATTGCTTAGGACAAAATTATATAGTGGGCAGTATCCTTCTGGTAAATTCAGGTCAGCTGCCCTGGCTATGTTCCCATCCCAGTTTGTGCTTATCCCCAGCCAAATCACTGTGGGGGCAGAGTGGGAAATAGAAAGTCTTGATGCTGCACAAGTATTGCTCAGCAACAGCTAAAATGCTGGTGTGATATCCGTATTTTTTAGTCAAAAATCCAAAATAAAGCACCATATGGACTGCTGTGTGGAAAACTAACTCCATCCCAGTCAGACCCAGCACACTATGCTATTAAAAAAAAAATATGAATATTGTATGTGACAAATTACCAATAACAAAGGAAGAAGATAATCTGAAATTTGTTCCTGCACCCTTGCCCAAGGTAACAGGGCATCCTCCTAATCAAAGTATTTTGGTTTTGTTTTGTTTTGTTTTTTTCTGTAATAATACTGCTACCCATCTAAACTGTTGATCCTCTCTTAATTTTCTACTACATCTCCCACCATGGCTTGAACTTTAATTCTCCTTTGAGTTACAACCTAGAAAATATCTTCATCTTTTTTTGGTAGAGATCTCTCTCGTGCTATTACTCATGATGCTGGAATACACTGCATAGAGGAAAAGCTGAGAGTAAGCCAGACCCCATTTACTTCAATAACATTACTCCCACTCTAACCCACTGCTGTTAGTCAGACATGACTGTGGTCCTACATCATCACCATTTCTGGAATTTTAAACTTTAAAAAAAAAATCACTCACTGGTAATCAGGAATTCTCACTAAATTGTTTCTGGCTCTGGAAAACAGGAAAATTGAATTCTATACCTGATTACCAAACATTAGAAATCATTGTCAGTGGGACACTTCAGTTAAATGTTTTTGTACAGTAACATATTTCCTTAAAGTTCTAGGCAAACATTTTCTTTAATTTATTACATGAATGCACACAAATGTTAGGGAAATAAATTTAGTACTTTAGACCAATGTATTCTTTTATGGACAAATTTATTTTCAATTTGTAGACAAGTCAGTTTAGCTTGATTCTCTATTACCAGTCCTGTTTATGCTATATATGCTATGTTTTGATAGTAAGAAGTATAATTTTTAATTTTTTTTATTAAAAAAAAAAAAAAGTGGGCAATAATAGTATAATTTATGATAACAAATACACCATTTATAAAGTCAACGGTGTTTTGATCCACAAAAAGGACTCAGCCTGTGTCACGAGACATCATGGCAGGTGTACTGCAGTTACAAGAGTGAAAAACAATCAAATATGGCAACTGAGGGACCTGTGAGCATGACTTCAGATTTGGATCTGATAATAAAAATTGTGAAGTTGTAGTTCTGAAATTCTGCTTCCTTTAACACGCTTTCCACTTTGTTGTTGGACATTCAGCACATACACTACCAACTGGAATTGAAAGATGAATGTTAAATCCTTGATGGTGGTGGTCTACTGAGAGAGAAATAACTTTGGGAACAGAAGCTCTCTCCTCAAAGTGCTGAAATGAGGGTATTTAAGATCTGAGCCAAGGGAATGCGCTTAAAACACTTTAAGAACAACACTTTTTGAACTGTATGTCTGGCTGTCACAGGTGATTTATCTGCGAGCAACACTTAGCTTCTTATAGTTTCACCACATATTTTAAAGTCATCTCCCAGTTTCCAGAATGAGACTAAGAGTCTAAGGAGTATCCAAGATGGGGAATCCAATGAAGATACTTCTTCTTGGTTGAAGTTTAATTTGTTAAGCATATCATAAAAACACCATCTGCCTCATGTCCTAGAGACAACACAGAAAGGAGAATGCTGTATTTAGCAATCCATCTATGCCTCAAGTGTCAGGCAGGTTTCTAAACTCTTGTACAGCTCCTTTCATACACACAGAAACCACTGAGTACTTCTTCCCAGAGCACTCCTTCTTAATCCAGATAGAAACTTTCAAGAAAAAAAAAATCCTCTCAATTTTCCTCAAAAAATCCTGAGTTCAAAGATGACAACATGGCATGTGTACCAATCTGCTGATGTCCTGTTTCCTACTCTTAGCTTGTATATGAAAATAAGATAACATTTGAAGCCAGGCCACACACACTGAACAATTAAAATTACTTCACTCATTTCAGTTATGAAATGTAAAAAGTACCCTGTTCTCCAGAAGCACTTGCAAGAATCACATACCTCTCTGATGCTACCAGAATCCTTCAGACACCTACTGCCCCCTAAACTTTGGAAAAGCTGATGATAGTAAACCAACAGTAACACAGTTATTGGTATTTCCATTCTTTCATTCCGAATTTCTTTACCCAAAGAGTGCTCAGGCACTGGAACGGGCTGCCCAGGGAGGTGGTGGAGTTACCATCCCTCAAGGTATCTAAAAAACGTGTAGAAATGGCACTTCAGGGCACGCTCTACTGGGCATGGTGGGGGGATGAGGGGTTCTGAGTTGATGATTTGGCTCACTGATCTTAGAATTCTTTTCCAATTGTGGCAATTCTGTGATTCAGAGATGAGCATTTGATCAATGTTTTGGATCTGAATGAGGAATACTTTTTAAAATTTCCACCATATTATGGATAATAATTATCTTCTGCATATGGTGGTTCAGGACACAATACCAGATGTGACTTACCAGATGGTCCAGTCAAGCTCCCCACCATCTCAACTATTTTATTCGTACTATCCCAAATGTGCATATCTGAGGAGAAGGGAAGTAAGGGACCTGTGGTCCCCCATGAACACTATCGTAAGTTACACACATGGTCTAAAATCACTAGATACATTAGCTAGTCAGGCTTCTCTCATTCAGAACAGCTTCAGATTGCCTTGGCACCAAAGCTGTGTCTGCCCTTAGCCTCTCATTGGCTTCCAGGACAAACGGCATAAATTGGTTTTGTATTGTTGTAGGCACCCCTGTTGTAGACAATCAGAAATAAGCAAGGAAAAAAAGCACTTCAATCAGTAAAAATTACTTCACTTTGTTGTTGACAATGTCTGGGCTTTTAGATTGAGGACTTCTTGAATATGGTAACTCATGTCCTCTCTCCCATCTTCTAGTGATATTTGCAAGTTAAGCTTGACACATGATAAGACAGAAGCACTGAAAATTCTACTTGCTTCTCCAGAGTACTAGTTTGTCTTCAGATAAATAGGAAATTAAATTCCATGGAGCTGTCAAGCTGGTAAATTCTCTCAATAAAATAATTGAATGTTTCCTGAATCCACTTCAGTTTGAATATGATTAACTATTTTTCTAAGCCCCTATGTTTGCCATTTCATTAGTTTTGTGGGAGTCTTAGGAGGAAAAATAAATACCACTCTTGCAGTTCTATTGACCTTTTCTGTATATTCCCTCAAAAGGAATGCCCTCTATGAATTCACCAGAGGTTCCATGACCCCAGGAAAGGAGGGATAGTACCTGATATATAGAATTCTGAAGAATTCATGTCTGTGGGATTGTGCATGATAGTCAATGTCACTATCCTGAGTTCTAATTCAGCTTGTCCTTTTTACAAAATGAGGAATTCAGAGAATTGCCAAGCAGCAAAAGTCTTCTAAAAGACTAGGGTCTCAAGGACAAGAGGCTATCTCAGTGAGCAGGCACTGATGTGATTCTTTGTGCCAAGAACTCTAATGCTTACACACTCAACAGCAATGGAAAGCAGTGAGGTTTGAGGCAAAGAACAACTCGTTCGAAACTTCCAGATTGTTACCAGCATCCTCAGAAAAGTGAATAGGACATTCCAGGAAAAGGTTTTTATTAGTGCTTCCCATACCTAATGAACATGTCTTATGACAGTGAATTTTGTTGAAGTGTGTATTTCTGTTACCTTAATTGAAGCCTTTACCATCTGATAAAGACTGGTTTCTTTTCAACAGTTCCAGGTTTAATTGCTTTTATATTTGTACAATGAAGTTACAGTCCAATTAACAGTGCTCTGGAGATGTAGGTAAGTTCTGGAAATCTCATTTAGAAGTTTGGTATTTCAACTCTCAGACCATTTGCAATGTTAAAGTTATTCTTGTGCTTAAATAAGTGTGAGGATCCACATTTGAATCATTTGAGTAAGACTATTACATGAGCAAGTAGTCTAATGTATTTTCTAACTCTCCTATGGACTATTACAGGATTTTTAAAACTATAAACGATGCATCTTAGGGATTCACATGGAAAAACATTTTCTTGCTTTTTTTAGGGACATGGTTTCATCATAGTTTTCACAATATGTATGGAATCTAGGCGGGGGACTAGAATAGAGCAATTGATCTGGGGAGGAATTTTCCAAGGAGGCTAACTGCCAGGATATTTTACTGTAAGGTTCACAGTAAAGGACATTTTTTTGCAAAGTCCCAGCTGCTGGAATAGAGAATTATAAGCGTGCATAAGGATCTCACCTTTCATTTTAAGTAAGTGGCTTCCTAGTAATCATTATTACAGAAAAATGATGAAACTGGAACCATGTTACTTCTCAGAACTTACAAAACCAGAAGGAAATGTAAAGAATAAGGCTTTCGTTTGTTTAAATCTTAAGATATTTAATCCTCCCTGTTACTTCTGCAAGAGTGATTCATTATTTTTAACTTACACAATTAGTAACACTTATTTTCAAAACCAGAATTTTGAATATCCTAAGTTACTTAGGCCCTGCATTTATACACGTTCAACCTCAACTGTTTTTTGTCTCTGGGTTACCTTGGCAGAATTCCTCCTTTTGCTATTAATTTACATGAGAGATTTGTGTCTAGATTTTCTGGGCTAATGTGAAAACGCTGAAGCCTTAGGATACTCCTGTGCTGTTCTGTCACTTTATTCACTTTTAACCCCTCAATCCTCCATCCAGGTAGTTATCTATAGAAAGAGTCACAGATCAAAGGGTCATTGTACTCTGAGAAAGTTAACACCCTTTGATCACTTGAGAGTTGTTTTTCTCAGGCAGGCTGGCCATCCACTCCCACAGTCCCCCTCACACACATGCAGTTTCTTCCAAGCAGATGTTAACTCTTGCATCTGCTACCTTCCTTCTCAAATGACTTGCATAACCACATCTGCTCTGTATGAACTAGCCACCTCTGGGGCTCTCTGCCTGTCCACTTCTATCTACTGCATGTTTTCATCCTTGCCCTCTTCCATTTGCCTCCCTTCTTCATGTCCCTGTCTTCTATATCTGTCCTAAGCTGCCATTTTTTCCAGTCCCTATTTATTCTCACTGAAAAAAATGCTGAAGAAGGCTTAACATTTGGTAACTGAAGATAAGGTTGAAGAATTTAAGTGATTTGCCCAGGGCCATGCAGAATTTCTGTGGCAGAAAGGAGACTTGTTTTTCAGTTTCTCTGATTCAACAGACTCATAAAAGAAGTCTTATTTAAAGAATACATGTTAAACATCAAATCAAAGTTTGATTTGAAATGAAAACAGCTCCAATTACAGGGCTGCTTTTATCTGCTAGTTTCATCTTAGCTCTACTAGGCACATGGGCTGTGTCTAGACTTACCAGGTGGGGCATGCTGCAGTGCCTGTCTGACTCATTTTCCTGGCTTTTCTTCCCTTGGGTCTCATTTACAACATGGTTGAGGCACACACCCAGGTCCATGAGCTGAGGGATGTAACACAGATGTAATCATATAGAAGTGTTTCAAGTTGACCAAGAACTGTCTCTGAAAAGGTTTAAGTTCTCAAGGACTTGGTCTGTGTCTATCTAATGATTTAAATAGGACAAATACATTTCTGTTTTTTTAAACAAAGAAATTTGTTCTTGAAACATAATAGTTCATTTGTGTTAAGACAAACCACCAGTTTACCCAAGGTTTCATTAGTATGGCTTTTAGGTAGAGTGCAGGTGTTTGCTTGTATCAAATTTCTTAATGTAGTAATAAACAAAGCTCTTTACTTATGCCCCTCAACACAGAGTCCAATGCTGCTTTCTGCTATGCTCCAAGCCCTAATGTCCTTATCCTTGGCACAGAGTTACTTGAACATTTTTTCAGCTTGTCCACAAAAATTAGCTCTGCAATACCATCAAATTCTAGGGGCTAAGCCAGCAGTTTGGCCTGACACAGGGTATCTCTGTTCTCGCAGCCACCAGAGAAAGTTCTCTTAGAAAAACAACAACACAAGTTTATGATTCACTTTCAGACTTTGTTCACCTAAATGACTTGTTTGTGCACTATGGAAGGAAAACAAGAGGTTCTAGAAATTCGCACACACAGCATGTCCTTGTTTATGCCTTTTAACTATATAATAAATGCACATATAAATATGTAAGGGAAAGGCCAGGTGATCCTTCAGTGAGGTTTTTCAAGTCAACCGCCTTCTGCACTGGAGAAACACAGTCTGCTATAAATGAAGGTTTAGTATCTGAATTTAATATTAAACTGTGCAACAGAGGAAAAGTGATTTGGAGTTTTTTCGTTTTTATTTTTAAGTCCTGAAACCTGATCTTAACTGAAAGCATGACTACAACTCTGAGTTGGTTCAAAGAAAAGAATAAGAAGGGACAGGAATTCAAGACACTATTGTTTCCTCAGAGGTTTCTAGTTTAAGGAGACTGTACAGCTTACCAAAGTTTCAAAAGAAGTTTAAACATTTGTTTATCTCTACTACCTACTATGTAAAGAAAGCATCAACTTTGCATCAAGATGTCCTGTAAATCTATATACCCTTCCTTAATTCAGATTAGTCATTTGTTGTATTCATTCTCCCTCTGCCAGGTCTGTGGGTCTATGTTATCTTCTGTATGACATTTTAATGAGCAATATCCACTCCCTCAGAGAGACCAGGTAGTGAAAAAGATAAGTGAGGACATGCAGAAGACTAAAATCTAGACTAGGAAATGGCACATTCTTTATACTTTCAGTGAAGTTGTAGGAATTCTGATTGAAAAAAAAAAAAAAACCTATTGATTTAACTCAAGCAAAGATTCAGGGAGAGATGGGTAAACTTCATGAGGTTGTTTTTTATATTATGGTAGCAACCAGAAATTCCAATTCACAAAGGGTATTGTTTCCTGTCCTAAAAGACTGATAATCTGAGATAAAGTCACATAACATTAAGACAAATAGCTCTTTGAGGATTTTCACAGAATAAAATATAAGTGAAAATATAAATAAAATATAAGTGAAAAAGAAGATATGAGTGAGGATCGGTAAAAAGGAATAGCAGAGCTATGATTATACAGTCTTTATGGAAGCCCCAACTAAAGCTGAGTACACAACAAGCAGTAAGAAGGGTTCAGTTAGAAACTTGAGAAGACAGAGGAAAATATTGCTCCATTAATGGAGCAACTAGCAGCTGATTTTATCCCTTATCACAGAAAAGGGGAGACAGTAAGCAAGTATTTAAAATATTTAATTCTAATGAAGGAATAGGACAAGACACTGAAACAGGGAAATAACAAGTTACAAAATACACTGAATGTATTAATGTTGACAGGGCCTGACAAAATTCACCCAATAATTCGACCAAGCAAAGTGATTGCTGAACTCTTAGCAGTCCTTAAGAATTCTCAGGGAGCAGAAGATACTTCAAGGAAGCGAAGAAAGGCAAGCAGAGAATGAGCTGCTGAAAAAAAGTAAAAGGAATTTAGCAGAAAATGGGTCCATTAAGTGGCTTTAACACTTCTGAAAAACACTTTATTGGTCAATTTGTTTGTAAGGATTGAAAACTAATCAAGTGATAAACTAATATAAATTTTTCAGTATAAACTGTAACACAGTAGTCTAATTTTCATCTTTACAGGAATAATTGGCCTATTGGATAAGCACTTAATTCAGAATTAATTAGAGATGGCATTATATGTGATCTGTCTTGTCTTTAATTCCAAACTACTCTAAATGATGAAAACTGAGAACTATGGTTTTGATTAAACCCATGTCATAACAGTAGTGCACACCACTTGGAAAGAAAACAGACTTTCAGGTGGTTACATATTGCTTCCTAGCCAAACAATTGTCTTGAGGATATTGAAACAGTGCCCTCCTCTACATGTTCTGAGCCTAGTTACATTCAGTACTTGAATGTACTATTTTGGGCAGGTGCCCAAGCTACTTGTGTCATCATTTTTACTGTCTGGTAAAGTAGTTGTAAAAAAATTAATAATAAATCTAAAGAGCAAGAAATTGACCAGTCAGGCACAGAAAGTATCTTCCAGATACTTTCAAAGGCAATTGTTGTTCCTGATTGGCTAGTGGAAATGTAGACACTTGTTTTAGGAGGACAACTTTATTAAGCATCTAAATTGCAGATGTTCAGATGAATAAAGCTGGGTTCAATCTCTTGATAATGAAATTGAGTAGGCTTCTAGATTTCTTCAAGATTTTACAAAGTGAGAGCTACAACCATTTGGAGAAATAGAAGTTGAATGATCTAAAGTTATTACAGAAATTAATTCAAATTACCAGGTGAAATTCGGTAAGCACAAGTGTACAGATTACTCTAAGGAAATGTAACTTCATTCTACAAATACAAAATAGGAAATATGTTTAATTGCCATGCTGAAAAAAAATAAAGAAAAAACTTATTAATACATTTAATTTATGACTCTTGCAGAGTTCTTACTGTGATTTTATTGACTAGTTAAACATCTTTGAGCATGAGTTTGGGTATTTGCTGCTCCAAAGAAGGGTGCTAAAAGACTTTTTGAGATAATTTTTATTTCTATGCTTCTTTGATACAGTAAACACACTAGGAGAAATAAAGGATATTAATCACAAACTTTATTATTCACATTTGATTGATGAGAAATCAAGCTATTTAAAAGGAATGTAGCCTACACATGGCTATGTAGAAAGTCTGTGGCAATGAGCCAGCGATGGGATGCAAATCTGTTAAGTCATAGTCTGGAATTTAACCAGAAAACCATCTTCTCTCTGGCCTTTGTATTCAGTTTAGATATGCATTCAAATGTCTGGATGCTTATCCAAAGCCTATCAAGAGTGATCTTCCCCTTCAGATGACATCCCTTTGCACAACAGGCTTGGCTCCCCTTCCTGAGGGAAGAGCTGGCAAGTCCTGTCTCCTCTCACACCCATGACCTCCTTTTAGATATTCAGCAAAGAATCTCACTGCCCTCTTTCAAACCTGCCAGGTCTGACTTTCTCACAGGTTCCTCCTGAGGGAGGGTCAAGGGGATACGCTCAGGGCATGGACATGGACAAGCATGGACCCTGGTGTTCAGAACATGCTCTGCTAGTGTTACAGAAGGCTTTGTGAGTTTTAAATATCTGTGTCTGTCAGAAGCTTCCTGTTCAGACAAAAGTTAACCCAGTTATGTAAGAAGGTGTTAAATGTACGTGGAAAAATTATGCTTTTCTAAGAAGCCAGGCAGTGATTATATTTGCTAAATCTGCAGTCATTTTCCAATAACAAATAAATAACCAAAGACAGCACATTCTGTGAAAAAAAATAATAATGTTGAACTAAAGGAGGCAATTGCCATTTCAAATCAATAAAATGTAATTTCTCATCTTTTCATGTTAAATAAAAACAAAGACGTGCCCAAAGAAAGCAACAGCTAAGCTGTTTGTTTTCACATTCACTTGGATCCTCAGATCTCTTCCAGACAGACTTGTGGATAAACAGGTTTGTTTATGAAAACTCTGCTCATTACTGCATCAGCTAGATCTATGGCATTTTGGTTATGGCACTGAAGTTGCTAATCAGACATTTGTTTGTTTAAAATTATGGGGTGCACAGCCTAATGGAAAAAAGCAGGGTTCTAAAGTGACCCAAGTGGGGTTCTCAAGTAATTATTTTAATTCAGTAGGTTCATCTTGAAGCAATTTACCTTAAAAAACAACAACAACAACAACAACAAAAAAGTCAATAAACATTAAATATGTAAACCTATTTTGTCTTTCTGCTTCCTCTTGTGTTTGACACTATTCCAAATGGAGATTGCTAATATTGTTTACGCAGGGTTCCTGAGAACTGGTGGAGAACACCTTTAACTAATCCTCTACTTCCCACCTGTTTTCAAAAACTTCATGTGTTTCAGGGCACACAATTCCTCTGTAGCACTGGTCTTCCTTTCTGCAATGTCTGTATGATAGAGTGTACAATTTAACACTTTTGCTTGGTTTCTAGAACTGCATCCATCTTTGAGAACTTCCTGGTAAATACTAAAATATGTTTTGCATAATGATTCAGTATTTTTATTCCTGTCTTCTCAATAAGGAAGTTAATGGGGGGGTGGGGGAGGAACTTGGCAGACAATAGTACACAACCATCTACACCCAACTGACAACTGTGTTAACAGCCTTTTTAAAAAATATGTTACATGTCACTGACTTAACTTAAAACAGCTGTGTCCATACAGAGAACACTGAAAAAAACACCTGGCAAATGATATATTCTTTACAGATAACAACTATAACAACTAGTCTTTGGAAGACCAGAGATGTCACTTTTTCTGCTTTGTTGAAGATTGATGGCCATCTATCGAATGAGAATGTACTTTTAAATTGGAGAGCATCTTATTCAACTAATGAATACTCTTGTCCTCATGTACAGCACTGGTAGAATTAAGTCAGAGAATGTGCTTCAGTTACACTTCTCTGCATAACCAGTATAGTTTGGGGGCCTGATTTCTTTCTCAGTGTGTTTTTTTTAACCTCATCTAATAAGCTAAAATTTATTTCTTCCAAATGGATAAATGTAAATTTCCCTTTCCCTATGGGCTATTTCTCATCAGTTATAGGGACAAGGGAGAAAATGATCAAAATATTGCTGAAAAACAATGTGAGAAGCTGACCTGAAAAACAAAGGGCCTGATGATTTCCCACGAATGTCCTCTCCTTGTGACAGGTGGTTTTCATTCAGGACAATTTGCTTTTACAGACTACAGTGAACAATCTTGATGGAAAAAGAGGTTAATCTGAAATCTTGTCTTCTGAAACTTGTCATCATGTGCAGTCTGGGAGCATCAGCTAATCATGACCAAATGTCTCTAGGTTGTGCATCCTACATAAAATCCTCTTTTCTTATGCATAATAAAGTTCCTATTATTATTTCCCCCTTTCCTCTTTCATATTTCCCTAGTTTAGGGGAGCACTGTTGTTATTTCCCCTTTTGCCATTGTTTTTAAAGTTTCACTGCCTGGAGTGCCTTTCTTCTTCCTTTCCTTCAACATGGGCTACAAAGCAGCAGAGGGCTTTGAATTTCTTTTCACTGTTCATCTATATATTTGTGTGTTTCATAGCGCAAACTTTAATTAGAAAAGCCCTGCCCTCTTTTTAAGAAGCAAGGTTGAAAAATAACCCATTTTAAGTGCACTAGCTCACTTCTCTTAAGAACAGTGAGTGTTAACCTAGTGACACTGCATAGTCCATTAAGCAGCACGTAAATGCTCTCCCGTTTTATTTCTCATTCTCAGAAGGGAGCAAGGAAAGAGTACTCAGAAGAATAATGTCTTTTTCTAGAACTCCAGGATTTGCCAGTTTCCCTAGGGCTACTTTTTTCTCTCAGGAATAAATGCATTGCATGTTATAGGACCCAGATTCTTAATAACTATAATTAGCAATTCTCATTAATTTAAAAGTAAAATAATATTTTTAAATATCCAGCTTGTTTAGGACAAGGCTGACGCTGAAGACACACAAGAGTCCCACTATTAACCAGTATAATGTTACAGTGAGGTCACCACAGGCTTTGAGAGCATATTTCTGTTTGCATGTGAACAGAACATCTAAATAGAACTCCTGTAAGATTTAAGGTTGCAAAAACACCCATTCCAGTATTTTCACTAACCTTTTTTTGCTAGTAAAATAATGTGGCCTTCTCTTACAATGCACTGCATTTTCTGGTGAACATTAAAAGAGGCTTTTTTACAGTTCACTGATTAAGAGACCTGTACTGTAAAGGGTGGTGTTTATATTTTCTATGTTATACTTCTCAGTAATGTAAAATCAATATAGATTGATCATGCCTCTGTGGTTCAACTACAAAGCAAACAAGCAACAACAAACCCATAGCGTAACTGGAAGTTAAATAGAATAATATGAATAGAAGACAACTCAAGAAAGCTCTGGTTTTGTTAAGAAACAGATCAAGTTTTGACAAATTCCTACCAGTTTTTTTTCATTTGAAAAAAAGAGCAGGCTTGGATGAAAACACAAGTATTAAGTTCATACACCTGCATGCTGAGTCTTCTATTCATACACGCATGTACTGTAAATGTGAACACATTAAGATTGAAAGAAACATTCTGATGCATAAAAACTTCAGCTAGCAAACACAGCCTTGCTTTTCAAGGCAATCTGATTGGTTAAAACCTAATAAGACTAGTCCAAGAGTGACTAGGCTTTATAACTTACCTGTTTCTTGCAGCAAAACCGTAAAAATAGTGTAGAAAATGTGGTTTTAGATGGGAAAAGTGAACATGTACATAGATAATGGGATAATTCTCCATTTATAGACAAATACTTTATTTTTCTTATAAATTAAGTACATACAAATCAAAATATTTGTGTTAACATATGTTGATAAGGTTTATTACATAGACCACCTTTACTGTGACACACATGATCAAGTTGCCATCATATGTTAATGAGCTTAAAAAACATAGGAAACTTCATAAAGTATCTCTACCTGAGGGCCTGAAGAATCTAAGGAGTAAAAGGATTAGAAAAAAGAAGGGGGAAGTCGGTAGCAGACGAGGGTGAAGACACTGGCTCTTGGCTCTGGTATCCTAACTGACAGATATTCTGGAACAGAGATCATCCCTTACAAGTGACTATTGAGCTTTTACATTTGTTCAGTTTATCTTCATCTACAAGTTTACTAAAAGATATATTCATAAATATGTGTATAGGATACCAAAGGAAGAATACCACTTTTACTATAGTGGGTAGGGCAGTATTATACTGACCAAAACAAATCATTTTTTTAGCTGCTATATTTTGGTAGTAGCAATTTTTTTTTTGTGTGGCATTTGTATGTCTGTATTATAATATAGACAGCAGAGGTGTCATTCTTCTGGAGAGTTATACCCTTAGCAGGCTCTCAAGACTCTAGCTCCCTGTGGTCCTCAAGGGCACATGAGAAACCCTGAGCAATTTGAATTTATCTACTAAGACAAGCAAGTCTCAAGCAGGCACCTTTTTCATGGGATCAGGGAACAATAACAAGACAAACAAAAAACCAAACCAACCAAACAAAAAAAAACCAAAACAACAACCAAACAAACAAACAAACAAAAAAACCTGTCTATGTCTGCAATCTGCATTAAACAAGAACATACAAATTTGCTGGCTCCTCCTAAGCCTTAACTAATGTGCCTGTGAATGCGGGAGGAATATTTTGACCAAGTGCATCAGAGCACACCACTGAAGCAAGCAGTGTCAGCTGTCATTTCTGCATGTGAGGGGGCTGCTGAGTCTGTCTGGAAAGTTTTGGTGCCAGATATAGAATCAAAGAATCATTCTGGTTGGAAAAGACCTTTAAGATAATCAAGTGCACCAGCTTCATTGCCCTTCTCTGGACACAATCCAATAATTCATTGTCCTTATTGTAGTGAGGGGCCCAGAACACTGTACTCAAGGTGCAGCCTCACCAGTGCTGAGTACAGATGCACAATCACTTCTCTACACCTGCTGGCCACACTATTTCTGACGCTGGCCAGGATGACATTGGCCTTCTTGGCCACCTGGGCACACTCTCCTGGCTCATGGTTACCTGCCTGTCCATCAGCACCCCCAGGTCCTTTTCCTCTGGGCAGCTTTCCAGCCACACTTCCTGAACCCTGTAGCATTGCTCAGGGTTCTTGTAGCCCAAGTGCTGGACCCAGCACTTGGCCTTGTTGAACCTCATACAATTGGCCTCAGCCCATCGACTCACCTTCCAGGTCCCTCTGTAGAGCCTTCCTACCCTCAAGCGGATCAATGCTCCCACCCAGCTTGGTGTCATCTGCAAACTTACTGAAGGTACACTCAATCCCTTCATCCAGATCATTGATAAAGATATTAAAGAGAGCTGGCCCCAACACTGAGACCTGGGGAACACCACTGGTGACTGGCTGCGAACTGGATTCAACTCCATTCACCATAACTCTTTGGGCCCAGCCGTCCAGCCAGTTTCTTACCCAGTAAAGAGTACATCCATCCAAGCCATGAGCAGCCAGTTTCTCCAGGCTGTGGAATGCTGTGGGAAATGTTGTCAAAGGCTTTTATGCAGATAAGCATGTAGGATAAGCACCATCTGTATCTGGATGGTATGGGTTTGGAGAAGTAATAGCAATGTCTTCTTGCTGAATACAATACAGGTCTTAGCTCCTGTGTTTGCTCCCCAGTGTGCGTTTGAGCCAAGGCCACACCAGGCCACACCACGCCATCTCAGTTTTCAGAAACAGAGCAAAAGAGGGAAAGGAATGGAGTACTGGGGAGTCAGGTAGCTTGTTACGTAGTCGAATAAACCATGCTGACATGCTAGTTCTTATGAGTAGTATGGAGTTCATTACTAATCATAGAATCCTAGAATCATAGAATGCCAGGTTGGAAGGGACTTCAAGGACCAACTGGTCCAACCTTTTTAAGTAATACTATAGTTTATATGAGATAGCTCAGCACCCTGCCAGGCTGAGACTTAAAATTGTCCAATGTGGGGGAATCTACCACTTCCCTTGGGAAGCTATTCCGGTGTTTGACTGTCCTTGTGGTGAAAAATCTACCTCTTGAGTCCAGTCTGAATTTCCCCAGAAGCAACTTGTGCCCATTACCCCTTGTGTTTTCCATGTGATTCCTTGTAAATAAGGAATCTTCATCTTCTTGGTAGCCACCCTTTAAGTACTGGAACATTTTAATAAGGTCTCCCCTAAGCCTTCTTTCCTCAAAGCTGAACAAACCCAGTTCTCTCAGCCTCTCCTCATATGGCAGGCGGATGATGTTGTAGAGGTGGGCAGGTACAGAGGAGGCAGGTGACTCAAGGCCAAAGATCTAGTTGTGGGTGAGAGTCTAAAAAAGAGTGATCATGAGTGGAAACACAGGTGTGCAAAGAGATAGGCCGCTATGGCGATCAGATACCTTCCTTCAGCCAGTGTTCCCAACAGCAGAACATTCTCCAGCAGCCATTCCCAACAACAGCACCTGCCCTGATACCACTGCTCACCACAGTAACTGACCCTGCCAGAAGGTCAGTCATGGGGCTTGTCCAGATCATGGTTCCCAGGACTGCATCATATGATGTTTGGAAATTTCTGTTCTAGTTTATTAACAGTAATCTGAGATCTCTAATGTCTACTCTAGTCCACCATATATATGTGTACAATAATTGAGGCACATAATCTTTCAGCTATTATTATTTCACTTTCAAGACTTAAATATTCATAGTCTTTTGTGGTTCTTGAATCTCATCACAGCTCACTGAAGGTGGTTTCTAAATGTCACTGGTGCAATTGCCTACTACAATTGGCCATGATTCAGTTTCCTGCTCAGCTCTGCTCCCTAGTGAAAGGGCTTGATGCAATATGTGTTGCCTATCAGCCGTGGGCCACACCTCTGGACTCTGCCATTTCTTGTTCAGCTGTACTGGGAGGGTGGTTAGCCAGCCGTACTCGAAAACATAAATCGTTCTTTCTGTGCAAACAAACCTGCAGGAGTAAACACCATATCCTTGGCTCATGGTGTTTGTGAGTCACTCTTTGTTGATGGGTGGTGGTGGTTCAAGTGTGGGATTGTAGCAAAGAAAATGCCTTGTTTCTGCTTTGCTTTTATTCCATGAAAAGAATATAACTACCATACTTAGAATTCTCAAAGCTCTTTACAAACTAATCCTTGAGGTAGGCATTCCCATGAGGTAGGCAAATATAATTAACCCTATTTCAAAAGATGTGGCAGCTAGGACATAAAAGGATAAGTCATTTGCCCAGGTCCTAAAGGTAAATCAGGATCTGAATCCAGAATAAGTTTTTTATGCCAGGCAAATTGGTAATGGACTAGACAAACTGCTTCTTAAGCCCTTTCTCAATTACTTGGTTTAAAACAAGTAGGACAGTTAAAATAGCAGGAGTAATACATCCTGTGGGTCCAATTAAAGCTCCAAATTCCTGCCCTCACATTGGAGGATGTTTGGGTCTAGAGACTAGAGCACAGTCCAGCTCAGCTTTATGCCATGCTCTGATTTTATGGTAAGGTGTTAAAGTTTATCAAGGACCTAATGTA
>NW_009953295.1:6319770-6325802 GCF_000747805.2 Chaetura pelagica | reverse complement strand
TAGGGAAACTGGATCAAACAGCTTTAATTTTTTTCATTCTGTCCATGCAGTAGTTGTCATCTCAGTTCCCACCCCCCACCATCATCCTTCACTTCTTTCCTCAGGTATCCTTTATCCTCCTCCTTCCTGGATACTATCTTTTCCCTTCCCCAAGAGACTCTTTCTCAACATCACTCACCTTCTTTAAGCTACTGAACAGACCTCACAGGTTCCTATTTCTCCCTCTCCCTCTCTCCCCCCCTGGGAAACATCCAGCTTACTCCCTGCTTGAGGCATCACAGACATCTCCTGCCCTTGCTGCTCACTCTGCAGCCACCTGACAGGACACAGGCTCTGCTGACCCCAGGGTCAGAGCAATACTGCTCATTTGTCTGCCTGCTTGTCAGCTTGTCTTTCTACTTGTATTCCTACAAATAGGGTCAGATTATCTGGCAAAAGAAGAGCAAAGCGAACATTAATTTAGCCTGAAGTTGTTACAAATGCGTAAGAGGGAGCTGGAAAATGCAAAGCAGACTGCACTGCATCCTAGGAAAAGCTGGGGTGGCTTTGATTTTGCCAAGGAAAAGGCAAGAGAGGTCAGCCAAAAGCAAAACTTGGCCATCTTGACCCATTTTAATTAAAACTGATAATATCTTTCTCTGCAGCATGACTCTGCATATGCATGTCGTTCCTTTTTAGAACCAGAGGAGATCAGTTTGTTCTCACAACTACTTTGTACAAGTTTGTTTATATATTTAATGCCAAAGCGGATTCATTTAAATTTACTACTTACCTGCACACTGATACTGACAAATTGTAGAACACAGGGGGTATAAGAAAACACCAAGCAAAGGTTAAAAGACACGTTAAGATTACACAGACATTCACTGAGTGTTTTGGAGTTTTTCCATCTTGTTATACACTTAAGAACAACCATGTCATTTCTTAGAAGAACAAAATATGTAATGCATGGTATATATTTGCAAAAGCACATACATATGAGTGTGCATGCATGACTGGGCATCTGCATCTAAATGTGTACATTTCTCTGTGTGTAAAGAGTGATTGAGAGAGGTATGACTTTTGTGGAAATTATCCTGTTTTCAAAGTCTACCTTATTAATATTGAATAATTCATTCTAGACATCTCTCCTTTGCAAGAAGTTAAGTAATTTATCTTTCAGTAGAGCCTTTTCAGCCTTCTCATTTAATTACAAAACTAAAAGCTCTCTCTTTGCAGATATTATCCTGGCAAGGAATATCTGTATTCACTATTCACACCCTACGCCTGAATCAACAAACAGGTTTGGAAGGGATGATTGCTAAAGAAAGGTGGATGCATCCTTTGACAGCTGGTTTACTGGTTTATACCTAGCTGAGTTTGTTAGTCACTGAAAGACATACTGTATTACCAAAGCAGCAGTTTTCATTGGCACTAAACTAATTTTTTTGAAACCTCTTTAAGAAAAAACAAGATTCTGAACTCTGTTATATTTTATACAGTTTCAAGGAAATGGTTCTAATGATCTCAGCTTTTATTCTTTTCCATGTTTTCTCTCTCTTCCAGTAATCTCCTAATTAATGGTTTATTTGGCCCAGCTTTGCAAGGCCTTTGCAAATGGAAAACCAAACAGGTTAAAGAAAATACTTCCAAGGAGTTATAATTCAGCAGAAACTAACTTCTCAACTCCATCTGTAAGCTGCTGCTCAGGAAAGAAACAAATTTACATTCTGTGAAAAACCCCGTATTTCATATATTTGCACCTGAACCTAAGTTAATGAGAATTGCTCTAGGAAGAGACCTAGGTATGGCTCTGAGCAGGTCAGTGGAAGCCTCTCCAACGTATCAATCAAAAAAATCAAACACACAGCTGAGCAGCAAAATCTCCTTCACTGAAATGGTTATAAATACCACATCATACATTGGGGCGATGTCCAGGCTGAGGGCACATGTGAGCGCAGGAACAGACAACACTGAGAGAGAGGAGAGGGTGAGACACAGACAGGCCATGCTGCTGCTGCCTTATTAAGTGACCTGAGTACAACCTACTGGTGCCCCAGCAACCCGAGGAACCACAGCAGCTCCCTTTGAAGAGACTGGCCTGGAGAGAGAAAGAAAGGGAAAAAGGAAGGGGGTTATACAATATGTGACAGAGAAAACCAGAAAGATCAGGATACTGTGGAGATGCTTGGGCCCTGAGACGATGGCAGGGAGCTGGGAGTGAGGGACACTGGTTCTATTTGAGAATTAAAACTCGGAAAGGTTAAAAGGCTAAGCTTCAAGGAATTATTTTTAAGTCCACTGTCAGATTTAGGTGACTCAAATAATTCCAAGTCTTTTGCTGTACATCCCAGATTGCTCCCTATGAATGCAGGCTGATCCATTCAGAGGGCTGGTTTTTATTCCCCAGATAACAAATTTGTAGTAAACAGAAAAACCTTTCGCATAATAAGGGTTCTTTAATTACAACATATCAGTAACAGATAAGCACCTACAGAGATTACTGTGCTCCAAACACTGTGGAAGCATTAACTAATTGTGTTAAGTATTACTACCTCCATTTTGTACAAGAGAATATTGGGCAGAGAGAGGAAATACCACACCCAAGATGACAAAGTTCGAAGGGTTCATACGCCTTTTGACCTTACTACCTCTGCGTTTTACAGATCTGTTTACTAAAAATACGGAACATTTTTGTTTATGAAAGATGAGGATTAATAATTTACCTGGGACATTAGGCCCTTTGTACCTGGTGTACAGTAGCACGCGCTGGAAGTGTTTGAACTTTTTACAGAGAACTGACAAAGTTTAAATTGGCACGCGATGCCTCCAGCCAGGCTGGAGTCTTGCATGACCTCCAACTGGCAATTGCACTTACTCGTGGAGGGGACTTGCAGGGGGATGTTAACGATGGAGACAAAACTTCAGTTAAAAGTGTGCTTCCTGTCCCAGGTAGTAATGGTGATTGCACTCTTAAGTTACTTGGGATCTGGACCGTGCCTGTCCTGTGGGTAAAGAGGATTATGGGTTCAAACATGCAGTATCCTTCTGCTTTCTTCTTTCCTCTTTTTACTGAAATACACCCAGATACCAATAACAATGTCTATTTCCAGTTATCTGTGTCAAAAGTGCATTTGCACTGTGCATCAACTGTATTGAAACAAACTACTTTATTTCATTACCACAGGCTTTTCCATCAATAAATCGGAATTTACATCAAAAGAACAGGATTGCTCTTTTTTGATTAATCTACCTTGTTCATGCATTTGCTTTCCTGAAGTCTTAAAGGACTTCAATAGGCCAAATGGTTTTTATATTATTCACTTTTCAAGATGACAATATGTTAGTCAAATAAGAACTTTATATGTCTGTATATTCATATTTGTTTGTGTTTGTATATGTACATTCCAGATATATGACTCTGGTGAATGTCTGACATTCTAGCAAGAACATTTTTATTATGGAAAGAAAAATTCAAGCCTTTCCTTCAACATCTACTATTCCTGTAATATTTAAAATCTTATTTCTCTAGATGTTTAGATGCTTCTCTTAAGAAATTCTGATTTCTTACAACCTGAATTTTTTCTGCTCACCTGAACTTACCTGCTCCAAACCTGTCTGTTTGAAGTCACTCTTAAGTCCTAGGTGCTTTCCAAAATCAATAGCTTTTAATAGACCTTCTTGCATATTCTATGCTATTATCTTTGACTTCTAAAGACCAAAGAACAGATGTTACAGACATCTATTTTCATATTGCATGTGGGCATTTTCATCAGGCTTATTCTGTCTCGATCTTCTATGTAATTTTTTTCCTCTCTGTTATTTTTTAAATGTTGGAACCATAGGGGGCCTATAGGAAAGCTGGGGGGGGAGGGACGGGACACGATGACTTTTTACAAGGGCATGTAGTGATAGGACAATGGCTTAAACTGGAAGAGAGAATGGTTAGTTTAGGAAGAAATTCATCACTATGAAGGTGGTGAAGACACTGGAACCGCTTACCCAGAGAAATTGTGAGGGCCCCCTCCGTGGAAGTGTTCAAGGCCAGGTTGGATGGGGCTTTGAGCAACCTGATCTAGTGGGAGGTATCCCTTTCCACATAGGGGGATTGGAGGTGGATGATCTTTAAGGTCCCTCCCAACCCAAGCCATTCTATGATTCTATTATTACAGCTGTAAGTAAACCAGCATTGGCAAGCTGCTGGATCTATTTTGTGATAAGTCCAGTAGTAAGATGGTGATATTTTAGCAGCAATAATAATTCACACCATTACTTATGCATCACAGAATGCTATTCCAAGGATCTTAAAATCATAGATCTTAGATGTATAACTTAGGTAATGAAATTTCTGCAAATAATTGCCTGCTTAATCTTTAGAGAAAGAGCAGCGTCACATGAATCATGGCATCTTGACCACCATCTCATGTTTTGTATACAAACACATAAATACACACACACGTTTGTACACATGTATATATAAAAAAGCTTTTTGACATCATATGTTCTTCTCAAAGTCTCAGTTCCTGGAACCAAAGGACTACGCAGACATTTCAGCCTTCATTTCTGACACAAAGTTGCAAAGGCAGATGCCATGACCAAAATATTTCCTATGACTTCCAAGATCCCTAAACCAACACAAAATCAAATCAAGTCACATCTCTGAGTCACCCAGTGCATGAGACAGTCACATGATTTAGAGACTTGACTTAAGGCTGTGGCCTGTTCAGGGCTAGACAAACAGTGGTGGAACTACTGCTATGCCTGAAGTTCAGTGCATGTCTTAGTATTTTTTAGGTTTACACCTCTACACATGTCTGTACATGGTAAACTGTACTTGGGAATGAGCAGCTGCACTGCACTCTGGCATTCCTCAGGGAAATAGCTTCATTTTCTCTTCTACGTCTATTTTTCACATACAGCCAGCCAGCTCCAAGGTGCCTGTATACTAGAGGTATGTGCCTGGTTTTTCCTGCGGTCACAGAGATGAAGAGCCAGAGGAAATCCTTGAAAAAAGCAAGGCCTTTTTCCACTAATCATGCTGGGAAGAGGGAAGCAGACACTGAGTGCTAGCGATGCTGCTGACAGCCACCCTGTAGAGCAGCAACTGCTGTGCTGCACATCCTGTTCTCAGCCTCAGCAGCAGCAAAAAGAGAAAACTCAAATAGGCAGAGGAGGGAAATGAGTAGTTAAGGGCAAACCAAATGTTTCTTGTCTCCACTCGAGTAGGCAGGCTTGAATACACTTGGAACTTGCTTTCCTGAGCAAGCATATGCCTCTGGCAGAAGCACAGACGGGGAATGAGGAATTTTTTTTATTACCTGCTGTTCTGTACAGGGACAGTCCAGATGTGACCAGCTAAGGCACAGATAGAGGAACACGTGACAAATCAATGCTGATACTAAGGGTGTTGAGGAAAATGAGGCATCTCAGCTTATTGGATTTCCACAGTAAATCTGAGCTTGTGATTTAACACCTCTGTTAGTGGTTGCATCAGGTGGGGAACTTTAGACATATTCCTTGCCAATATTTGTACCTGAAACAGGCAGTGTAGACTCCCCTTCTATGCATTGAAATACAGTGCATTGTAGGGGCATCCCATCTTTCACCAGGTACTTATGCCTACATCTGGTCAGATGAGTTGCACCCAACATACCCTTTTACTGTCTAGTACTTAATTAGAGAAGGTGCCTCAAAGCTGAGCGGCAATTTATAGGCACAGAAGCTCAAGACACATGGTAGGTAGGGAGAGAAGGGTGTCTCACTGGAGACAGAACCAAATCAAATATGATAGTGATGTCCCATCCCACTGCCCTGTTAGTCACCAGGCTCTGTGTGCAGGGACCATGAAGTCACCTAGGAGTCCTCTAGTGTGTACTGGACAAGAGGTCCTGGTGTGTGGCATAACAAAATGGGTGGCAAGAAAAGCTAACATCTCCCAGGCTCTAAAATGTCTCAGCTGAGACCTTAAAGTTGCAAATGAGATTATGCTTAACCTTTAGTAATGGCCTATCTGCAGCAGTGCTAGTCAGACGGGTCTCAGTATTTTATCCCAC
>NW_009953295.1:6301978-6319654 GCF_000747805.2 Chaetura pelagica | reverse complement strand
GCACATTAGGAAATGATAGGTGCTGGCTAAGAGAAAGAAGGTAAGGAGGCTGGTTCCCATGTGAGGTTTTCAACCCTTGCATGCCTGCACATCCCCACAAAGGGTCTCTGTCCCTTTGAAGGCAGAGTAGTACTGATTACAAACCAGGGACTGACAAGTGGAACTGGATGAATACTGAAGTAAATATTTATTCTCTGTTTGGATCAGATGAAAAAAGAATACAAAATTGCTACCTGAATCTTGATTTTTAATCTAAATCTAACTCACAGTGGCAGTAAGTATTCCTAATAAAAAAATAAAAGCATGTAATTAAACTTTCACTTATGAAGTCAAATTCCTTGAAGTAATGCTGTTTTTCCATCAGATACCCCTAATTACTTAATGCTCTGTATTACAAAAATGTTACCCAACCTCTTTACCAGGTTTCTGCTTAGGATATGCCAGTAAATATAAAAAGGCCTCAACTGTTCAGCGTATTTGAGAACTGAGTAAACTCTTTAATAGCCAAACTTAGAAGTCACTCACTTTCTAATGAGCTGTTTATATGATGGAAGGATGCTGTGTGAAAACAATGACATTCTTAAGCCTTGGCAACATCACATTGATGTTCTGTACTAGCTATACATGCTGGCTGTTGTAAATCAGATTCCCTCCTCTCACCCTGGAAGCAAGTGGTCTTGAATCTGGGAAATTTATATGGAAAAGGGAAAACATGTTTTTCCATTTATTATGTAGATATTTTAGTTGACTTGTATTCATCTTTGCACAAATGTTTGCCCTCCACAAGCAGCTGTAGACTGAGCAATCTTTGCTGAAGAACTGATCTGAGCATAATAAAGGGAAATATGGTCTCAAAGAAGAACATTAATGGATCTGTATCAAAAATAAGCAAGCAATGGACCAATGATGAAAGAAAACCTTGCTCCTAATTTTGAGTTTTCAGCTCAAGCAGATTGGATGAAAGTTCATTTTAGGTGTTTCCAAAAAAAGGTCAGTATTTTCTTGAAATACTTGGAACATCTCACACATACTATAAATTTCTGTTGTACCTCTCAGAAAACCACTTCATTATTTACAAAAATTATTTTCTATTCTGATGTAAGGTGGTTCAGAAGAAGGGAAAACAGAAATAAATAAAGATTTACCTGATTCCGGTGAATACTGGTGTCCTTGTACATGAATATAAGAAATTGATAATTAGTAAGCCATATTATGAGTCTGCATATGTTGCAATAACAGCTAGATTTTTTTACCTGAATTATTCATATAATTTAACTCATTTGAATTAATAAATTTTAATGCAAGATTATCAATGTCAAATGTCCTTTTCAATTCAGTCAGGCTCGGCCCAGACAATACAGTTTTCAATACTAAGCCATCCATTATTGAATTAGCCATTTTTTAGAGAAAAAGCTGTATTCCAGCACTTACATAGGTTTGAAACATTAAACAAGAAGCTCTCCTTAACGACCCTTCAATATGTATTCCAGCTCTTGGGCTGAAGTTTCCCAATCTCTTGTGTAACAGAAGTTAGTGAGGAAAAGTGAGGAAAAGACTAGAAAAATATTCAATTAGCACTTGCTATTCAGACGGAAGTGTAGCAAAGTGAAGTGTGGATGCTGAATTCCTGAGGAGCAGCAGAGAGACCAGAGGCCTCTTTGAGGGTACTTGCAAATGAAAGAAAAAAATTACATAGAGCAGCTAAACAAGACATACTAAGTATAATACAAGGGTTCAGATAAATACCAGCCCTAAGAAATGGAGCATTACTGAAAAATATGCAAGACATATTATCCTGCTGCAGGTATTCTCCTGTTCCCAGATGTCTGCTGCATACCATAGCTACAAAATATGTGTCTCTGTTTCCATGAACCCACTCATAAAGTTTTTTGCTTGGCTGATTTTTCAAGTTAATGATAGTCAAGGCACTTGGGAGAAAGATTTATGTCAGTGATACATAGGTTCAGCAAATTGTCAAAGATTTCTGCTGTACAATTAATCATCTTTTCTTCACTACAATTTGTAAGTGCCAAGCATATACACAGAACCATTTTTATAATATAGATATCACAGGTATGTAAGTATTATATGACTCAGTAATAAAAAAATATACAAAGAATGCTTGCTATGGCATGGATTTGTAAATCTTTCACTGCATAAGACTCCCCACCAAAAATTGTGGAGGCTGCTGCATTTAGCTGTCATCATTTTTATGACAGCATTTCAAGGAGATTTGCATCTCAGTTATATCTGTGCTCCCCAAGCTGCTTCACCTAGAATGATGTACATTAGGTTTTAGGTTTTTTCCAGAAGGAAGACATTCCTAGTGGGAAAAACCTAAACAAAACAAAACAAAAAAAACCCCAAACAAAACACCAAAACCACCACAGAAAACACCAGGACAAAAGGGATCACCTAAGAGTACTGTCTTGTTGCTGACATGGTTTTTTTGGAGGGGTTTGTTTCTTTTTATATAAAATTGGGACTGAGGAAAGAAACAGCATAGATTGAGAAATTCATGGTACCTATTATGCCATTAACAGTGGCTTCACTGAATCTTTTCCAGTTTACCCAGACAATATGCTGTCTCCCGGGGTCAAGTGAGGAGATAGGAAGTTTTCTTCTCTGTGCTAGAGCTACTACATTGCCAACAGCAGCCCCAAAAGTTGCCTTGATTCAGAAGGAGCTGAGGGTTAATTTTTTCAATGGTATCTGTGAGATACTTTGGCAAATCAAACTTATTCTTTGAGAATCAAAAGGAGCTTTCTTCCTTTTCATGGAAAGGTAGTCTTACAAACCCCAAAAATAGACTTCTGAGTGATGTAGATGTAGATCCCTAGATCAGCCTAATTAAGCCACTTGCCTGCATCTGTTTCCCCCTCTTTTAAATATCTTCAGAGTCAAGCTCCTTATTGGTCTACATCAGTATAGGCTCTGAAAGCAGCTTCTTATAAAGTATATTAATAAATAAGTAAAACTGCAGATTGGACATCCTGCCAGTCACTGAGGAATTCCAGGAGAGGCATCCATGCCATGAGTGCTCGACTCTTCCCCCTGATGATTTTTTTGCTTCAGGGAATGCTGTGAGAATTACATTAATTTCAAAAGTCACACCTTCAATAATCTCTTGCCCGTCTTAGGTGCAATTTATTTTTTGGAACTCAAGAATACAAAATATCCACATTATTAGTGTTTATTACCCCAATAACTTTCAGAAGTCAGTTTTATGATGTGTATACTACAGCATTCCACTCAGATCAAAGCAAACAAACTGCTCTAATTGCATTTTGAGATCAAATACGCCAAGCTTTACATTCACTGAGGTACACGTGGCTTAAATTACCTAAATTGTACAACCAAATGTACAACCCTGGACTGCATATTTTGAGTTGCACAGTAAATAGAGCACATGTGTCTTGGAATGTGCCTATTATATGTGTTAGCCCTCATACTAACCAACAGGATCACCTAAATTCACTGTCAAGAGCCTAATAAAAGTTGTTTGTGATATCCAGATTCAGACCTGATGTGGACAGACACCAGTTCATTGACTCCAGTGGGGTTTATGCAGGCTAAAAATAACTCTGAGCCCTTTATGTGAAGCTTCAAACACAGGTAGACAAAATTCTGGCCCGTTTCCCATTAATATATCGTATTACTCTGGATTTACAGGAGCAGAACAGGTATCAGAATAGGTGCATGCATGGATATTTAGATTGCAGAATTCCACCCTTGTAGCTTTAGCCATTTTTGTACAAGAAATACAGCATTCATACCTAGACATGAGTGGTTTTTTATATTCATGCAAATAAAATATTATTGTTTATTTCAATGGATAGAGAGATAAAAAATTGTTTTCTTGTGTTTAACTTTTTTTTTAGATATTTATGCTCTTCCAGAAACATATCAATTTCCCCACAAAGTTGCCAAGTCATTTTCAAACATTCAAAATTAGTAATATTTCAAATATTACAGAAAATTGTTGATTACTGAAGTGTGACAGAATGTAAAGCTTAGCATAGCCAGAATATATGAGTGCATTTAACCAGTTTTCTCACTTTCCAGCACTTTTGGCACCAATACACTTGAAGGCAAACTTGCTAGAGAGCTGTCACTAACTTGTCTCACAGTAACAGCCTTCACAGCTGACTATACTGAAATCTTTGTCAAAGCTTCTACTGACGCATGTTTCTTGATGCTGCTCTGTTTGGGAAGAAGTGTAACAGAAACAGAAAGGCTTAGGATGTTATTAAAGAGGGAATGCAGGGAGGATGCACAGCTGTAACTGGACAGCTGCTAGTGCAGCAGGATAGCATGAATACAAGAGATTAATTCCTCAATATACCACGGTGCATTATGCAGGTATTAACAATACAGCCAGCAATATAAAATGAAAAATAAATATTCTAGGTCAAGCTATAAACCAGTCTACCATTAAAATAATTTTTTTTTTTTTAAAAGCCAAAAAAATTGTGAAATCTTTCCTGGAAAGAGCATCGTTTTCATGTGTTCTTATTTCTGAGCTAGGAAAAAAAAACTGGCAAATACTAATTTTCCAGTACTTTCTGCAATTCGAGATGGAGGAGGATATTATGTAGGAGGTTTGTGAGCTTGAAAGAATACACTTAGCAGACACACTCAGCAGCAAGCAGGTTTGATTTTTCACTTAGGATGATGACTCCCCATATCTATAGATTTCAGTAGAGATGAAGGTGAAATATCTAAATATCCTTGAAACTTTTTGTGTCCTTGGACCTGAACTGAGGCAGCACTTCAGTGTTCCATCAGAGCCTAAGGGATTTGCCTGTAGAGAAGGGATTTAAGCACCTGACCAACTCAACCACTTTCATGAATTAGGGCTGTGCTATGTGTTTGTGGTGCTTGTGTCAATATAACCTGCTGGTTGCCTGTCCCTTCTACTGACAAGGCTCCGATAAATCATTCTTTCAAACCATGTAGACAAGGAAGAGTCAATAATAGGCTTGAGGCTGGGGAAAAAAAGAAAACAGTAGTTGTCTTTGATTATGTCTATGCTGCCAAAGAAAGAGGCAATCCACAGCACTAAAACCACATGGCGTGGGCAGACTTGTGCCCTCCCTCTGTGAGGCTCAGTCTCTGCCTATCAGACTGACTTCCTCCACAAAGCACAATAACTGGCCTAGCATCCCTTCTGGCCCCTAAGTGGTATCCCTGGGCCCCTAAGGCATTAATGTAATTTGAAAGAAATTATATTAAATTATATTAATATTTAAATTCTTTTAAATGTGTCTATCAATTCCAAGATTTCTAAAGTGATGTTTCTAAAATGCTGTGTTGCAGCCTACAAGGTTATTGAAACTCAGGGTTGGTGTTGCATGATCCAGGGTGTGACAGGAAGGCATGTAGAATTGTTTGAGACTTCTGGGATGATGTTAAGGGACAGACTGAGCCACAGTGCTTTTTTTGAGCAACCCTTCGAGTGCAGTGACTATTATCTTGGGAGAGCTAGCTGGAGTGGCCCTAATCAGAGCCAGGGGGTGAGCTGACAATTAGGCCATCTGGATGCTCAAAAGGCCTGTGCTCCAGCACTCTCCTTAGCCTGCTCTTATTCAATAACCTTACTTTATTCAATAAAAAGCTATGTGTACTAGGGAACTATGCATCAAATATCATTTAATGACTATAATGCTAAAAGGGGAGGGCAGAAGGGCTTTTCAGTGGCAGGTAGGTGGAAGCATTTGGAATCCATGTCCCAAGAATGCAGACAGAAAGTTATGGCTAAATGATGTAGCCTTCTTTTCTGCTGCTTGCTCATCAGGGATTTATTCTGTCTCTGGAAGCACTTATGTCAATGCATTCTTCTGTAATTATTTTTTGTATATATTTTCCATATTTTCTCTCCTATTTTATTTTGTTACCAGAGGTTACTTACATGGAAACAGAAATATTTTGAGGGTTTCTGTTTTTCTGCTCTTCCTACGTCAGGTTTGGTGGTTTTGTTCTTAAACTCAAGCTCTTTGACTATCCAAGCTGAGTTGCTTCTGGGACAAGAGTATTCCTCACAGACAAGAGTCCAACAGAGAAAAAGATGTGACAGGGACATTTACAGAGGAGAAGCTGCATGCAAGGCAACAGCAACATCAATCCCCCTATCAGCTTGGCTTTTCCTGCATGTGTCTGAAGCCCCAGAGCTCAAAGAGTACTTGAAATTCAGGATAATTTGTCCAGCCAATTTCAGCAGCTATGGACTTACCAGGCAGTGCAGACATATTTAGGAATCCCCTGTTTCTGGTCCCTTCTGCTGCAGCTGGATTGAGGTCAAAGCAATATGCAGTCAGGTGAGGGACTTGGGGGGGGGGCGGTGGGTGCAGAGAAGAAGAGAGAGAGAACTTGAATGTGCATCTGTGCTGTTCTCCACAGAGTTAGTTTTGCATCCCAGTAGCAGGCTTTTCCAGCCTTTCTCCTGCTCATGCAGAATCACATCTGTCCCTAATTTCTCTTGTGCCTTAGCAAAAAGCATGAGAAATGGTAATGATCTTTTCCTGATACCTGCTTCTTGCCTTATCTTGTTTTGCAATTCTGTCTTCATATAGGTGCTTACTTTTCTTCATTCTTTTAAAAAGTGAAGATTGAAAGCAGTAAGTGTACTGGGTCAAACACAGTTGGGAGCAAACAGCAGTGCAGATATGGGTGGCTGCAAGAGTCACACTCCAACCACCTACCTACCTTCTGCATCAAGATTGCTGTGGCATATAAATTCAAGACAGCAACGTGCAGTTCCTACAGCCTGCTGCCCAGAGCTGCCTACTGTAGGTCGCTTACTACAGATATGTTTCCTACAGTCCTCTGAATTTTTACTGGTGTTGAAACATTGAATCACAGAATCACAGAATGGTTTGAGTTGGAAGAGACCTTAAAGATCATTCAGCTGCAACCTCCCTGCCATGGGCAGGGACGCCTCCCACTAGACCAGGTTGCTCAAAACCCCATGCAACATGCCCTTGAACACTTTGGGGGTGAGGCAGCTACAGTTTCTCTGGGCAACCTGTGCTAGTGTCTCATCACCCTCATAATGAAGAATTTCATCTACCTTCTTCCAGTTTAAAGCCATTGTCCCTTTTCCTATCACTATATGTCCTTGTCAAAAGTCCCTAGCCAGCTTTCCTGTAGGCCCCTTCAGGCAGCTATAAGGTCTCCCCAGAGCTTTCTCTTCTCAAGGCTGAACAGCCCCAACTCTTTCAGCCTGTCTTCATAGGAGAGGTGCTCCAGCCTCCTTGTCATCTTTCTGACTTCCCCTCTCTGGACTTGCTCCAACAGTTCCATGTCCATCCTGTATTGGGGGCTCCAGAACTGGACACATTACTCCAGCTGAGGTCTCACCAGTGTGGAGTAGAAAGGGAGAATCACCTTCCTCACCCTGCTGGCCATGCTGCTTTTGCTGTAGCCCAGGACATGCTTGGCTTTCTGGGCTCCAAGCACACACTGCTGGCTCATGTTGAGCTTCTTAACAACCAACACTCCCAAGACTTTCTCCTCAGGCCTGTTCTGAATCCATTCTCCATCCAATCTGTAATTGTGCTACAGATTGCCCCAACAAAGTTAATTTGTCTTCAGTTGTATAGAAGATAAAATACCCTAAGTCACCCTTGCTTTGCCCCATTTTACCTTTTCATTTTATTGGTTTAGATCTTCTGACAGTGAAGAAATGAAAAACACTCCTTAGCTTGTTTTGTTGCAAAGAAAATTAAGAGATGGCCAGTTTTCCTTTTCCTTTTGTTTTATTTTGATTTTGTTTGTTTGTTTTTTGTTGTTTTTCCTGTTAGATAAAGTTAAAGCTTAAATGTCTAACTAACTTTTTTAATAGTAATTTTTTAATTAAGCCACTTGCTTTTACTTGAAGAGGTTAACTGGTTCAGTTTTAGACGTGTGACCGTGTTTACCAGCAGTTTATTTTAGGAACACTGAAGCATGTCTCTTCAGTTAATCCTGCTGTCTTTGTAGTTAAATGGCTCAAAAACCTTAATTTTAGCTGTCTAAAAGTTAAGCATTTGATCTAAGCTAGTTGAATCAACTCCTATTACAGTCAATATAAAGAAAATCATGTCTATGTGACAATTCATATATCTCTACCAATTACAGAAATAGCAGAAGAATCTCTACTAGACCATAAACCAAATTTTAGGTGGCTAAAAGAGATCACTCCCTTCATAAAAATTAGATAGTACAGTCATTAGTGCAAGATTAGGAAAAATGAGGTTTTCTGAAGAAAGGCTTTTATTTAAAACGGTTGCACAGGATCTGATTGTGATATAATTAATCATGCAGATACATTTCATTAGAAATCAGTTATTTTGTAGGAAGAACTTTCAGGGAAGAGATGTGTGCAGAAGTCATACAAAACTTTCTTTTATTCCTGAGATATTTGACTACACACAGAGTACTTTCTCCTGAAATATGACCCTTGCATTCTCTTTCCTCTCACAGTACAAGATAGCAATCCTAAATGGGATCTTGGTGGTTTGGAAGGTAATAAGACTGACACGGGATGTTTCATCCAACACTTACCTGCCATGAGTATCCCCACATCCAGTGCAAGCAGACTGGGAAAGACTTTCCCCAAAGTCTGGGCAGCAAGTGCAAGAGTTTGTTTACTGTTATTGTTTTCTTGCTGTCCATCTAGTTTTGACCCTACCTTCCTTCATACCCTTCCTTCTTCAATCTTGCCATAGATACTGAGTCATTGACTGTAAACACTTTGTGCCTGGTCCCTGAACATTGTGGCAATAACACCTCTAGCTCTCCACTTATCTATGCTCTCTGTGCTGCATCTTTCACAGTGTAAAGAACTGTGAAATAGAAATAAGAAATGATGCTTCAGGAAAAACCCAAATACCGCCTATTTATTTACACTCAGTTCAGGATTAATTCTTGGACTATACTTGCCTATTCCTATTCTTCTGACTTCAGTAGCCCTAAATGTACTGAAGCATTATTAATCTCTCTTAAACCCAGATCTACCCAACAGCAACATAATCTGCTTCTGAAGTGCTGTGGGATGCACCTCATTCACAATACTTTGTTTCATATACCACATTAAGCATAAATAAGGGGACAATGACCTTAAATACCAGACAGTGAACTTCCTAGAATCAAATAAACAGAAATTGCCAAAAGAAATCATATAATGGCAAATGCTTTTGTCTTTGAGTATTAATGATTTCATTTCCAGCAGAAGAATTGATTCTGCAGATTTGATTTATTGTTAGCTCAGCTCAATAGCATTGATTTAGATATTGAGCATAATATGTGCCACTGCAGTTATTGTTTCCCTGAAATAATTTGTTTTGATATATATACATTGATTACGTTTTTACTATTTAATAGTACCAGTCATTATGGTACTGGCATAACACAGGCAAGCACAACATACTGGTCTGGTCTTTTCTGAGGCACTGATATGATATGGGCCAGGGTTACCAGAGGCTGTGCTTTTTATTGTTCTTGTATCATTGCAGTCAGCAGTTAGCACCCACTGCTACACTGACTTATTATTTTGGAAAATCAAATGGAAATCACACACTCATTACAACTTGATGCAGCCAGTTAACACAGCATGATAGAGAACGGAGGACAACTTGACAGTCTCAAAAAGGAGTGTTTTCTCCCTCTAGTAGAACACATTAGCTAACAAATGTTTCTAAATCCCAGATCTCTGGTAGTCTTCTGAAAATGCCCCCTTTCCCTGCCTGATTACTGCCAGTGGATCTGTCACCTGAACATGCATGTGCTGCTTATTCGTGTCCCTTTGCCTTCTCAGGAACCAGGGCAGGTGGGGGAGGGTGAAGGTGTGATTTTCACAGGTGCCTTCACAGCATTCTCGGCAGTACCAATATAACAAGAAGAGTATTTTTCAGTATATCAATAGAAAAATGAAGACTAGGGGAACTGCAGGCCCACTGGTGATAGTGGTGGAATACACAGAGAAAGGAGAGTTACTGAATGCCTTCTTTGCTTCAGTCTTCACTGCTAAAGCTGTCCCTCATGAATCCCAGACGACCCTGGAGATAAGGAGAAAGGTCTGGAGAGAAGACGACTTACCAGAATGACTTTCCCTCAGTAGAGGAGAACCAGGTTAGAGACCATTTGGCCAAAGTGGACATCCATAAGTCCATGGAGTGCTGAGAGAGCTGGCAGATGTTATTGCTGGGCCACTCTCCATTATCTAAGAAAGGTCATGGAGAACAGGAGAGGAGCCTGAGGACTGGAGGAAGGCAAATATTAGTCCAAGAAGGAGGACCCAGGGAACTGCAGGCTGGTTAGTCTCACCTCTGTCCCTGGAAAGCTGATGGAGTGACTCATTCTGGATGCAATCTCTAAACACATTGAAGAACAGGAAGTTACTGGTCAACATGGATTAACCAAGGGTAAATCATGCTTGACCAATCTGCTAGCCTTCCATAATGACATAGCTGGTTGGCTGGATGAGGGGAGGGCAACAGATGTCATCTACCTTGACTTCAGCAAGGCTTTTGACACTGTCTCCCATAACATCCTCATAAGGAAACAGAGGAAGTATAGGCTAGATGAATGGACAGTGAGGTGGACTGAGACCTGGCTGTGTGACAGAACTTGGAGGACTTTGATCAATGGTGCAGGGTCAAGTTGGAGGCCTGTAACCAGTAGTGTCCCCATGGGGACAGTACTTGGTCTGGTCTTCTTCAACGTATTCATCAATGACCTGGATGAGAGGACAGAGTGTATCCTCAGCAAGTTTGCTGATGATACGAAACTGGGAGGGGTGGCTGATACTCCAGGGGGCTGTGCTGCCATCCCGTGTGACCCGGACAGGCTGAAGAGCTGCGGAGAGAAGAACCTCATAAGGTTCAACAAGAGGAAGTGTAGGGTCCTGCACCTGGGGAGGAAGAACCACATGTACCAATATAGGTTAGGGGTGGACCTTCTGGAAAGCAGTTCTGAGGAGAAGGATCCTGGTAGACAGTAAATTATCCATGAGCCAGCAATGTACCCTTGCTGCCAAGAAGGCCAATGGAATCCTGGGGTGCATAAGGAAATGTGTGGCCAGTAGGACAAGAGAGGTCATTCTACCCTGGTGAGGACACATCTGGAATACTGCATCCAGTTCTGGGCTCCCCAGTTCAAGGGAGACAGGGAACTACTAGAGAGAGTCCAGCAGAGGGAAACAAAGATGACTGGGGGATTGGAGCATCTCTCTTAAGAGGAAAGGCTGAGAGATGTGGAACTGTTTAGCCTGGAGAAGAGAAGGCTGAGAGGAGATCTTATTAATGCCTATAGGTACCTAAAGAGTGGGTGCAGGGAGGATGGAGCCAGTATCTTTTCAGTAGTTCCCAGTGACAGGACAAGGGGCAATGGGCACAAGTTGGAACTTTGGAAGTTCCACTTAAATATGAGGAAAATCTTCTTTGCAGTGAGGGTGAAAAACTGCTGGAACAGGCTGCCCAGAGAGGTTATGGAGTCCTCTTCTCTGGAGATATTCAAGACCTGCCTGAATGCAGTCCTGAGAAATGTACCCTGGGGGATCCTGCTTTAGCTGGACTGGATGATCTCTGAAGTCCCTTCCAACTCTGACAGTTCCATGATTCTGTGATTCCCTGAAGAAACAACCTCTCAACTTGGGCATCTTTCCATTGTTTTCTTGATATTGTATCCATGAAAGGAGAATACACAGCAGTTAGACAGACATTTTTGGCACAACTGAGAGAGGTATTATCTTATTAGGTTGCCAATTACTCTCTTTGAAAAAACAGTGTTGTTTCTCAATGATCTAGAGTTGTTATTCTAGCATTCAATGTTATTGATATATATGAATGTTATTCAACCAGCTTGTCCAGCTCTTTCTTGACTTCTGATTTCCTCACATCACCATCTTTTGCAGCCACTGCCCTTACAGCGTAGGCAATCATGAGATGCTCTCTCTTCTCCAATAACAAGTCTCTGAACTCATGACCTTTGTGACATTCTATGTACAGCTCTCTGGTAATTTGCTATGTCTTTTCCTTTTTTAAATTAGGAGAGACTGTAGGGTTTGCTTAGGAGTTGCTAGTTCTTGCTTTGTGAATTTTCAGCTTTTATTCAAAATTGAACCACTTCCCCTTGATGTTGCTGTGCCCTTGCACTCACATATACTGCAAGAAAGTATTTGCCCTTATAATCTGACTCTGTGCATAATTTTCATTAGATGTACCTTAACTCTACTTAAGTACTTTCACTTTAAAGAATACGATCTTCATTTCTACCTGTTCTGAGCAACATCATGTCCATTTCTCACAAAGAATGCTTTCCTTTGATCTTATTGCCAGTTCTAATGCTTTTAATTTGATCTCTAATTATTCCCTATAATAACTGTTTCAGTTCATGTGTCTCAGCTTTAATATAGGGTGATTAAGCACACAGAGATCCTGCTTGGCAGCTACCTTCCAGTAAAGAAACATACCATTCCCTGACAACATTCCTACAGGAGTCCCAGTGCTCTTGAACTTTAGAATGACTTTAGGAACACACATCCTTCTTCATGTTCCCAGGGTCTAAGGTATAGCTCACCGCCGTCCTGAGCCCGCCATAAATACCCATGTGGAATACTTCTTAGCTTTGTAATTGCACTTGCTTTTCAGCACAACCACTTTTTCTTGATCTGCCTTTCTGAGTTGTTTTCAAACACTAAGGAATGATTGCGTAACACATAAGAGTCCTCATTTAGAAAGAACTTTATATCCTGTTTTTCCCAGCCTTCGTTGGACCAAGACTGTAAAGGGCTAAGGCCCTCTATGTGGCATGAAACAGTCTACTGACTATTTTGACACTATGAAACATTGAAAGACATACATGGTTATGGATGGGAATACCATAATGAATTGAATTAATTATAGCTTGTGACTTTGTCAGTGCATGTTTCTAGAGCTGTAGCTTATACTTTATTTTTGACATAGAATAAACAATCGCAAGTTACAAATGGGAGTTGAATTTATGCAGCTGTTACAAGGCACAGAGCTGTAATTTAGAGACAAAACTGACTTCTTTTTCTTTCCCTTCTATATGGAAAGTGCTTTCATCTTTCAAAAACAGAGCATTTCACCTTAGGATGCTTTCTATTGCAAGATTTAATAATATCTTTTTTATATTTTTTTACTTTAAATTATAAATTAGAAACACATATCAATCAAATACCATTAATAGACATCAGGGACACCTTTAAGAAAAGCTATGCCAAAGATATAGATAAGGGTATTGATACACATACATTTTTTAAGAAATTGTTTTTGTTTTTATACTCATTCTAAGGCAGATATATTAGCTCTATACTCTTTACAGGGAAATAACTTTTCCAAAAAGTGTAAATCTATTTGTAAATACTTTCAAACACCATCAAAGAAGAAAATCACACATTCTAACTTTGATACACTCTTTTTTGTGTGTGTTTTTTTTGTTGTTTTTTTCCTCCAGCTCAGCTACAGGCTTTAATTCCCTCTGTTGATAAACCCTTTTGTCAAACATATCCAACGGGAATTTAAAACAGACATTTATTCCAATACATGTTTATGATGATGTGGTAGGTCAAGGCAAACAGATTATAATGAGAAATAATATTGGATTAATGGCACTTGGTCTCATAGATGAATTCCACATTTACCTCTCAGGAATCAAGATAAATTAATCGCCTCTTATACATTCTAGACATTTCTACTTGTTCCTTTCAAGGGAAGACAAGAGTCAACATTTGTCAATAATTAATTGTGTAATTGTTGCTGGATATTTCACTATGTGGACACTATACAGTAGGACAGTTCTACGTGTAGCAATAAGCATTTGCACCTGCTGCTTTATCAAAACTGTTTATACCCTTTATACTTGGATCCATGGCAACAGACGTTCTGCCCTTGTGGGTCTTTTGTCTGTCATCCCTCTCCATAGCCAGGTGATCTCTTCCTAAGGTGGTGTACCCTTTACCACACCCCACTGCACTCAAAAGGCCAGTCAGAACTATTGGTGTTGGGTATGTGCTCTTGACTCAAAAACATGGGATGCTTTACAGGTTGCAGCAAATCCTGAGACCCTCCAAAGGGAAGTCCAAAACTAGTCCAAGAGAAAAAAAAGAACTGTGTAAAAGAAGTTGCAGAGGCCAGTTAAAAGAGCTGGTAAAGATCATATCTTGGCCTTGGTTTTTACAAGCCTACTCTACATGTAAGAGCAAGTACGATGACCACAGAACTAGCACAGTATTGTAAAAGAGCAGTACACATGTAAAGGTTTCCAGAGAACAGCTCACAGACCAACCAATTGCTGCTTAAAGGAATTCTCAGTTAATCTTTACATTTCACGTTCGCAGTAGCTGACTGGAGATGTTTTCATACCCAAATCTGTGGTGAATATCTGCATTTACCAGAGCAAAGTTTTCAGCTTTCTTGGGAATTTCATGGTTGTGCAGGAAACCCAGACCCATCATGTTGGCAGACCTCTATTATTTTGACCAGTTTTTCTCTTTGTGATAATCTCTCTCCCATTCTTCTGCCTTTGGATTTTTTATAAGCTTTAGAAAGCATATATTCTCTCCAATGCAGAAGAAAACAATTTCAGCTCTCTCCCACAACTTCATGCTTCTGCAACCATTTAGTCCCACTTATGTCTTGTTGGTAGTGTTGTACAGGAACATATTGGTCTATTTTCTATGCTAGCATCCAGATTGCTTTCCCAGTCTTTTTATACCTTCCTTCTTTCCACATCATATCCAGGTTCCTTGCATCTGTCTTTGAGGTCATATTCCACCCTGTGGCAAGCCTAGTTTTACTTTTTCTCTCCCTTTCCCACTATTTCACTTCCTTAGTCTCCTTCCCATCTGCTTTTCAGCATGTCTATGTCATTTTCTTATGTGTTACAGTTTAGCATAAATTCAGCTGGATAAGAATTTCATCTTTTATGGTTACAAATTGGACTTTATAGATGGAGATGTACACAGTGTAAGTATTTATTAATACTAGTTGCTACTTTTTCATCACCTGCATGACCAAAGTCTTCTGCATTAGCAATACCAGTAGGTCCTGTTCTTCTTACAATCTGCAAATAGAAGTAGCTCCTGATGAAAATTTATGTTCTAAAAGTCTTGAAAAATTTAACTTCTGATTTCATTCTAAAATGACACCTTACCTGTTGATACCAGATTTGTCAAGTTCAAACGACAATTGCATTCATATACAACCTGAATTAAGTTTCACTTGTCATGACTATTTTTGTGTTTTTAAATTCACCCAGAGAATGTGTTTTTTCTGGGCAAACCAGCAGCAGATATCTTTCAAATGATGGCTTTAAACTGGAAGAGGGCAGATTTAGGTTAGACATTAGGAAGAAATTCTTCATTAAGAAGGTGGTGAAACACAGGAACAGGTTGCCCAGGGAAGCTGTGGCTGTCCCCTCCCTGGAAGCATTCAAGGCCAGATTGAATGGGACTTGGAGCAATCTGGGCTAGTGGGAGCTCTCCCTATCCACGTGGGGGGGGCTGAAACTATATGATCTTTGAGGTCCCTTCCAACCCAAACCATTCTATGATTCTGTGATTCTATGATCCCTAATTGATGTTCAAGTAAAAATTGCCAAATCCTTTTTTACAGCATCTGTCTAATGTCAATGCCTTAAATTTAAAAGTGAGATAGGTATGAGAAACAGCTACATCTATTTAAAAATATAGTGATTTGTTTGTTTACAATGGGTAGTTTTTGAAAAGTTTTCCCCAAGTCCGTGCCAGTCTGCCAGAGAAAAATGAACATTAGACATATTCTAGTTAATAATATTTGTTTACATTTGTATATAAGTGTATAAACAGTCATGTCTGGATTAAGCTTACAATGTACCTGGCAAGGCTTATTCTAAAATGTCTGAGGTTGCCGAACAGCCAGAGGAATAGTCTTGCAGCTACAATGATATCTCTAGCATTTTTGTAGCTATCTTTCTAAATCTGTATTTGGTTGATACCTATGCCCATTTGAAACTGGCAGAGAGTTTTCTGAATGGGCATAATGCCACCCCAACAGATGGTCATAGGCAAAGGCATGCCAGAGAACCTGTATGTGCATCACGTTTGAGTATTAAGCGATGGATTTCCATCCAAGAATGTCAAAACAGCAGTCAATGCAGAACATCTGAGCCCATGGTTAGGGGTATATGCTGACTATTTCGTCTCAGAGCTGGACTAACTTTCAAAATTATGATTAAAAAAAAAAAAAAAAAAAAAAAGAGAGAGAGGGAGAGGGGGAGAGAAAGAGAGAGAGAGAAAGAAGAATACCTTCTCCAGCTGTCAGATTTTAGCTCCAACAAACCACACATAGAAGCAAAGACATGTACTTAACAAATTACTCACCTTTAATAATTCTCTGCACATCAAGCACCTGAAATCTCTCAGAGCAAATAAAAATAGGCTCCCATGGTATGGCTCAATATCCTGGTGAACAATCTGACAACATAAATTAGATCTGCAGATTACATATCACAGTAGCCCACATCTGCTTGCTGTTAAACACAGCCCAGTCCTGTTCAAGGTATGTGACACACCATGTCTGGCACACACTGGTGAACAACACTGTGTTTGTGTCAAGACGGTCTAGTGCATCTATAATTGACAATACTCTTTGCTTTGGGAAAATGAAAATCACTAGTGCAAAAAGAATTATTTCGATTAATTTCTTATACTGACCTATACTAGAAGTAAAGCCCTGAAAGAAAAGAAAAAAAATATATATATACTGAATAGTTTTACTTGGGTCAGCATTAACATTTATTTTCAGAAAATAAATACATGGATAATAAACAAGTTGTATAGTTCTAAGGGTTATATTGTGAAGGTAAAAGCTGGTGCTGTTTGGAGAGAGAAATATTAAGGAAGTTTGCATATTCTTCTTCCAGGACTTGAAAATTAAATTATTTTTGGAATTTGTTTTGAAGTGAAATCATATTTGTAGATTAGAGAAGACACTGAATACCAGAATGACAACAAGCTGCCATTAACTACAGTTGAGGCCTACAGCCACTGGGGAAGGCAGACTACTGTGCATCCTCTCAAGCTAACAACCTTGTATCTTGCCTGGCTCATTTTGCCTGGTATCTCTGATGTTTTAGGCTATATCTACTCAGGAATATCAAATTGGTCTATTTTTTTCAATCTAGATCTGGCAGCTCAGATCTCATAAACTGTTTATTCCACTTTGCTAACTAACAATCTAATTTCCTTGGTAATCACAGTGTCAATGAAGCTTTGTGACTATGCTTTTTAATTGCAAGGCCGCTTCTAAAAAAATATCAAAACAATGAAACTTTATGGTTCTGTCAAAGAACACTGTTCTGATTTTACTTGCCATTAGCCATAGCATGGGTATCTAAAATTATGCAAATTCTGGGGTAGAAAATTAGGCTAACAAACTGCCTGATTGCCATTATTTTTGCCAATATAATTTCTAAACTACTAAAGCATAGCAGAAAACAACACTCTGCTGAATATTGTCATCAGCATAATCACTGTTAAGAACTGGACAAAGCATTTAGGTCTGATGAGAGCAGATTTTTTTTTCACTAACAAAAAGCAGAGTTAAAGTTTTGCTTTCTCAGTGCTGGCCTAAACAATTAAATAAGAACAGGATTCAAGGTTTCAAGCAAAGGAGGACTGGGGGGTGATGGGGG